>NC_083325.1:31572937-31901311 GCF_963455315.2 Globicephala melas | reverse complement strand
TCTCATTCCACACCTTTTGCCAGAACTGCAAGATCACAGAGCGGCAGGTCCAGCATCAGAAGACAGAAAGTCAAGTCTTCACAATCGAGAGGGGACCTGGCTTGCCTAAACTGCTCCTGTGCCACCCTCCATATGAGGAGAACACAAGAAAGAGTTTCTCCAGGACCCCAGGCCGTCGTGAGTCCAAGGAAGGGCCAGGGAAGAAGATCTGGGGTCTGAGGCCACTGTCCTCAATGCCCCAAAAGACCACCTATGCTATGCATGGCAACGTAGCTCCAGGCCTTACCTGGACCTGGGAGCCAATTTCTGGAAGGCAGAGCCAGACTGACCTATGTCACCGGTACTCTCTTGGACCCAGGAGCTCCCACTGTTACTTTCAAAGCCCTGCCATGGGCAGGATCTACTGAATCTGCCTTTTTCCAGCCACCCACTCCTTCGCCATCCCCTCTCTTCTACCGGCACAGGTGCTGAGAACTCCAAAAAGTCTGCAATATGCATATTCAAACCCCTTGCCCTCTTCCCACCAACATTCTGCATGTCCTCACAGCCTCGAGCATGACACGTTAGGGCATTTTCTCCTAAGCGTGAGGCACATCTGATGGTTTTCCATACGTGTGTGCACTGGGTAGGACACTTTGTATTAGGGGATTGGCTGGGATGAGTCCTGTCTACATCCGCTTGGACCACTCTAACGAAATCCCACGAACGGAGTGGTAGCTATTTGCCACAGCTCTGGAGGCTGGAGGCTGAGATCAAGGTAGGTGAGGCTCCTTTTCTGGGTGGCAGGCTTCTGGTTGTATCCACACATGGCAGAAGGGGGTAGGGAGCTCTGTCGGGCCTATTTTGTAGGATATTAATCCCATTCGTGAGGGCTCTACCCTTATGACTCACCTCCCAAAGGCCACGTCTCCTAATACCATCCCTTTTGGGGGTTAGGATTTCTACATGTGAATTTTTCTGGGGGGTGGGGTGACAAACAGACCAGAGCAAATCTTTTCCAGTGAATCTTGGTCAGTCTGAGGCCTGGAGAGATGGAATGTGACGTCACTAGTACAGAGTTTGCTGCCGAGGATGCAAACAATAGACGTTTTGTTGTTGTTGTTTTGACCAATTGTTTAAGTCCTGCTCAGAGGCCCATCCTCTCAGGAAGCATGGAGCAGGGGACTTCAAAGCAGCCCAAGGCTCTCGAGAAGCGGGGAAAGAGATGCAGCACGGCACAGTAGCTGATGGCTGGGCTCCCAGCTCAAGACAGGAGGATGTGTGTGCACTGACATCATGTAAACTTCCACATTCCATCCCTTCCTCTGCAGATACCATCAGGCTGTGTGCTGGCCCGGGAGCAGAGAGATCACTTAGAGGCTAGTCCTGCCATTCATGTGGGCTGGCTTCACGAGAATGGCATGAAATCTTTCATCCTGCAGGAGAAGCCTGGGTGAAGGGAGGCCCCAAGGATGGAGATTCAGCTGTTGCTCAAGGCTGGCCTTTGGTCAGCAAAAGAGAGCTGCCGAGTGACTTCAGACAAGGAGTGAGCAGAGAGTACCAACAAGGATGTGCAACCCCCGCCTCTCTTTCCTCTGATGCCTGGAAACTATCTTAGGATCCTAGAACAGCACTGGAAGGCACCCTTGAACTTGTCTAATCTAACCTGTTCATTTAATGGATAATGAAACCGAGACTCAGAGACAAGTGAATTGCCGGTGTTTATGCAGCAACGAGGAAGAGGATTAAAGGGCTCCTCTGATCCACTGTGCAGGGATTCTTGGCTTCTGTCCAAAAGTTCTCTCCCCCAGTTTCACAACCATGCTGTGAAGCTCATTGAACACCAGTCGCTAAGTGCTTCCAGAACATAGAGCTGGGCTCAACTCTTGGTCGCAACAAGACCCACCTCATATGATGCCAGTTTCCACTTCCTCTGCATTACCAGTGCTGTCCTGAGACAGTGGTTCTCAGACTTGGCCTCACAGTAGAACATCCTTAAGGATTTGATGCTCAGATCCCACCCCATATCAACTGAATCAGAATCTTAGTGGTGGGACCTGGGAATTTTCTTTTCTTAAAAAAACTTTCCAGTTAAGTCTAATATGCAGACAGGATTGTTAAACATGGTTCTAAAACTGCTAAGTTTGGCTCAAGTCATGACTAAAGATAATATTAAATCTACCTGCTCCCCTTTCCCATCTCCAGTCAACACAACGGTTGATTGGAGGATACTCTCTGTCCTCCCTTCTTGTTGGTTTATCATGTGTTCACTCATTTAGGATAAGAGATGCCTACAAGATAGAAAATGGATTTAGGATATGAACCCATTTTTTAGATGGGGAAAACTGAGCCTGAAGATGTTACCAAAGAATTTCAGTATAACAGTAGTTTAGTTATTGAAGAAGTCCCAGGAGTTTGATACTTCCTTAATACCTGGGGATACACTCAACTTATACTTTAAGGGTTGACATAGGCCAAGGAGATAAGCACTTCAGGGCTTGATTTAAAGAGTCCTGAGAACAACTCTGATTAAAACCATCTCCCTTTCAGACTCATAGTAGATCGAGAAATCTCTACCAGGAGTCTTTGGGATATTAACCACAAATGTGACATTCCTGGGAGACACCCATGAAGCTTGCGTTAATCATTAGTACCATCTTTACACCATGTAGTTATCTGATTCCTAGCAGAGAGCTGTGTAATTAGAACGGGAGCCTGGTGGGGTCAGTTGTGCTGTGGGTGGTGAGGTGGATGGAGTGTGAGACTTCACCACGGAATAGTGAAGTGGGGGACGCTGGTCACCTGAGAGCACAGGGTGTACAATCTGAGATGGGTGAAGAGGTAGGGACTTAAAAGGGGACAGGGGGACTCAGGTAGCAGGACGGAGAGCTCATTTGCTCTCAAACAAAGGTGACAACTGGTCAAAGTTGGCACTTTGACCACCTTTTCTGCTCCCTTCTCCCCTTTACAGATTGGTGTCCTCCCAGCCTGCAAGGCCCGTCATGTTCAGACATCATCCTGGATCCTTGATTGGTGTCATCATCATCATCAACATCATAACAGGAACTACCATTAATAAGGAACAAATACCATATATTCTCTGTGCCAAGGACTTTGTACATGTCCTCTCCTTTAAATCTTAAATCGACTCTTGGATTAAATGCTACTCTACCAATTTTACAGATGACAAAATTGAGGTTTCAATGTAGCAGAGCTGGGAACTGACACAAGTCTGTCCAATTTGCCCAATGCTATGGCCCTCATGTAGAGGAGTGCAACATAGAAAATGATCTCTTAAGTAATGATAGATTAAAATAAAATTTCCAAGAACGTTCCAAGTTTTTTAAGGAGAGAAGACCGGTGTGGGTCCAGGAAAAAAAATCACTAATTTCGCCTTTTCTGACTCAGCATCAATGTGGAGAAATATCTGTGGGCAGATGCCTCCCCACAACCCTGGATCTCACCCCACCTGCTTGCCCTGAGGATGGATGGAGGCCACACATCACCTGGTCTTTGCCTGGAGTCAGTTCAGGGTCCCATGTCATCGGCTCCACACTTAAAAGATCTCTTGGGAATAACTCTGGGACTGGGGTCTCCTAAGAGCCTCTGGTTCTACTGTGCTAAGAAGTCAGTCTCTCTACTCTGAACTTTCTCACTTATTCTCAACCCTCTTTTCCATTTATTTAGAAAACACTTTTCTCTTCCCAGGAGCCTAGAAGGGCCCTCAGTGGGCATGCTGGATGCTTTTGAAGGATGTCCTGCCAATGAGATCGTTGGGAGAGAGAAAAACCTCCCCCTGTTCCACGTGGAGGCGGATGTGGTGGCAGGGGTGGGGACAAAGGGTCACGCGTTCCCCATCATTTCCTCATCTTAAGATGTGTCATAAGTTAAATATATGCTCTGCCCTGTGTAACCTTAGCTAAAACAGACCATTCTGGCTGGAAGCTTGCAGCTTCTGAGCAGAAGGCACAGGACAGTCTTCAGTCTGTTTCACATGGTCTGTTTCCTAAATACTCCTGGTAGATCAGCGAGCAGAGGAAATGTCGCCATATGAACTGCTCTAAAAATAAGGCTCATCTAATGATGCGTTTACCCACACCTGCCCTCTGCTTCTTGCTTTTTATCATTACTGCCTTTCGGCTAGGATGCAAAGCCCTAATTTCCCTTAGAAGCTGTCCTGGGGCTGCCACCAAACACGTTCATTGGGAACTTGAACTTGATCACCAGGAAGCAGGTGGTCTGGATTAGATATAGTGTTTATTTTAGGACCGGATATTACCTTCAACAAAAAAACAACCCCAATCAGAAAAAGCCAATACCCTGTTCTGCAACTGAGCTTACTCACCTGCGGAAATGCTGGTCCTTAAACAAAACTAATACCCTCAGAATCCAGCTATCGCCTTCAAGATTCTCATGCAGGATTTCATGGTATTGGACCCAATTGTGTGCACGTCGGTCGTTTGGCTTGCCCTTCGTAATACTCACTTAGTCTTTGATAGACATTATTGTGTGTCTTCCTTGCTGTTCTGAGAGTAGTGGAATCTGTGCCCCAAAGAATTTGAGAATGACTGAAAAAATAATATACATGAAAATCATATGGCATCTAGAATCTTCCATTCCTGATGGTTTATCTCTACACAGTGATAATCTGGGTAGCTGTGTTGCCAATGATACCTTTCCTCAGTACAAGTAAACTGCACCTAAGATACAGCAAAATATTACAATACTGATTCTTCCTCCTACAGTTGAGTGTTTTAGAAGAGCTACATTTGTATGGACATTTTAAAAAACATAATATACTTATTGAGTGCTTCTATTGCCTAAGCATGGTAGACTCTGATTTACCGGCAATATTTCTATTACATCTCACAGTAAATTATGAGGGAGGCACTGGTATCATCTCCATTTTGCAGATGAGGAAACAGGCTTCCAGAGGTTAAGTAATTTGCTTAGGCTCATAGTTAGTATCCTGCTAACTAATTTCAAGCATGCAGATTTTTTTTTCATTTGCATACCTGAAATTAATATGTCCAGTGTGTGCTTTTCCAACACCACAAGCAGTTAATTCTGACACTCTCTGCGGGGAGATGGCATCTCCCGCGGGGAGAACCCACAGGTTAAGGGCTTAGTCCTGCAAGACCGCTCCCCCATTCAACCCTTCAGATACCAATTGTCACCTGTGCCTCTAACTGACCTGGTACAGATGGGGATCCCACCATCCCCTCCTCAGTTGTGATTAATTTACTAGAGTGGCTCACAAAATTCAGAGAAGGATTTTACTCACTAGATCATAGATTTATTATAAAAGAATATAACTCAGGGACAGCCAGATGGAAGAGGTGCACAGGGCCAGGTACATGGGAAGGGGCGCAGAGCTTCCTTGATCTCCCTGCATCTCGATGTGTTCATCAACCCGGAAGCTCTCCGAACCTCATCATTTTGGGTTTTCTGAAGGCCTCATTCCATAATCACAATTGGTTAAATCATTGGCCATTGGTGATTGAACTCATCTCCAGCCCCTCTCCCCTCCCCGGGTAAATGACGAGACCAAGGGTATGGACCACTGAATTGGCCCTAGTGATTGTTACCTATCTTCCTTACCTGGCATTCCTATTTAAATTGTTATTTTAATTTTTCATCAAATGTGATGAAAAATTAATTCATGAATTAATTCATGAATTCATATAATTTAAATGCAAGTGTCAATTAAAAGTAATAATTATTATAATGGTAATAATCACCAACTTTCATTGGGTGCTGAATATCGCCGGCCAGACTGTTCTAAGTGCTTTTTTTGTATTAGCTGAGTTAATCCTAACAAAACCCCCAGAACTAGATAGCACTCTCCCCTTTTTATAGCAAAGGAACTTGCTTCTGCTTTTGCTCCTGCCTTTTACTGTGACTCTGCAAACTGTCTCGCATCCAGAGGAAAGCATTTTTCTGACAGCTTCTGGGGTCGGAGATGGATCTGGGGACACATGAGGGCAATGCTAACACTTCAAACAATCTCCAGTAATTGGGTGAATTGTTCATCTGACAAACTGACTTTTGGCAAATTAGTCTGCTTCACATGCTAATAGCCAAGCTCGGCCAACTGGAAACAGAGATTTACCGGAAACCCCAGTAAAGCATAAGTGAAGTTCGCACCTGGTAGGAAAAGAATTAGACAGAGGGTACAAGGAAAGGCAGAGGCCGCTTCCTGGACCACTGAACTGAAGATCAGGGCTGGGACAAGGTGGGATGAGGCAGTGGTTAGAGACCCTGCAGAGAGGATCAGCAGGGCCAGAGAAAGCTCGCCATTTGGAACTCCAGGGGGAAGACTCCTGTCTCCGGGTTGCCTGTGCAGTTGCACAGCCAAGGGGGGCAAATGCAGCTCCTTCGCTCTGCTGTCGGCAGCCTGCACTCTGCCCTCCAAGCCTCCATCCTGACTGCTCACCCCAAGGAAGGGGGCCTTTGCTCCACACAGAAGCATGTGCAGGTTGCTAAGCCCAGCACCTGCAGGGCTGCACCAGCCCACGATGGGCACTGTCTCCATCCGACACCAGGGAGCCGCACAGGCTGCTGATGACTCTCCAACAGAGGTCTTGGTGGAGCGGAAATGGAAGCCTAGCTGTTGAGAATGAGGAAGTTCAGGCCTGCCAGGCTTGTTATAAGTAACTTGGTAAAAACTCAGAGACAGAGGGGAAAAGAAGTTCCTTAGATCTCAAGAGATCTGCAAGGGGTCCATCTTAAGATAGTTCTTTATTAGTAATTGAAGATACTATTATTACTTATAGCAGATGAAAAGCTCTCTTGTGGATAAAAAAAAAATCAGTATCAAAAAGATTTTGGAATGAAATAGAGTTGCCGTATGATCCAGCAAACCCACTCCTGGGCCTATATCCAGACAAAACTACAATTTGAAAAGATACATGCACCCTAATATTCAGAGCAGCTCTATTTACAAGAGCCAAGCCATGGGAACAACCTAAGTGTCCATCAACAGAGGAATGGATAAAGAAGATGTGGTGTATATATACAATGGAATATTACTCAGCCATAAAAAAGAGTGAAATAACGCCATTGACAGAAACGTGGATGGACCTAGAGATTATCATACTAAGTGGAGTAAGTCAGAAAGAGAACCATATGATATCACTTATATGTGGAATCTAAAATATGACACAAATGAACCTATCTACGAAACAGAAACAGACTCACAGACAGAGAACAGACCTGTGGTTGCCAAGGTGTGTGTGTAGAGGAGGGAAGGATTGGGAGTTTGGGATTAGCCGATGCAAACTATTATACATAGGATGGATAAACAACAATGTCCTACTGTTTAGTACAGGGAACTCTATTCAATATCCTGTGATAAACCATAATGGAAAAGAATATGAAAAAGAATATATAGGGCTTCCCTGGTGGCACAGTGGTTGAGAGTCCGCCTGCCGATGCAGGGGACACGGGTTCGTGCCCTGGTCCGGGAGGATCCCACATGCCGTGGAGCGGCTGGGCCCGTGAGCCACGGCCGCTGAGCCTGCACGTCCGGAGCCTGCGCTCCGCAACGGGAGAGGCCACAACAGTGAGAGGCCCGCGTATCACAAAAAAAAAAAAAAAAAAAAGAATATATATATATATATACACAACATTGTAAATCAACTACACTTTAATAAAATTAGATAACAAAAAGTTTTAGGAATGGAGAGAACCATTGGGCTGAGAATTTAGCAACAGAGACCCAGACTTCCATTCTAAAATTACTTCCTTTCTCTAGGGGGTGGGTCGTACTCCTTAAGTGTAAACAGGGTTATTACCTTGGGAGAATTGTATCTAGTTTTTAATTATTTAGTCTACTTTGAGGTGTCCACTCTGCCTCCTAAAGCATTACCTGCCAGCAGGACAAGCTCAACTACCTGCACTCGGTGTAGGGGGCACTTAGAGCATGGCCAGGCCAGCGTCACTATGTAGGACCTGCACCCCGTCCCCGGCTCCATGCGTGCGCACACCCGTGGTCCCTATGTTACCCTGGGACCCACCGTGTCAGCTGAACATGGTCCTCGGCCCAGCTTGGCTGTCTTCCTCTGGGGCCCAGGATCAATGCCACGACAAGGCTGCCACAGCAACGTGCAGTCCGCCGCTTTAAGGTGTCTCCTCTCTCCCTATCGTCATGCCATTCATTTGACTAGCAGTGCAAGTGCCCCTCAGAGTGACCTGTGAGACATCACTTCCCTCACCCATAAACTGGGCCAGTGGGGAGATCTGTCTTACCCATCACGCATGATGACCGAATAGGATGGTGCCTGTGAAAGGACGATACAAATGTGAGACCTTGGTCTGAGGATTAGGGTTCTGCACTTCCAGATCCCCAGAACAGGAATTCTCCTGAAAGCAGGCTTTGCACCCCGTTTCCCTGTCAGCGCTCTGGCTCCCAAGCAGGAGCAGGGCACAGATTCTTCCCAGCCCCTCTGACTGCCTGGGTTGAGGATGAGGGTTGTTGCCCAGATGGAGGGCACCTAGACCTCCTGATGCAGCCCGAGAAAATGGGCTGTTCGCGCACATTAAGTCACTATGGGGAGTTTCACGTCCCTGACCATCGGGGAGCCTCCAGGGCAGGAATGTGCTTACACAGCTCGTGGAGACCCCAGGGATCTGGTTCCTCCCTTTTGCCATCCAGGAACCGTGTTCGCGTCAGAGCACTTGGTGTGGAGGAAACGTCTGAAAGGGATACAGAAGCAAAGCTTGCCCTTCAGCCGAAGCCTCCTGCACTAGGACAGAGGGATGAAGAGACTCTGATGCAGGTCGAAGCTTCCTGTTCACTCCTGCACACCACTAAGAAAGCAGTCTTTCTATTAAAAAAAACAAAACGAAACCCATTTCTCCCTCAGATGTTCTTTTTTAAAGTTTTTTATTGAGGTATAGTTGATTTACAATGTTGTGTTCTCTGCAAACGTTCTTTAATAGCCTTTTAAAAGGCATTGTTTCAAAACAGCTCAAGGTGGTGAACAATGAATAACATTACCATTTGTGTAAAGACTCCTGAATTTGAATCCCAGTTCTTGTCTATTCAATAATGTTATTTTGAATTCTGCATCACCATTAAAAATCATCAGAAAACCTCCCACCCTTGCTGTATTAGTTTTCTAGGGCTGCCATAAACAACAGGAATTTATTTTCTAATAGTTCTCGAGGCTCAAAGTTCAAGGTCAATGTGTGGGCAGGGTCGGTTTCTTCTGAGGCCTCTCTCCTTGGCTTTCGATGACCGCTTTCTGCCTGTGTCTTCACGTGGTCTTTCCTCTGTGTGCATCTGTCCTAATCTCCTCTTCTCGTAAGGACATCAGTCATATTGATCTAGAGCCTACCCTAAGGACGTCATTTTACCTTAATTACCTCCTTAATTACAAAATTACAAAATCTCTCCAAATATAGTTGCATTCTGAGGTGCTGGGGGCTAGGACTTCAATATATACATTTTGGAGGGGGTCACAATTCAACCCTAACACTTGGTAACATTTTTATCATCATCACTTACACCTCCAATGAAGAGGCATTCCCCACTTTTCAGAATTTCCTCTGCACATCAGTAAAAATTTTAATATCTTCACAACTAGAAACCAGGGGCTATTGTTTCATTTAGTTTTAACTCCCCATTCTGACACTGGAAAAAGGCAGACCTAGGGAGAAGCTTCATCAGAAGAGGAGAGGAGGAGAGTACTCTTCTTAATCACTGTGGCGAGCTTTTCTAAGCTCTCATTCCAGACTCCCCAGGAGCCCTACCTATCTCCCAGCTGGCAGAAGGCAGGGATAACCTAATTGTGTGTGTGTGTGTGTGTGTGTGTGTGTGTGTGTGTGTGTGTGTGTGTGTGTAAAATTCACATCTCTTGATTCTGAACAGTCCTCAGGAAAAAAAAGTAGTGGGGGTCAGCGGAGGTGGTGGCAGGAATGAGATGACCTTACACTTGCCTCCTAGTAGCTGAGGCAGGTCTGTAGAAAACTGCTAGAATTTGGAGAGATGTCCCCATAAAGGTGAAGATGGCGTTTTTGAATGCCCCTTGGAGACCATAGGCCTAGCTGTTAAACCCACTGTGAATGAGGGAAGAAACCAATGGAAAGTTGAGAAGTCCTCAACGAAAAGTTGAGAAGCGTTGGTGGCCCACTCCTGCCACTAGTGGGAGCTCTAGGTTCATGCCGCCATCAACCCGAGGATAGGCTAGAATACGGGGTGAGGATATTTTGGTGGGGCCTTGGACTAGGGGATGAGAGGCTGAGGTCAGAACTCTCCCCTGCAGTGCTATCTTTTGAGAGTCTCATTATTCCACACAGTTAGTTTGGCAAGAGAGGCCATCTCTTCAGTTCCTTACATATTGTGAGATCTAGAGACGAGGGTGAGGGCCCAGGAAAAAACACCCAGGAGGCCAGAGGGCCTGCTTCCAGGTTGTAAGCTTTAGTTTGGCTGGGAATTGGACAAAAGGCATTCATCTTAAAAACTCCAGACATTCACCCTGGAGCAATCTCTAAGATGTATAGCAAAAGCTTTCTTGAAATAAAGTGGTCCCCTCTGAACATGGTGCCTGAGAACCAGGGGTAACAAGAAGATGCTGAGGTGGGCATGGGCATCTTCTTCCCCACCTGAATGCATCTCATTAAGACTAACATTATTATTTTTAATTCTGCAATTTGGGACATACCAGGTTTCTCCTCTTTCCAAGTCATTGTTTTAGGAAGTTTGGTGCTGAGCACAATAGTAGCTTTGTGGGGAAAGCTACTATTGTGCCAAAGGAAACACCTGCTGAGAACCAAATGCGGATAGATTCTTCCCCCAGGCCTTAGAACAAGGTCCTGCTGGCAACACACTGTTTTTTTGTTTTTTTGTGTTTTTTTGCAGTACGCGGGCCTCTCACTGTTGCGGCCTCTCCCGTTGCGGAGCACAGGCTCCGGACGCGCAGACTCAGCGGCCATGGCTCACACGCCCAGCCGCTCCGCGGCATGTGGGATCTTCCCGGACTGGGGCACGAACCCGTGTCCCCTGCATCGGCAGGCGGACTCCCAACCACTGCGCCACCAGGGAAGCACAACACGCTGGTTTTACTTCGCTGTACTTATCACTGTTTGTAGTAATGCATTTCGGGTAAGATGATTTGATTAATGTTGATCTCATCTACTAACCTGTGGACTCACGGGGCATAGACTGTGTCCATCTGGTTCATGCATGAGCCTCAGTGATCAGCAGATTTGCTGGTCCACAGCCTCTGCTCTTTTAAGACCTAGAATGGAATACCCAAGGGTGCTTCCAATAATTCCAAAAGGAGGTGTTTTAAAAGAGAATACACTTTGGCTCAAAGCTCTGAAGAACCACTACTTGTACAGAAGTATTTAGTCCTTCTCACCGGAGACACTATCCCATCATAAAAGTCTTTTGCGTGGTTTCCACCTAAACATTTTGGCTTTTGTGTGTATCATATTAATGATACTGGTTGGCATGAAGTAGAAGTTTCCACAACATAAAATACAGATAATTAGTTTTTGGAAAGATATGCAGTAAAGCAGCCCTGGATTGAATTTTAGGTATTTTTAACTATAATGTGCCAGGAATTATTTATTCTAACTAATATTTTTGGAGCACCCGGTGAATGTCAGCCTCCATGAAAGAGACAAGAAAACAGGATTCTTGCCATCACACAAGGGTCCTACAGCAGGAGGGAGAGAGATGCAAGAAAGCAAACAAAAGAACTGCAGATGGTGGTTAATGCTAGTAAAGAAATGAATAGGGTGCTCTGCTCGAGAATAAACAGATTTTCAGAGATAGCCCTAAGGACATTCCGGCAAAGGAAGTGGCAGGGACACTGCTCCTGGCAGATATGGGCTTAAATCATTAAGAACACAGTCCTTGTGAGTAGACTTGTCCAGTCAGCAGGAAACGTGTCATAATAGGAGCATGTACAGGTTGCTGTTGGGACACACAAAAAGAGAGCACCCAACACCAGATTTGGGGGAGCTCCGTGGAGAAGATGTCACCTGAGCAGTAGACTTATAGCGAGCAGGTCGAGGGACATTCAGAGGAGGGGAAGAAAGGGTTCCAGGCAAAGAAGACAGCACATGCAAAGCAGAGCCTTCACTTAATTCAGAAACCAGCCATCAGTCTGGCTGGGTGCTTTTAGGTCCCAGAAGAGGCTAGAAAACGGTGGATTGAAATCAAAGTGGCAGGATTTTATACTAATTGTTCAAAGTTGACATCTCTGAAGAGAGTCATCAACTGTTGTTTGTCCTTAGTTCCAGCTCAGACTTATAAAATTTTCTGCTAGCACACTGGTGCAAAATCTGAAATTTAAGAACTTTATTTTTCTCTTCTGCTAATTTTCCTGGTGCCAGCCGTTTCTCATCTCTTTCTTTCTTTGATTCCGTTGTCATCTCTATTCATTATGTTTATCACATGGCAGCTGGAATAGTTACACAGTCAGACTAAGAATTTTGGAAATGAATTATTGCCTTAAAAAGGTTCAGTCCAGGGCTTCCCTGGTGGCGCAGTGGTTGAGAGTCCGCCTGCCGATGCAGGGGACGCGGGTTCGTGCCCCGGTCCGGGAAGATCCCACATGCCGCGGAGCGGCTGGGCCTGTGAGCCATGGCCGCTGAGCCTGCGCGTCCGGAGCCTGTGCTCTGCAACGGGAGAGGCCACAACAGTGAGAGGCCCGCCTACCGCAAAAAAAAAAAAAAAAAAAAAAAAAAAAGGTTCAGTCCATCAGCTGCACAGAGCCATTGGGTTTTTATTATTTTATAGTAACCTGTGGCGCCAAGCCCATGGGGGCCACTCTCTGTATTACTTCTTTTGTCTCTATATATGGATAGTCTTGAAGACAGTGCAGAGAGCTCAGAGCATTTTTTAAATTAATTTTTATTGGAGTGTAGTTGACTTACAATGTTGTGTTAGTTTCTGCTGTACAGCAAAGTGAATCAGTTATACACATGCATACATCGACTCTTTTTTAGACTCTATGCCCATATAGGTCATTACAGAGTATTAAGTAGAGTTCCCTGTGCTGTACAGTAGGTTCTTATGAGTTATCTATTGTATATATAGTAGTGTGTATAGGTCAATCGCAATCTTCCAATTTATCCCTCCCCCGCTTTCCGCCTTGGTAACCGTAAGTTTGTTTTTTACATCTGTGACTATTTCTGTTCTGTAAATAGGTTCATTTGTACCATTTTTTTAGATTCCACATGTAAGCGATATCATATGATATTTGTCTTTCTCTGACTTACTTCACTCAGTACATATATACAATGGAATATTACTCAGCCATGAAAAAGAATGAGATCATGCCATTTGCAGTGATGTGCGTGGACCTAGAGATTCTCACACTGAGTGAAGTCAGAGCATGGTTTATTAAAAAGAAATTCTTGGGTTTTTTACTTCTATCTTTTGAACTCCCCACGCCACCCCCAGCAGTAACTTCTCTTACCCAATCTTTTATGCTCCACCCTCATCAGAGTCGCAAAATCACTTTCCCTACTGGAGATGTGTTATTGATCTGTGTGTTTAACCTTAACTCCCCCCGACTTCTCTCCTTGCCGTCTCCTTAGTCAGTCTATCAGTCTAGCTCCTCTCGCTTTGTCCTCTCCTGATGCCTTTTCTTTATCTGGCTCTCTCTTTCTTTGCCCGTCATCCAACTCCGCACCACACAAGTCTCATAACCTGGCAGAGACAGACACAGCCCAGAGAGCAGGCGCTGGCATCCAACTGTGTGGTGTGTGCAATGCCAGCCTCCCTCCCCACTTGACAGCCTCAGCTAAAGTCAATGACCATTCCCAAGTCTCCGTTTCTTCTTCTAATACTAGTCATAAGCTGATTTAGTTAAGAGTGTTTGGCTGTAAATAAAAGGACACCCAACTAAGAGTGACCCAGGCAATAGAGACATGTAAGAGTCTCTCCTCATGAGAACTCTGGAGGCAGGTGGTACAGGCATGGCAGGGCACCTCCACAATGTCTTAGGAGCTCAGGCTCTCCCACGCTTCCCCCTCCCTTGTCATCCTCAGCCTTTCGGCTTGTCTCATGCTGGTCACCTCCTGTTTCCAAAATGGTCACTTCAGCTCTGGGCTGCTTGATCACAACTGAAGTCAAGGAGTAGAAGACAGATGCTCCTCTCTCTCTGAGGCATTGTCCTTTGATCTGGAAAAAGAAGCCTCCCCAGAAGACTTGCCTTAACTTCCCATTGCTCAGAATGGAGTCACGTGACCACTCATAGCTATAAAGGCAGCTGGGGAGGCGCACATCTGGCCAAACGGGGCAGGACACCTCGGTTTATTCAGATCAGTGATGAGCCATGCCATGGTGCAAGCTAAATTGGGGTTCTCTTAGCAAAGAGGCAGGAATAAGCAAGGGATCAGTTGGTTTTTTTAAACATCTTTATTGGAGTATAATTGCTCTACAATGGTGTGTTAATTTCTGCTTTATAGCAAAGTGAATCAGCTGTACATATACATATATCCCCATATCTCTTCCCTCTTGCGTCTCCCTCCCTCCCACCCTCCCTATCCCACCCCTCTAGGTGGACACAAAGCACCGAGCTGATCTCCTTGTGCTATGCGGCTGCTTCCCACTAGCTATCTATTTTACATTTGATAGTGTATATATGTCCATGTCACTCTCTCACTTCATCCCAGCTTACCCTTCCCCCTCCCCATGTCCTCAAGTCCATTCTCTACATCTGCATCTTTACTCCTGTCCTGCCCCTAGGTTCTTCAGAACCTTTTTTTTTTTTTTTTTTAGATTCCATATATATGTGTTAGCATACAGTATTTGTTTTTCTCTTTCTGACTTACTTCGCTCTGTATGACAGACTCTAGGTCCATAAGGGGTCGGTTTTTACTTGCTACTTCATGATGCTGCCATGAGGATTAAATAAGGTGTCACTCTTGGAATGATGCCTGGCACTTAGTAAGAGCTTAGAAAATGTTAGCTATTATTTTTTATTTCGATCTCAATCATTTTTGGTCCTGTCTCATCACCCCCTGGCTGTAGCATCCCAGTGTCTTGTGAGTAGCCAGTTCATGCTCACTTTTAACTGTGTGAACCTGTGTGCTATGTGGCACAGATGAAGAAATTAATGTTTATAGGCAGAGCTGAGGTGATAGATGTGACCTACAGGAGGTACAAGGGGCTCAGAGCATGAAAGGAGCGTTAAGGGTTTGGAATATCTAACCAAGTGAAAGATGGAGGTGGCTGGGGACACTTGGCAAGATTGTTGGACAGTATTGTGGTGAGAGACTCTGAGACTACAGAGACTGCACCCATCTCCTGGCTGCATGGTTTCCCCAAAGCAGCCCAAAGGCAACATAGAAGAAGGCAGAAAGTAATATGAACCCAGGCTTGGAGCTTTGCCTTGCGGATGAGCTGACAGGACAAGGAGACAAAGTGACTTGAGAATACAAGTCCAAGAGTGGGTAGACGGATGGACAGTAGATCCATGACACAGACATGGGAATGAAACTCGGAGAGGCTGATAAATTAAGATGAAATGCATGGGGGACGTGTGTGTCAAGGGATCTGGGATCTTTTTAAGTCCAAGAACAGGTACAGTCAGTGATGGTGAGGAAGCTAGTGGGGAGAGTGGGTACCTGGCTGAGTGTCTAGAGGGGGCAGCTCAAGCCGTGTCCCTTACCAAATGAGGACTGAACAAACCCATTCCTGCCTGCTTGTGCGACACACCGCAAGTTGACCTCATTTGGCATATGTATTTCTATAAGATTGTTTACAAGTTTCCATTTTTCTGTCAAGATTGATCAATTCCCATGTATTTCTATTACATTTTCACTAATGTGTTCCATCTCCCAATGTATCACCAGCAGAGCAAAGACTGACAGCACTGGCACCATTGCCTTCTCTTGGGTGATACTCAGGGATGAATCTTTAACTGGGGCCTTGACCTGTGACATGAGGACCCCACAGTCACTGCCCTACATTTGTCATGCTGACCCGAAAGCCGCAGGCACAGAAGTCACTTACCAAGAGAGAGGAGGCGTCCAGTAGGGTCTCTACCCTAGGATCTTAGGCAGAGACGCAGGTGGTCAGCCATGAACATGACAGCACCTGGTGGTGACTAGCAGACCAAGACCACCTTCCAGTTTCTCCGTATGGGTCCCCAGCCCTGACCTTTTCACCAACTCCACATTTCTATTTCTCACTGCTGGACACATCCATGGGCAAGGGTGGGCATCTCACACTCAGTGTTTTCAAGCTGGAACTCTTGGTTTTCCCCTTCTTACCTCCTCCTCTCCTTCATCATTCTTAGTTAAGAGTGTCACCATTCAATATATATACAATGGAATACTACTCAGCCATAAAAAGAATGACATAATGCCATTTGCAGTAACATGGATGGACTAGAGATTATCACATGAAGTGAAGTAAATCAGAAAGAGAAAGACAAATACCATATGATATCACTTAGATGTGGAATCTAAAGTATGATACAAATGAACTTATTTACAAAACAGAAACAGACTCACAGACATAGAAAGCAAACTTATGGTTACCGAAGGGGAAGGAGGGGAGGGGAGGGATAAAATTAGGAGTTTGGGATTAGCAGATACAAACTACTATATATAAAATAGATAAATAATAAGGTATAACACAGGGAACTATATTCAATATCCTGTAATAAACCATAATGGAAAAGAATATAAATATATGTATATATTAAGTTTTATATATATATATAAAACGGAATCACTTTGCTGTACACCAGAAACTAAAACAACATTGTGAATCAACTATACTTCATTTTAAAAATATACAAATATATAAAATTTAAAAAAAGAGTATCACATTCAACCCGTCATCCAAACTACAAAACACTGAATCCTCTGGGTTCTCCACACCCTGCTCTCTCTTCCCAACACATCCAAGCTATTCTATTTTTGAAAATATCTCTTGAATCCCTCCTCTCCCCTCAAGCATTTATACCGCCTCAGACCAGGCCTTTTTATCAACTTCCCTGCTGGACGCCCTACCTCCAATATCTCTCAACTAGGAAATAGGGCTACCCTGGGAGCAAGTGACCCTGGTGGAAAGGGACGGACAAATAGTGTAAGTCACAGTAAGTGGCCACTGAGTCTGAATAGTCAGTGACCTACCACTGTTGCAGCTCCTGGAACTAGGGCAGCGGGAGACGCTCTCTAGTATCGGGTATGAGGGGAGCGGCTGATACTCCGGCAGGCCAAGTACCACGGCTTCTGATTAGAGCAGAATAAGCCACGCAATCACTACTATGATTAGCTCCGGAAATTCAATTCTGTTTTGATTCAACACTAGGCCTGCCACGGTTTCCAGGTCCTGGTCAAGGCATTAGGGCTATCAGGCAATGAGTGAGATCAACATGAGCCTTTTCTCGTGAAGGAAACTTACAGCCTAGATGGGAAGAGTCATTACTCAAGTGTGTTGAATGTTACAAAGGAGAGGGGCAGGGTCCAGTGGAGTGTAACACTGAAGAATTTAACCCAGTCTGGGGGTTTAGGGAAGTCTTCCTTGGGAAAGTGATTCGAAAAGATAAGAAGAGATTATGCAGGTAGGTAGAAAAGGGAGAAATTGTGTCCCAGAGAAATGGACAAAAGAGACAATTGCCTTATTCATCCAAATTCAAAATACATTGGACTTTGGCAGGGTATAGAAAGGTTCTCACATGAGGCACATGGCCACAATACAGCTGCTTCTTTAAGACATCTAGTTTTAGCACCACTATAGTTTTCTCAAATATTCCACTGACATATCTCTAAGCCACTGTAAGCTAAAATTTGTGATGAAATACCATGTCTTATTTTCAACATTCATTTATTCATTTGTTCAGCAAATAGATTGACTATGAACTATATCAGGCACTGTTCTGGGAGCTGGGGAACAAGTGATACATGTGATATGAACAGAGGTCCATGTGATATGACATTTGTTTTTGAGTGTTGGCCTTAGTATAAAACTGTAACTCTAGGAAAATACCCTAAGTTGTATGCCTTCCCTTTTGTGTACCTTGTACACATAGCCACACATACATCTCCAGGGGAGCACATGGACCTCAATTTTGAGAACCCTGGAGAGTAGTAGAAAGGACTGTTGTTTGGGAGTTTTTGACTCAGTCCTGCTATGAAAGCGACTTTTGATCCCAGAAGTTCATTGAGCCTCTCTGGCTTCCACTTCCATGTCGAAAAAAAGAGTTCAACTAGATGAAATCTGAAACCATTTCCAGCTCTGCAAATATATAAATTTATATACTATGGAGTTGGAAGAGCCCCTAAACTTATCTTGCCCGTCAGGTACTTAAATTGGTCATTAGTAGAATCTTGAGGAAAGAGTGGCCAAGTGTCTGGGGCACTTAAGAACAGAAATGAGAAACGCAGAGCAAGAAGCTCCACTCCAGAGACACACAAGCATACAGAAGCTTTGCCACGAGGTCACCTTCCCCTTATGTCTGCAATGCTGGGGGAATATACACATCTGTCCGAATTCTTCCCCCAGAACTCCCTGAGTCAGCCAGAAGCCAAGTCACAGAAAGGTCCACAATAAACCCAAGACGTAGGTGCCTTTGCTTTCCTATCTCCTCTCCACCCTCATTGCTCTGGGAACATGAAAGTGAAAATTCTCTGCAGCCTAGGGGAAGGTTCTGCGAAGAGCAGAACGCGCAAATGCAAATCACTCCCTTTTTCTTATTCTGGAGGAGGATAGGAAGAAGATATGGCCTTCGTGTGAACAGCGGAATTTAGAAGAGGCAGCACTCCTCCAAAAGTCACCTCCTAACCTTTTCAAATGCTTACTGTGGAAAAGTCCTGGCAAGGGTGGTCTCTTTTTTTTTCAATCTGGAATTTTCTTCTCAGTGGTCATTGCAAAGCTGAAAATCTTGGAAATTCCATTTTGGCTTGTTTCTGTGGGACTTTCATTGCCAACAGAGACAGTTTCAGATGAGCCTCACTTAAAAATGTGTGTTTCAACTCCCCACCCCCAAATTCTAGTGTGCCAACTCCACTGGGCTTTGCCTTCGCTCAGAGCGGACCTCAGGTGGGCTCACTGAGAGCTCTGTGCTGAAGCCATCCAGGGTTATAAGGTGGTGCTTCCCCCATGACAACCTACCACGCATGTGCATGCTTGAAAGTATGATAAAATCAGCTTTATGCTCAGCCTTATGGGAAAAGAATGGAAAAATGGAACAGGAAAAGGTGAACAAATTTCAAAGGTGGCCCAAGGTTTCCAGTGGAGGGGACAGGGGGCTTCCTGCCTTTACTGAGTAACACAGTTAGTTGACATTTATTGCTTCCTTACCCATTGGCACGCGCTGTTCCAAATACTTTGTATGCATTAGCCCATTTGATCCTCACACTATGTCTATAAGGCGAGGTGCTTTCATTTTTCTCACTTAACAAATGAAAGAACGCAGGCACAGAGAGGCTGAGTAACAGGCAGGCTGGCTCCAGCACCAAGGCTTTTCGCCACTATGCCACATTGACCCTTGGGGAGCAGAAAGGAGGCAGGCCTGGCTGAAGGATGATTGCATGGCCATCTATAGGTTCCACAAAGCTTGGTAGTCTAGGGAGAACTGACCTCTTCCTTTCCACACCTCTGGCCAAAGCACTATCCACTATTAGTTTGTAAAACTGTGGCCAGAATGTGAATTTTCCTCCTATTTCTATTTTCTCCTTCCGGCTGACCCTTCTTTGCTCTTCTAATTTTGTTACCTTCCATGTCACTAGACCAGAGTGGCCGCAAACATTTGTTCAAAGCAGGTATATTTAAGAATGTCCACAACACCTAAGTAATGTGTACACACACACACACACACACACACACACCCCAAAATAGAAATTTAAAATACATTAAATTTAAAATACGTTATTTTCCCACTTGTTTAATAGAATTAGATTCAGAACTGAAAGGAAACTTACAGTTCATTTAGTCCAATAGGTCTCTGCTGGAGGCAATATCACCTGGGTGTGTTACAATGATTGAAGTTGGAGTGTGGTGTTACTTGTATTTAGTCGGGGAGCCAGGGATTTTTTTTCTTTTTTTCATTAAAGTATAGTTGATTTACAATATTGTGTTAGTTTCTGGTGTACATCAAAGTAATTCATGTATGTATATGTGTATATATATATATATGTGTATATATATATATATATATATATATACACACACACACAAATATATATTCTTTTTCATATTCTTTTCCATTATGGTTCCCTGTGGCCAGGGATATTAAATGTCCTGTAGCATGAGGGACAGTCCTTCACAACGACAAATTTTTCTGCCTTGAATGCCAGCGGTGTCCCATTGATAAACACTGATTTGAGTTCCAAACTTCATTTTACCGTTGAGACACTGAGCCATAAAAAGGTGAAGAAACTTTCTTCAGGTCTGTTAGCTAGTTAGTAGCACAGCCTGAGGTAGAATCTGGATCTATATATTTTTAGGCAAGGGCTCTTTTTGCTACATGAGAGGGTCTGCACAGGTCAAAGCTATTTTCATAATAAGACATGATTTGCTTTTAATCACTCTCATTCATGGAGTTTTCCAGAGGCCACAAGATATGTGTTGATATTGTACGTGAAATGTGTCAACATTTAGAAGATCTGTGAACAAATACTTTCTAAATAACGAATGCATGATATTATAGAATCCCTCTTGGCTCAAAGATCCATTAAAAGTGCAAGAAGACCAATGGCTTTTAATGTAACTAATTACAAAGAGTTCATTGATATCGTTTAAGATTTTACCTTGCACTTAACATTTAAGAAACTATCATTGATTGAGTTTTAGTGTAAGATCCAAGAAGAATACCCACAATTATCTGAACAAGCTATTAAAATGTCTCCCTTTTCTGCAGCAAACTTGTAAGAGGTCACATTTCCGTCATCTACTTCAAACAAATCGAATGGTAGGAGAATGCAGTTGTATTCTATTAAGCCAGACACTGAAACATTTTTGCAAAATTGTAAAGCAATGCCAATTTTCTTATGACATTAATTTTGCTTTGGAAAACATATTTATTATTCACAAAAATATGTTCTTTATATTAATGTACAATGAGTTTGTTAATTTTAAGCTGAATTGATAAATACATTTTTTAACTTGTCAGTCTAAATATCTAATAGAGTAAATATCAATAGCTATAACCTACATAAACACAAGCTCTTTGGGGTCTTCAATAATTTTTAAGGATGTGAAGGAGCCCTAAGAAGAAAACATTTGAGAACTGCTGCCCGACATTATATCCATTTGACTCAATGTGATTCTCTTTGCTAAGACCAGGACTCTTGTTTTAAAAATTATTTCTCAGATGATTCTAATGCACAAACTAGCTTGAGAACCATTGAGAACCACTGACACAGGACACTTCTTTACTGAAGAAAGTCTCATTCTAATGTTGAGCTGTAGAAATAGTGCCAGGATCAAGGGCATGCCTCAACAGGCCCACTGGGGACAGGCTGTCGGCTCTGCATCTACAGGTAGCAGAGGTAAACTTCCCAGAACTGGGAAGGGAGGTGATGCCAAGGAAACCCCTGACCCAACTCCTGGTCCATCTCATCAAGAGAAGCAGCTGGTAGTCAAACAGAGAATGAGCCTCAAGAGGAACAGTTCCATTTCTGGACATGATTGCTGGGTTCAGTGAGAAAAGTCATGGTCCCACTCAGGAGGATTATGATTCTCCCAGTGTCCCAACCAACCTCAAGGCCAGAAAGGGCAAAGAAGTAGCTTATGGGCCAAATTAGGCTCACAGGTGTATTATCTGTAATTCCCAGAATGTAGACACTTTCTGGAATCAGATGGAAAACTTAAAAAAATAAAATTTCAGATTTCTAATTTATCTTAAAATTGGAAAATCTGGCACACCCAGTCCTAAACTACTACAGCAACAATTGTCTGGAACCTCACAGCTGCTGCTGCCGCCAACAGCTGGAGGCTGAGCCCTCCGGTGGTCCTCAGTCTCCAGGTCTCCTCACCTGTGTATGTTACTTGCCTGGCCTCTGGGGTTGCCATCCCTGTTTTAGACAGTGCAAAGAGAATGGTGGGATCCCTTGATGGCTTAAGAAGAAGACAGGAAGTAGGGCTGTACCGGTACACGAGACAGCCATACAGCTCAGAGTGACATAACAAAGTCTGAAATCTGACAATGGAACTCCAAGTTGGTCTGATTTGCCTGGGCACAAGGGTTAGAGGCAAATAGTTTGATCCTTCTACTATTGATTTTAAGTTATTGTGCTAGTAATAGCACTAGTAGTAGATCTAAAGGGCTCATATTAGCTGTAGGTAGTTGATTAACTGCATCTTACTGGTGAATATCAGAGCTCGGAGAAACCAGTATTCTCCATTCAGCGTCTTTTGACATTACTGTGTGATGATGAAGAGAGCAGTTATAATAAAGCCCTTAATATCCTCCTTGTGGAAATCTCTTGCTGTGTTGCTGAATTTTCATATTTAGTCTTTGTTTGTCAAGCCAGTTAAGAAAAGCTACTTCCTCAAGTGTCAGCTCTGGATCCAAAAACATCTACCAAAGATAAGCAGTTGCCATGGCAAAAAACAACAAACCCAAAGGTGATGGATCATGGGACTTGGTTACTGTACTTGCCATGTGAATCCACACTGCCTTCAACCTTTACTTAACTCCACACGTAGCTTTTCAACACATGTCCTGGGCTGTCTCAAAAGCACTTTGCTTCTCACTTTGCAACTCCTCAAGCCAGTGGCATCCAACCACATTACGTAAATCCCTACTTACTAAATAATATTGCTTGGCAGTATTTGTCAAAATCTGGCTTTTGAACAACCACATTCATGAAGGTTTAGAAAATGCAGATTATAGTCTAGAAGCATCTGGAATGTTCTATTTGTTTGCTCCTCATTAAAACAAATCAGTATTGAGGCAAATCTTAAGAGGTAACTTTACTAAAAACATCTTGGTCACCTGAGGTTATGATATATCTAGGTCTTGTGATTAAGTCTTCCACTGACTGATTAGATGACTTTAGTTAAGTTACTTAATTTTTCTGCAACTCCTTTGTCCAAAGATCAAGAATTCCAAATAGAGCTTTAAAATAAAATAAACCAAAAGAGCTGAAAGAGGCCTCTAACTTTAGCTTAAACACATTGCTTAGCTATCTTGAGTCACCAAGTTTAAAGGCCTATCATGATTTGACTTAATTTAAGAAAAAAATTTTCCGATTAAGGAAGGATTTGCCATGCCTACAGATATCTTTCAAAACTTGATTTTAGTGACTATTCATTCATTTTGAATGTATCTTCATTTACTTAAACAAGCTCTTATTTTTGGAATTGAGGGGAGAGGAAAGAATGCTTGTCCTTCACCCCGTGTGTAGTCAGAGTTGCTCCAAATTACACCCCTCTGAGATCCTGATAGATGTTTCCTATGTTTGCAGGGTGGCACCTGGATGACTCAAGTCTGAGCCCCATCCAGGAACTCTAAGGTCAAAAGATGAGCTGGTGACCTGCTCTGGTGGAGGCGTGCAGAACAGTTACTGCCAAGCAGGGGGTACTCGCTGTCTCAGGATTAGGCAGGGCCAAGAATGCGTGTGTTTCCTGTGGCCCCAGTGTGGGAAGAGCACAGAAAAAAGAGAATCACCTTTGAGATTTCTTAGATATTAGCTATGGGGATTTTAAAAGATGGCTGAAGTTTCATCAACACACATCACTTTGGAAGATGGAGTCAAATCATGAGCTTGCTGGTTACAGATAGAATATGGCAGAAGTGATGTTGCCTGTCTTTCAAGGCTAGACATGCACCCTGGAAACCTTCTGCCACTGTAGAAGAACTCTGGTTACCCTGAGGTAGCCACATGGAGAGATAGCATGGAGAGACAGAGAAAGAGACCCAAGGTGCCCCAGGTCAGATGCCACACACGTGAACGAGGAAGTCTTGGAGATGACAAAGCCCTGGCCACCATCTGACTGCCTGAGATGCGAAGGAAGCCTCTCCCCCTGGAGCCTAATCAGCCCCCAGATTCATGAGCAAAATAAATGATTGTTATTGTTCAAAGCATTCTTTGGGTATGGTTCCTTATACAGTGGTGCATGATAGGAACACCATCCTATAAGATCGCCTAAAGACACAATGGGACATTAGTACAAAAGAGCCTGGGTGGACCCCTGGTTCTGTGGGTTTTGCAGGAGTCAGCAGTCAACCCTCAAGTCACAGGAGCTGCAGAGTCAAAGGCAATTGCAAAATAAGAGGTTTTTAAAGAACCTGCAGGAGAAAACAAAGCTTTAAACTTTTTCTAGGTCCAGTGTGAAATTGGCTTATGTTAGTTAGTCCTAGCCAGGAAAAACTTTCCTATTCTCTTCACTTCTTCTCCTTCCTTTGACTATTTCATTAAGCTGGGCCAAATATTACTTGGCCAGCGAAACATTTTAATAATTTTGAGACAGGGAAAGCACCTCTAAGCATGACACACAAAACCAAGAAGCCACAAAGGAAAAGACTGACAGGTCTGACTAAGTGAAAATGTAAGACTTTGAATGCCAAATACAATATGTTTGAAAAGTTGAAAGATAAGCAACAAACTGGGAAAACCACTGGTAGCATAAAACAAAGGATTAATTGCACATAATATATAGATTCCAACAAATCAGCTGGAAGAATATGAACAATGGGTAAGAGACAGGACAAGTCTATTGATGGAATAAAGAGGATTAATCAAGAAATATTTAAAAATATATTCAAACTCACCAATCATTGAAGAAATAAAGTTAAATTTATTTAATTAAATTTATTGTAATTAGCATCTGTATGAGTGTCCTAGGGATGCCATAACAAAGTATCACACACTGAGTGGCTTGAACGACAGAAATGGATAGCCTCACAGTTCTAGAAGCTAAAAGTCTAAGGTTATGGTGTCTGCAAGGTTGGTTCCTTCTGAGGACTGTGATGGAGAATTCATCCCATGCCTCTACCCTAGCTTCTGGTGGTTTGCTGACAATTTTTGGCATTCCTGCATCTTTACGAGGTGTTCTCCCTGTGTGCATGTCTGTGTCTGTGTCCAAATTTGCCCTTTCTATAAGAACTCCAGTCATATTGGGTTAGGGACCATGCTAGTGACCTCATTTTAACCTGGCTACCTCTTTGAAGACCCTATTTTAAAATAAGGTCACACTCTGAGGTACTAGGGGTTAGAGCTTCAACATATAGTTTGAGGGGGGACACATCTCAACCATCCCAATATCTATTAAGAAAAAAGCGATAAATTGAATATTGGAAACTACAGAAACAGACCTCTTGCATACAGCTGATGGGGTATGATGTGGTATAGCATTTTGGAGAGTACCTTGGTAGTATCTCTCAGAATGATATAGTCTAAATGTACACATCCTTTTTCTCCAGCAATTTCACTTTTGCGAATACAAAAAAATCCAAAATAGGTAAATTCAACATGAAAAATGGAAACTCTGAAGGTAAGATTTCCAGGGAAATGAGGAAGAGGGGGTGTTAGGGATTTGCTCCTGTTTTTAATATTAGGTATCGTGGTCAAGTGGATTTCAACGTCAAATCTCAAAGCTGTCCTTCAAAAATGAACACTGCTAGGTTTGATTTGTGATCCTCTGAGTAATCCTTTAGGGAATCGATGGAAGAAGTACTTCATTTCCTCCAGCTCTCTCCCCTCAAGGAAACTTCTGAGCAATAACCAACAAAGACTGCCAAATTTAGCAAGTAAAACACAGGACACCCAATTAAATTTGGAGTGAGATAAACAACGAATACATTTTGAGTATATCCATGTCCTATGCAATATTTGAGACATACTCAACAATTTTTCATTGTGTATCTTAGACTCAAATTTAACTGGACATCATGTATTTTATCTAGCAACCTAATACCTGACCCCATACTATACGAAGCGAGAGTGCCTGGCCCTTGGGGGTTAGGATGCGATAACATGATTTCACTGTGTTGTGCTTTTGTAGAAGCTTTTTTAAAAAAGCAACAACAAAAACCCCAAACAAAAAACAAAACCAGAAAACCTTAAAGAACGGAACATGTGACAGTGGCAGCAAAAGAGGTAACAGGAGCTGGTCTCATGTAAATACTATGTTAATTAAAACAGATGGATCTGGAGCATAAACAAAATAGCTGCAGGGGGCTGGTTTTTGTTCTCGATGCGTTTCTTAATATAGTAACTCAGTTCCCATCCTGTTAGCACTCTTCCCTTATCAAACATTGAACTGGGGTATAAGGAAGTTTAAATTACCAGTGATTGGAGAATCATTTTCTAAACACTTGAAACAGATGGTTTACTGCCTGAAAAGCATGCTTCTTTTCGGGGAATGGAGTGTTGAGCTTGGCTATTTCAGGAAAATGTTTGGCGGCAGCTCATGTACTGACATCACATTTGCCACGCGGATGAACAGTTTCCCCTCCGCTCTCTTCCTTCTGTCAAGTTTACCCACTGGCGAAGGTCTTATTTTGAATGCCGCTTGCTTGCTTCTTGCAGATTACATTGGGCAAAAGCCCGGTTACTCCTCCCCTATGACGTCTCACAGTTTCAGAGAAACACCAATAGCCATGATTTTTTTAAATGACTCTCATTTGAGAGTGTATGGTTGATAGAGTTCTGCTAGCTGAGCAGTAGTGGACTTAACAAAAAGAGAAGGTCCTTTTGCCCTTTCTGGGGGGATCTAGGATCCAGTCCAGGATCATGTGTTGCATATGGTTGTCATGTCTCTTTAGCCTCTTTTAATCTCTAACAGTTCCTCAGTTTTTCTTTGCCTTTCACCGAGGATTTTAGAGAGTACAGTCTGGTTATTTTCTAGAATGTTCTCCAAACGGATTCATCTGATATTTCCTCATAAGTGGTCAGGTTATGTCATACATTTTAGGCAAAAATACTAATGAGGGGTTAGAACTGGATTTTTCTAGCACCACTTCCATGCTATGGGAGAAACCTGGCCTTGTGTCCTGTGAGTGAAAATTTTCTGCTGAAACCCGATTTGACGACAGCGCTTCCCACTTCCCACCAAAGCATCTTAATTTGAAGTGAGTGGCCCAAAGTTTGTATAAGAGTCTCAGAATCACATTTAAGAGTAAAAATGGATTGGGGTGTCTGTGTGTTTCTGGGCTTTCTCCTTGGGGTGATACCAGCTCCTTTGGATCTGTGTGAATGCTCTGAGGAAGGTTAAGAGGGTGCAGGAGCTGGTTCTTGTAAACTGACAGTTTGGAAGAGTGAGTTGGAGATAATCGCATAATCCATTTATAACCACCCAAGTTAACAAGCTCTCACCTTCTCCAAACAGGCCCCTTATTTACAAATAGTCACTTCTGCACAAAAGCGGGCTCTCGTCATGTGACTGGAGCCACGTGCAGTCCGTCTCATGGCATTATTTTCCTGTAACACCACAAAGATCAATTCGCCTTAGGAGCACTAGTAGAACCTGTAAATATTATTAAACGCATAATCTAAGATTTGAAAATAATTTTTTATCTTACTTTGTAGACAAACTACCCCCCAAATCGCTTGCAGCCCTGTCTGCCCAACGCGATGCTAGGCTCTATCAGTATATGAGAAACTTCCGCAACGACGGTGGCTGGTTCTGCGCTGCCATGCTCAAGTCAGACCACGGGTGGAGAACAGTCCAAGCTCCACACTGGGAGAGGCACTCAGAAATGGAATTGTTTACAGAAGAGAATGAATGTGTTGCTAAAGAATTCAAAATCAAATCATAAGAATGGCTTTTCAAAGGTTTTTTCAGTCCAGCCCTGGCCTAGGCCCCATCTCGGGTTCTCAGCCCCCTTTCCTCCAGGACTGGAACTCTTGTCCTGCCTTTATCACTCCTCCTGATACCGGGAACAAGGGTCGTGCTCCCTGCTGACGCACTTGCCAGATATAGCCCACCGGCCAGCACACTGGAGGATCCCCTCCAAAAGAGGGGCAGGTTGATTGTCTGAGGGAAGGATTTGGTGCCCACCTGGGAATGTCTCCATGTCCTTCAAATCCCACATTCTTCTATAGAGTGAACTTCCTTCCAGGACAGGCAGCAGCATCTGTTTGTCCACCAGGCCTATTACCCTCTCAGGGCCCAAGTCTAGCCTAGGTGCAGGCCTTCCTTCTGTTTCCAGCTGGCCGAGGGAGCCCGCAGTTTCTGGCCATGTGTTCAAACACACACTATTACAGGAAAAGGGGGACAGTGGATGCAGAAGGACAGGAGAGCTGTCTGCAAGCCAGAGGGATGTCATGAAGATGGATTAGGTGTTCACAAGAGTTGGGAACAGGGAAGTTTTGAGGGACCCCAGGAGAGTCTTCAGTTCCATATAAGGAAGAACGCTAGCGACTTTCTGCTTACCTTTGTCTCTCCTGCAGTAACTCGTGGGCATGATGAACTAACCTATTTGATGAAATGAGTACAAAGCAATCCCTCTAAAAACGTACCAGCTGCCCTTAAGAAGGTAGTGTGTTCCCTTCTCATCACTAATATTTGCGGAAAAGATGAAAAGTACTTTGGTGGCTGCCAGAGGGAGTGGCCCTCAGATAACTTCAAAATTCCCTTCTAAGCTTGAGATTCTGTAAAGTTTCGGTAATCAAATTTCAGTGAAATTTAGCCTAGATATGTCTCCTAAAGTAATTTCTGTTTAATCTGCCTCATTCCAAACTCAAAGAAGAAATATTTCACAATTATTGACAAAGAGGAGACAAGTTCATTGTCTATGTATGTCTCTGGTATTGTTGGGATTCACAGAAAGTTGTGTAAAATGGGAGAAGCGTATCCTCACTCTCTGGTGAGACCACTTAGAAGCCAAAACCAACTCATCGATTCTTCAGGCCGTGCTCTACGAACATAGCAGGAAGCTCTACTCCATCTGGATAGACTGTGAAAAAGAAACGTTAAAAAGAAAAGAAAAGAAAAGAAAAGAAACAAAAAAGGGAGGCAGGGAACGCAGAAAAGATTTCATCTCGAGGAAAAATAAGCTGCACATAATTATTGTCAAAATAATTTTTCCATTTTATTTAACAAGATGATTCTGAATGTACACATGTGGCTTATGAACACAGTGTAAAATATTTATTTCCATCTTCACTGTAGTCTAATAATTACTATGTAAATTTGGACAGGGTTTTACACGAAAACATGAACATGCTTCAGCTGGTTCGGTGTGACCGTGGGATTCGTGGATTTCCCATGTTTGTGGAGGCTCGTTAGGTGGGCACGAACACGTCGACATCCCCACGGCAATCAGGCCAGACACTCACAAAACAAGTGCTCACGTGTGATAGGAACATGCGGATCACGACAAACGGGCATTCCTTGACAGGGTTGTTCAGATACATTTCCACACCCAGAAACACCCTTTTATGCTGCTCTGATACAACGTTATCTACTTGCCTTCTATCTAATGTGTGAAATCAAATGTCCTTGTTGGAGACAAGAAAATGCACAGGGTCACAGAAGCATTGCAATTTTACCAGATCCGAAAAGGGCTAAGTACAACGCGGTGACTCTGTGAAAAGATCCGAGGCCTTCAGATAGGGCAGCGTCCCCTCAATGTTCCAGACAAATTGTAAAGGGCTTTGCTAAAACACTGCTGGACTGTACGGTCTCTTGAACAGTCCAGTAAGAAGCCGTATGTAAAATTCCTTTCCATAGAAATATCTTTTACTTAGAGAATATAGATTCCAAAGGATACCAAAATATTTACTAACATTAATTTCTGGGAAAAATATTTGCCATTAATTTCTAAAACAAATTATATGCAGGGAAAAAATTTAGGTACCTTGAGACTGATTCTTTTGGGAAATCACTAAATTAGCTTTTTTTTTTTTTACATTTAGAGAGTAACGCTTCCAATTACAAATGGATTTGTCCAATTGGGTCTCTGAAATGGTAGGTCATTGAAGGTGATGAATACAGTCAGAGGGGAAGCACCAGTTTAGGGGCAAGAAAGGGCCCCATTAAATACCGTCTCCATTCACTGAGCAGCAGACATCGTCCCTCACAGCCTGACATTTGCCTCTCACAGTAAAATGACAGTGTCAGCTTATGAGAATGATATTTATTGGTTAAATATTTTCTGGAACACCTACACTTCAGTTAAAACTGTCCTATTTGGAAATCAGTGAATATGCCAAGGGGCTCACAGCATGCCTACAAGATACAAATATACACAGTTACGGCAAGCTTCTGGCAAGGCTCCTCGAAGTAACAGGAAATGTTGATGCAAAAAGATAGAGACGAAAATACAGGCCATACACTGTAGAGGAGCCATACTCAGGGGAAGGTACTATTTGAAAAGCACAGAAGACTCTTTTATCCAAGAGGGAACCACAAACATAAAAATAAAATATTTGGTATTCTACACTATATTACAAAAAATAAATATATCCATCAATAAATAGTAGGAAGCCTAGAAACTTTTACATGAATATTTTGGTTGTTGGCTGCCAAAGTCCCCCTGCTACCTTTCTCAAGAGTCATTTAGGTTTATCAACTTCAGCGATGATAATTCCGCCATAAAAGTGTAAAAAAGACAGGTGTGGCATATAGCAAAGGTCTATGACCAGAGAAGACAGTGGTGAGTTCTACTTTCCGAAGGATCTGACACCTTCCTGGCTTCATATTCATGCAGTGAGGTAAAGGAATTGCGAGCATGCTTCAGGAGGCCTGAGGGGAGCTGGCAGGCCTCCTCTATTTATGGTCGGTGTGTTTTAATTGTTTGATGACAAGAAAGCAAAAAAAAAAAAAAAAAAAAAATGTAACTAGCAACATTTGAATAACCAATAGGTGGCTTTCTGCACTCTTTCCATAGGGTAGAAGAGAATCTTAGAAACGCGTGTTTACCTCTGGACTGTGGTAAAAGGAGAAACATCTGATTGCCAACAGCCTAGATTTTCACATCCCTTTAACGGAAGGGTGACTATAAGGGCTCATAACAAAGCTTCTCTAGGAACCTGGCAGAGCCAGCAGAGGGCATGAGGAGAGCAGAGCCTGGCACGTCACATCTTTAGTGTTCTAATATCAGCGTGCTAATAGCAGGAGGGTACCAGAGTCGTCATGCGTGGCTCCCGAGAGCTTACGGTTACGTTTGCGGGTATTTTGCAAACCAGTTGACATCACCTTGGTAGCTTGAAGTAGGCCATGGAGGGGGTATCTGCGCCATTGAAACCCCCAAATCGGAGCTATTCCCTCCCCACAACCCGTACCCCGCCACTGCTGGGTATAAAGCATTCACCAGCATACCACTGTCTTATGTATTTTACATATAAAAGAAAATTCTGCTTGATTTGTATCTAGCTAGAACAATCCCATTCAACCAAGGTTTTACCGTATGTCTATTACAGTGTCCTTTAGAAAGGATAAGAAGTACCGTAGAGTATATGAGTGTCCAGTATGTACCGTGGATGTAAAGGATGTACCCCATCCCATGGAGGGCACTGAGCTTGGCTCTATAAAGCCAGTTACACACACACACACACACATACACGCAAGCACACCATTTTCTATGGAGGGTATCCCATAAATGAATGCTTCTGAGTCGCCTGGCTCTCTCAAATTGTCAATCACTGTATACCCACTGATGGCCAGAATACCACTCTTCCAGGGGCAATGGATTCTCCCACTCACCCTCTGGATACCAGTGGACAACAGACGTGCAGAGCTGAGGGCCAAATTGGGCAAAGTGTCCTTCAAAATAGCTTCCCTTGCCTCTATTTTCTAGGGCAAGATGAGATTATGACCCCAGACGTTTGTGAAAGCAAGGCTGATGTTTTCGCAGGGTAAAAAAAAAAAAAAAAAAGTGCAAGCCTTCTTAAAGAAGCATTCAGTGGGGTGAGGGGGGACAATGGACTGGAAACCACATTCCCGATTCTAGGTTGGACCATCCGTATTGTCTGCCTGGAGGTGTCAGAACAGTTTGAGAACTGCTCTGCTGTGGTTCTCCCTGCACAACGCCTGTGGTCCTGCACGGGGGGCACTGGGACCAAGTCTCAGTGTCCTTCCAACTGGCCAACTAATGGGCAGATGCCCCAGACCATTGTCATCAGGAATACTTCCCAGTCCCTTAGTCCTGGCCAGTTCCCAAACAGAAAGACTGCAGAGTGGGAAGGATGGGAAGGCGACAGGGTTTCCATCATGGGGCAAACCTGATTTCCAAATTCTGGCTTAGCTTTTGAGTCATTTGGTTGTGTGTCTATTTATTAATTCATTTATTTAAATGTATTCATTTGGACTGTGGTTCTCTTTTTCTTACACTTAAGCATTCTTCATGAACAAAACATTTTATATATTAGCAACTCAACTAAATAAAATATCAGGGGGAAATCTAGAAATTAGAGCACTAACTCCTTTTATCCCAAGAGCAAATGCTTTCAGGTTTTCTCTTTGGGCTCAAACCAGGGAAGGCCAGGGAAGATAGGGGACATGTGAATGGGAGAAGGACACAAGGTGCTCAGGCAAAAAAGAGGGAGGGAAGGGAAAAGGTGGAAAAAAGCAAGAGCAGAGGTTCAGAGGCAAAGGAGAAATATGAAGAATTGAAGAAAAACAGGAAGAAGAGTCCAACAAACAGATCCCTTCTGATTTTTCCTCCTCTTGGTCTTTGTTAATTTTATTTTGTCCAAAATATTTAACTCTCCAATTAGAACTGCTTATAATTTTACAAACACGTCCTAGGACAGCATCTCTATCCTTTGCCCCTCCTCCCCTGAGAGCCCCTCCCACCTCCTGTACCCTCTGCAGCCATAAAGGCCAATACACATGGCCTTGCCTTCCTGTTGCCTTAGGAACAGATGAAGTTCCCTCTGTTTTCCTTTCTTGACCAGGCACTGCCCTCTAGAGCACACTGGTCCCCTGTGGGCTCATTCTTTGCTGTTGTCCCTTAAGGCCACTGCCCCCTTGAAGCCACTTGGTTTCTGTGTCCAATAACCCTTCCCCTCAAACATGCAGCCTCCTTTACCAGGCCCTGCTGCTCTGAGTAATAGCAGAAACTCAACTGACAAAAGCTACCCCTACATTTCCAGTAGTATTTCGGAAATGTAATACTTCCCAGGATGGTTCAATTCCTGGTGCAAATTATCCTGATGGAAATACTACCTAGAGAAGAGGTGACCAAGAACCTCCCACTGTCTTTTAACATATACACGTTTGATTGGGTTATGCACGTGTGTGAGTAGAATCTGCCTCTATAGAACCAAAAGGATTTTATACGTTTATCTATGTACACATATACACACACAAATATCTACCTCTCTCGACAGTATTTTTCTGCTTAGGGGTGTTGCTTTCGAATCGGCCTAAAGGGCAAGTAGTGTGGGCTTGCCACTTACTATTAGAGATGGCATTGCCGGGAAATGGCAAGTCCAAAGAAACATAGATTGGAAGGGACTAGACTGTGGAGTAAATTATGCATTTCCTACAACAAAACCGCCCTGTCAAATTCCCTAAGGCAGCAAGCTTCTATGATCTGTACACCCTTATTAAATAATCTCATTAAATAGGAACACAAAATATACACATGTACAGTTATTAAATAAGCCACAGGTCTCCTCTCCTATCTACAGCCACACTCAGAGACGGCCATGCCCTCATATTTAAACTTGTAGGTGACGACCCCTTTGTCTAAATAGAGAATGGAGATGGGCTCCAGCTTGGTGGGCACACAGCAGGCTTTGGAAGCCTTCTGGGAATTCTTGAGGTGGACCAAGGCCTGGATAATCGCATGCTTTGTGGGGGTGAGGTGCTCTGCCAGGGGGTAATTGCAAACACCACGGCATTCGTAGGCTTCGTATCCGGGCGGGGCGATGATCCAAGAGTCCCAGCCAATCTCCTTGAAGTCGATGTAGAGCGGGGTCCTCTTGCAGTAGTTTCCTTTTGCGTTCCTTCTGATGCGGGCAGTGGAGTCATAGATGATGTTTGACCTCATCTGCAGCAAAGCCTCTTCCCCAGGTCCGCTGGAATAACCTTCCAGTCCCAGGTTGTCCATTTCCGGAAGTTGCTCGTGGGCAATCATTTCGTTCAGTTCCTCCTTCCTCTCCTTCTCACTGCTTTGGTCATCAGAAAACACGACAAGCAAAGGGACATGCTTATTCTGGGCACTAGTGTCTATTTCCAGTTGTCCCCTGCCAACATCCTCCATTTCATGTTTGCTCTCAATATGAACCTCCAGCTGGTGGGTGGATGAGCCTGACTTTTGCCAATGCCTGATGGCATCGGTGACATCAAAAGTCTCCCACTCACTGTTGGTTCCATAGATCTCCCCTGACACCAAGACCAGCATGCTTCTCTCACCCTCACGGTCCCCTTTGCTCTCTAATACTTCGAAAATGGTAATTTTCCGGTCCACTCCTTCATATATCATGCGATCTCTTTGCACCAGGGTGTACAACCTGAGTTCAGCCATGATGACCTCTTCATGGTGAGGGATGGACACGTTGAAGAGGAGAGGGTATTTTCGGAGCCCATTAAAACTGGCTGGTTGGGAAAAGAGATCTGAAAAAAAAAAGAAATCACATTTGCAGTATGTTACAGAGAAAAACAGATGCTTATTTATTCAATAAGAGTGCCTGTCCATTCAGGAGGCTTGATACAGAGAGAATGAGGGAAAATCAATGAAAACAAACACAGTGTTAGCATTCTCTAAGAGAGAATACTGAAGGTCAAGGGTAGAACGCTAGACTGAGTTAAGCTGACTAAAATGGAAAATGGCTGCCTCCTGAATGAGAGAAAACGCACCCAGCCTTATTTGCATAGCTTACAGAATTATAGACCTGGGAGGGACCTTGGAGATTGTCCAGGCAAGCCCCCAATTTTTCTAACCAGTGAGGAGCTATCAAACGAGACACGTGTGGTGGTTGTTTTTTTCTTGAAGCTTTTCAGTGACGATGTCATGGCTTTTCATATTTGTACTTGTAATGGATGGAGACCCTCACATAGTCGGGGTCTTCCTGAGAAACATCCATGTAGACCAGGGGGTGGTAAACCTAGCCCACAGGCCAAAGCAGGCCTGCCACCTGTTTTTGGAAATAAAGGGTTTCACCCATTCATTTCTGCATTGTGTTTGTGACTGTTGTTGTACTACAATGGCAGAATTAAATCCATTAAGTCTCGACCAAGGTCATACGGCCCACAAAACCCAAAATATTTACCATCTCCCTGGCCCTTGACAGAAAAAGTTTGCTCATCCCTGCTTTAGACAACAAAGTCTGACAAGGTCAACAGGATAGGCATAACACTAAGGGGGTCACAGCACTTGAATTTGGGGTTTGTGGTCCTCCAAAAGGAAGAATGAGGGGAAACGAACCTTGGGGATAGATTGGTTGCCTTAATTTTGTACTCTTAGCACCTGGCATGGAAGTGCAGCACATAGGAATCACTCAGAATGTTTATGAAATAAAATTGTAAAGGTCCTGTTGTCTTAGAAGCACACCTCCAAATATTATTATGTTGACACCTTATCTGAGAATTTTATAGGCGTCCAAATCTCCTCTATACCCGTCCCAGGTAACACCTGTCTACAAGGAATCCCTGAAGACATCTGTCATCAATCAAAAAGTTCCATGACACCAAAGATGCTGAGGACCACCAACTGAGGGGGTCGCTATCATCTTTGGCCGCCTTTCCCAATTGTATATCCAATTCATGATTTCAGTGAGGTCCTTGTTCCAGATTGTACTTTTAAATATTTTTCTTTAACTTGATATTATTGTTTTTATACTAACTTCCTCTTTTAGACTTGTCCTAAGCAACAGTATTCATGAAATGAGAGGGTTCGAGATGATAGTTACGTGGATTTTTTTCAATCCACTTTAATAAAAACATATACTGATTTCACATGATTCACAGCTTCCTCTGGGTACCACCGAAAATCATCTCATACACTGTCAGTGAGAAATATAGGTCACTGGAATGAATTTAAACTCTCTAGCGTGGCTCGCAAAGCTAGCTATGATTAGGTCTTAACCACTTGATCCAGTCATAGCTCCCATTCATCCCCTACAGCATGGAACATTGCAATTTATCAATTAATATTTGTAGAAATATTAAACAAAGTCTCCTATTTAAAGTAGACTGATAGGGGCTTCCCTGGTGGCGCAGTGGTTGAGAGTCCGCCTGCCGATGCGGGGGACGCGGGTTCGTGCCCCTGTCCGGGAAGATCCCACATGCCGTGGAGCGGCTGGGCCCGTGAGCCATGGCCACTGAGCCTGCGCGTCCGGAGGCTGTGCTCCGCAACGGGAGAGGCCACAACAGTGAGAGGCCCGCGTACCGCAAAAAAAAAAATAAAAAATAAAGTAGACTGATAACTTCACTACTTGCCAAAACAGTCCTTTGCTTTACTGTATACTGCACCTTTGGATATGTTCTTCTGACCCTTGGAAAGCTCTACCCCCTCATCTCCATCTATCTAGCTGTGACCTCTCCCTATGGGGCCCTCCCTTCTTCACCTCCCTATATAGGAGCCCACTCCTCTCTGGGTAACTTGAGTATTTACCCTCTATACCTCTCCTTTGACCTTGCCATTTACATCCTTGATTTTCAGTTGTCTATATGAATGGATTTTTCCCAACTAGATTGTCATCCTAATGGCACGTACCACAGCTTAACCTCCCTTCTATGCCTCCAATCTACCATGATGCTTTAAACAGAGGTAGCACTTTAAAAATATTGATGAGTTGATGATTCTGGGCATCAGACTGAATTGATTTATGGGCATGACGTGTGTCCTTAATACATCAAGTAATATGGTAGTTGTCCCCCGTCCCTTATAGGAATGGAGAAAACTTCATTCCCCTTGGACAGGAAACATGAGAAGACCAAAAGTAGGGGAAGAGACTGGTTGTTCCATCCTTTAGAAAAATGCACAATAAAAGCTCACTGTAGCGGGAGGAAGGGTTTACCAAGGAGCACAAGGACATTTTTGGTGGTATGAATATGTTCACTATCTTGATGGTGGTGATGGTTCCAATGGATGTTAACATATGTCAAACCCTATCGAATTATACACTTTAAATATGTGAAGTTTATTGTTTATGCCCATTACACTTCAATAAAGCTGATATAAAAATAAGTTCACTGTGCATGTGCAAATATAGTAATAATGGAGGTGTTACACTTCAGGCAAGGGAGCTAGTGTTTGCTGAGCCAATTTCACGTGCCAGGTGCTTTGCAAATTGTTTTATTTAGTTCTTACTATAACCCTATAATGTTGGTATTGGTATCCTGTTCATTTGATTCTGGAAGAAATCAAGCCTCAATGCAGAGAATTGACCTCCCCAAGATGACAAGGAGAGGTCAAAGCAGTGGTAGGAAATAAAGTCATGCTTTTTCCACCTTGAAGCAGCACTTGTTTTCCTCTGCTAGTTAGATTTGGAGGAGGTTTGGTTTTGTTTTGTTGGTCTTTGTCTCCTAGGGAGTTGCACTGAGCAAACGTAGAGAATCAAAGAAAGACAATAACAGCCGACAGGGCGAGCCCAGTGCAGGATTCATGACCTTGGGCTGTGCATTTTCACCAGTGGACTGGCAGAGGTGTGGGCAGCTGGGTCGTCTACTGAGAGGTTTGCTCCTACCCTCACTGATATTCAGTAATAAGAAGCTCATTTCCTCACCCGGACCATCGAAATCCTCCACAGAAGTGAGAACTGAAAAACTCCTATTTTCCCCAGGGATGCGAATACTTTCCCACCCACACCCTGAGCCAGCCACCCAGGGATCCGCACTCAGAAACATTAGGAAGGCTTCCCAGGGAAGGAGGATGTTTATTTTCAATTCAGACTGACCACAGAAAGAATCTGTAATTTCAGCTTTTCATTTCCATCATGTTACTAAATGTCACTAAGTCACATTTCCAATATGTTACTAAATATTTGAAATTTTGGCAGTCACCTAAATTTTAAAGGCAAATAGTATCTCCAGGACTGAGCAATACCTATTCAACATTTCCCCCAATGCCTAGAATTTAAGGAATTCATTAGTAAACACTGACATTTGTTTAATACTTCATAGCAAATGTAGTACTTTCTTACCTGTAACCTCTTTGAAATTGCTCAATTGTGTTACGTAGGTATATTGTCCCCAATTTACAGTTGAGGAAATTCGGATTCAGAGAAATTAAGCTAATTATCCACATCTACTAAGTCAACCCTGTCTGAAAAATCCAAATCTTGAGCTAAATCTTGTCACCGCCTTTTTGCTTTCAAGAATACTTGGCCAACATCTATCCAAACCCTCTTTTGTACCTGGTTAATGACTATAAAAGCATAATTGGTAAATATGAAAGAATTCGTTACTTTGGACCCACAACTTTTACCATAGATATTAGAAAAAAATTTTCTTGATTACTTGCACTATATTAAAAAAAGGATTAACTTGCTAAGTGATTAGATTTAGTACTGAATAAAGATCTGGGGGCAGAAAACGCACTTTTCCCGCTGGTATTTAAAGATTGTACATTGCTCTTCATAAACACACAGAATAAGCTGGATCGTTAATTGGACCATGCGCACTTCCTGGAAACTACAAACAGTGCTTCAAGGATATACATGTCACAACAAACAAAACAACACTTTAGGAAGAATCTCTAAAATATGTTTCCATCCTGTTTGAACATTTCTTAAATAAGGTCACAAAATGGAAACTCACCCAAAGTTTGAGCGAAACGCAAATCACAACTTTCTGTATTTTACCTATTGTCATCATTTTCATTCTATGTAGAAGTTGACAAATTTTGTAGTCAATTAAAAGCTAAACGGAACTGAGCCCTATCTGGAAAATGACAGACAAAGGTACAGCGGTAGACCAACATTAATATTTTTTATTACCTGCTGTTCAAATTGAAAATTTGCAAAGACCCAATTATAATGTCAAAATGGTAGACACTTTACGGCGTTGGATTAAAAGATATTCTTTAATACCTTTCAATAATATTTGGAAAATGACCATGAAAACAGTATAGACCAAAATGTGCCTTGTTTTGGGGTATCTGTGTACACACACCCCTATATAGATGTTTTCACCTTTATCATCTCCATGCATTGTAAATTTACTCACCGCTTCTAAAAACTCGAAGCCAAATTTGATCAGTAAAATCTCCACTTACCTTCATTCTTGAAACTCCTAATGATGTTGGCAGATGGCATGGAGGTCCTATCTGTTGCAAATTTGTTGTAGAGTTCCAACATGTACTCTGGTGGGTCAACTTTGGCTGCATCCTGCATCGGGATGTCCGACAGGTTCAACGTCTTGAGAAACTCTTTCTTCATGCTCTGTAGCAGTGTGTTAAAGTCGACACCATCTTGCTCTGAGAAGACATCATCAAACAGGGGCATATCTTCTTCCAGAGGCGACTGCTCCAGGCTCATGATGGGGCTGCCAGAAACCGAGTGAGCCACCAGGCAGGAGAGAGCACACAGCTGCAGGGCCAGGGAACCCATGACTCTGCTCCAGCCCCCAGGCCAACCCAGGAAGGTTTAGCGCTCCTGGGCTCTAAGTGGCAGTTTTATCTTGCGGAGCGTAAATGTCTCGTGTCACTGGAGACAAGTTTGGAAACTTCCCCTCTCTCCCTCCCCCTACCACTCTTCCTCTCACCCCCCAAAATCAGGTTGCAGTAATTGGATAACAAAATCCCCCATAGGGGCCTAGCCTTTCTTATCTCCCTAGTGTAAACTTGTGCACCAGATTTTGTTTCTATCTTGCAATCCTTTTTTCTTTTAATGAGCATTTTGTAAACATTTCCACATTCTGACACTGGCTGAGAGATAGGACAATTTTCTCCTTGCAAAGGCTCTGCTTCTCCTCCTTTCAATTCACTTCCTTTTGGCAGGAACGCCTAATTTCTGCTTTTACGTGGTTCAGTTTCACACATGCATATAATAGACACTGAGTCAATACAATACACGTCAATGGTGATATGTATTAATGCGAGTCATGGGGCTTTCATCCTCACATAAACATTTATGAAGAAAAACCAAATCTCCAACATCTCCAAGTTAAGCTAACAGATATAAATGAACTTATATAAATCTTTACAAGTTGACATTATTAGAAACAGGAAAGTATAAATTTCATGAGCAATAGCCTTTTTGGTACAGATTCGATCTGGCTAAAATGGCTTTTGAAAAATAGGGCAAGTGCTTCATTATCACAGCAACTAAAATTTATTAGGTGTTTTCCTACGAACAGGCATTGTACTAAGTGTTTGCATATATCACCGAATGTGCTTCCTATAATAACCCAGTTATTATCCCCATGGCATATGTGGGTCACTAAGATTCAATAAGTTGCCAGAGGTCACAAAGCTACAAAGTGATAGAGCCAGGATTTGAATCCAGGCAGTCTGACTCTTATGAAACAAGAAAACAATCAGACCTTTTAACCAGGGTTCCCCTAGTCTGGGGCACAGGCGGTGTAGCCAGATTAACTAAGCTGCAGCCCAGCCCGTCTCCAGGGAGTCCATGGTCAGTCCAAGGCAGGCGACAGTTTGTAGCTGGGTGTGGAGCTCAGGACCTTCACCTGTGTGATGAGTTATTAAAACGACCACAATCTCTGCCGAATCCATCTTTATGGTTAAATCAAATGGACCATCAAACGGTTCCAGTAAAAGCTTGGCAAACAAAGGTGAAAAATGCTAAATGCCTTGATCTGAAAAACAATGGTGGAATTGATTGTGTGTCTGGTGTAGGGAAAGACAAATCAAGGTCATCTCACTTTTCAGCCCTAATTAGTGGCAGTAACAGGGTGATTCTGTGGGCAACTCCAGGGGGTACTTTTCCCACTGAGGCATTGGGACTGGGGTCTCTCTGACCTGTTCAGTGCACGCCCTGGTGCTGAGTTCAGAGGGCTGCGTCTATATATTTGGTGCACTGGAATATTCTCTTAGTTTCTGAGTTAAATTTTCCTATGTTTACCCCAATAGGATAACTACAATAGTTCCCCTTTCCATTTTTCCTCTAGGCTCCCTAAGCTTTATAGTCATCTTCTGATTCTTCCCCTCCTAAAATGCAAGTTTTTACAGCAATTTTTTTTTTTTCGGTACGCGGACGTCTCCCGTTGCGGAGCACAGGCGCCAGATGCGCAGGCCCAGTGGCCATGGCTCACAGGCCCAGCCGCTCCGCAGCATGTGGGATCTTCCCAAACCGGGGCACGAACCCGTGTCCCCTGCATCGGCAGGCGGACTCTCAACCACTGCGCCACCAGGGAAGTCCTACAGCAATTGTTTTTGAACTACCAGAGAAAGAGCTGTATTTTAGGGGGGAAGAAAAAAACCCTCTACAAAATTGTTAATTTGTTTAATAGATGTGGATTTGATTCAATGTTCTGTTTCAGTGAAAGCTTCTGCTCCTACATTAAACAGACAATCGTAGACTGAAAATAGATTACACCCTGAACAGGTCCACAAGTGAGTGAGTCCAAGGGCCATAACCCATCCTACAGGCTTTACCAGAGGTTCCCAACAGCATACCAGCAGGGTCCTTGTATCACGCCCTGCATCGACACAAGCACCCGTTTATCTTCATACACACACACAGATGTCAACGCACACTCCAAAACTCTGAATGGCAGGCATGTGCGTGTAACTGCCACAAGACAGCCAAGTAAGTGGTGGTACTTATAACCCCGGGCGCGCTGGTTTCAGAGGTCGGAGGAGACACGGGCATCCCACCTTGCAGAGTTCTGGTTCTGTACATTCTCAGGGCTAAGATGTGCAATTGTGATTTCCCTGGCTTCCCTGTGCTCGGTGATAGAGTAATGATGGGGTTAAATATTTAGACCAGTTTCCCCATCACAAATGTCTACCTTTTTGGTTGATTTAAAAATAGAATAAGAAAGTGTCTATAACCACATCTCAATGCCTCTGACTTTTTTTTTTTTTTGCAGTACGCAGGCCTCTCACTGTTGTGGTCTCTCCCGTTGTGGAGCACAGGCTCCGGATGCGCAGGCTCAGCGGCCATGGCTCACGGGCCCAGCTGCTCCGCGGCACTTGGGATCTTCCCAGACCGGGGCACGAACCCATGTCTTCTGAAGCGGCAGGCGGACTCTCAACCACTGCGCCACCAGGGAAGCCCGCCTCTGACTTCTTGAAATGAAACACAAGGTCCTTCTGTTCCTCACCTGTGCTGGGCGAACAAGGAAGGAGATTGGACTTTAGCCATGAACGAAGGGAACACAACTTCCTGCCTCTTCTAGGTCACAGACAACTTACATGTTAGCTGCAGAGTCTCTTTATTCCTAGGATTTTCTCTAGCTTTTCCTGATGACTCTCCTATGACTCTAAAAAGTCCAAATATCTCCACATTCCTTCTTCATTTGATTTTTCTAGACATAATCTATTCTATTACTTTGCAGGTATGATAATAAAAATGTTTAGCAAGCTATATAACAGGTCCCAGCCAATTAAAGAGATACTAGCAGGATCCCAGGGGCCCCAAGCTTCACCTCTAAAGCTCTGCATCCTGGGGAGATTGGGCTGGGATGCTGGGGTAGAAGCTTGAGCAGCAGCTATTTACCAGCCCGTATGGGATTATTCTGATATTTTAGCACGACATAGTACTGCTCTAAGGTGTATAACAGGTGAATCGAAGTTCTGCCCAAAATTCCCCAGCCAGAGCTCCATACGCTACATGCAGTTAGAATTTGCAAGCTCAACATGAGGCTGATAGCTTGCTCTGATCATTCCTTGCTTGCTACGAAATCTGCCCTCTGGCTGCCGTCTTTCTCCAGCCCAGAGCTTGCCCGCTGTTCCCAGACCTAGGAAACCAGCCAGGGGTGCCTTTGTCCCTGGGACGGGCCTTTTCTCCTCTGATATGGTCTGCCCAGCGCCTTCTTCTAGTACTAGACGTTGTCTTGACAGTGGCATTTCTCATTAACTCTTTAGGCCAGAGTCCACATTCTCAGTAGGAGAAGTGTTCCCTTGCCTCTACTGACCCCTCAGCATCTAGGTTACAGCTTACCCGAGGCTTACCGGTGTGCCAAGCGCTTCTCATGCCCTGACACACAGGGGCCAGCCCCTCAACTCAACTTCTCCGAGGTAGGTAATTTCAATAGACCCTTAGCTCCTTCCTTTAATAACCTTCCATGTGATCCCCTCATTCTCCAATAAGGCCTAGAGTGTGAATCATCAATAATTGTTAACAATTTTTAAAACTTCAGGCCTTTGTCATAGTCCTTCATTCAACAATTTCTTGTGTGTACCTACTCTATGCCAGGTACGGTTCAAAAACAAAACCTGAAGAAAACAGACCCCTGCCCTTGGGGAGTTTACTTTTCAGTTGGAGGGAGAGAGACAATAAGCAAATACACAAATAAAGCGAAGTGCCTGTTGGGTAGTGATAAGTGTGGTGGGAAAAACAAACCAAATCAAGGGGATAGGAGGTGCCAAGGGAGAAGGGGGTTGCTATGTCTGTCAAGGCCTCGCTGGTGAAGGTGAAGAAGTCAGTCATGAAGGCCCATGAGGGCCACAGAGTAACGGCCCTGCAGGCAGAGGGAGCAGCCCATGCAAAGACTCTGAAGAAACAGCATGCTTGGGAGGCTTAAGTATCAATGGGAAGGTCAAGGTGTTTATCGGAAGGCAAGCAAGGGGGAGCGCGACAGTACATGAGGTCCAAGAGGAAGTGGCCTGGACCAGCTGGAAGGTCATGGATGTTTCTTGCTCAATAGTCGTACTATACAGATACACAGTTTGCCTCTTGTTTTTATATTTCACGGAACATTTCGTCTTGAGGGTTGTTTTCTTTTTTTGCGGTATGCAGGCCTCTCACTGTTGGGGCCTCTCCCGTTGCGGAGCACAGGCTCCGGACGCGCAGGCTCAGTGGCCATGGCTCACGGGCCCAGCCGCTCCGCGGCATGTGGGACCTTCCCGGACCGGGGCACGAACCCGTGTCCCCTGCATCGGCAGGCGGACTCCCAACCACTGCGCCACCAGGGAAGCCCCGTCTTGAGGGTTTTTCATGTTGTCACATAGTCCATTTACAACCATTAATTATAATAATTGCCCAACTCTATTGGGTAGAATTCCCATAACTTTATAAGAGGATTTTTAAAGTAGTAAAGGAAAATTTACAATTCTATTGAAATGTAAAGATATTGGATATTTAGATTTCGAATACAACTGCCAACATATTCTAAGATTGAGAGCAGTTGTTCAGATATTTGCTTACTTGGAATGTAGGTCCAAGAAAAATGCAGAGTGCTTAAACAACATTTTTTCTCCATAAAATACCGCCAATCTCAGAAATACTTGGAGACTCTCTGTACCACATCACCTCTTGCCTGGACTGTGGTAACAGGCTACCAGCTGCTTCTGCCCTCAACACCTAACAGTCTGTTCTCAACACGACAGCCAGATTCTGATATGATAGCGAATCATCACCCCTTTCCTCACTCAGAGAAAACGACGAAGTCATACGAAAGCCCTCATGACCCTCCATTGCCTCTCTGACATCATTGCCACTTGCTAACTCTACTCCAGCCCCTTGCTATTCCTTAAACACCCCAGGCATGCTCCCATCTTAGGGCCTTTGCCTTAGCTGTTCCCTCCACCTAAAACAACCTTTCCCCAATAACCCGCATGGTCACTCTCCCATTCAAGTCTTTGCTCGGAAGTAAGTAAACTCCTCCGTGAAGTCCCACCCTGTCCACCTTGTTCAAAACGGCACATCATCAAGCAATCCTGAACTTAGGACCCTGCTCTAGTGGTTGCTTCTCACCTCCCAACATAAGATACAATTTATTAACGTAGTACGCTCACTGTTTTCAGTCTGTCTGTCTCTGCCATCCATCCTCACCCCTAGCTAGAGTATGTACTCCAGAATGGCAGGAATCCTAGTTATGTTCCATGATGTATCATAAGTGCCTAGAGCTTTGCTTTCCCCACAGCAGTTAATAAATAGTCACTCAAGAAAAAGAAATAGCGAACATTCAAATATTTTCTTCCTGAGACTTCTTACAGTAATATCATAAAAACATAAATGCCATTTAAAATAAATAACCATCATTAAAATATGCATGCACTTTCTTGAGACCCACTATATATGTATATAGATAGATAGATAGATTGGTTTATTACTATTGTATACCATTCAATTAAAAATTTGCAAAGAATTACTTTATCATCCTTCTAAAATTTTATTATGCAATGTGCCATACACATAGTGTTTATAGAAAATATAGCAAAATTTGAAGACAGTAATAAAACAGACACACCCGTGCACCCACCACCCAGTTTAAAAAGTACAAAAGACCGGGACCTTTAAAACTTCCATGTAACCCTTCCCAATTCATCTCTTTCTCCCCAACAGAGTAACTACCAGACTACATTTTTTTATTAATCAACCTGTTATACTTTTGTGAGCTTACTACATATGAACAAATCCCTAAAAATATATAGCTTAGTTTTGCCTATTTTAACTTACATATAAATTGAATCATGCTATATGTTTTCCTATATGACTCGCTTTTTTGCACTTTTTAGCTGTAGTCCATTGATTTTCACTACTGCAGAGTTCCAAGTTTTACAAATATATAAAGATTTATTATACTGTTGATAGTCACTTGGATTAGTTCTTGTTTTCCGCATTATGTACAGTGCCACTATGAATAATCTTAATTGACAAATTGTTTTCCCAAAGGTTTCCCCAATTCTGTTCATCCCAGCAGGAGTACTTGTTCTACCACCTGTGTTGGTTGACTTTGGGGGTTGGTTGAGGCTTGACGGCTCTCTCTTCTGTTGCTGTCCCCATTCATTCTCAGGATCTACAATAGAGCAAGAGATGGTCTCCTGGACAAAAGACATAGTTTAGGTGTGAAAGCAAGCACTGTTTAAAAGTATTGTGTTGGTTCCCATAACTCTATAATAAACAATTCAACCCATGTAAAACACAGTACCCAGGAGCAAAAAAACTTATTGAAGGACAAGAAAGGAGACATAAAAATGTAGCACTAATCTAAGTTCATGAATAGGAAGACAATATAACAAAGATGTCAATAATCCCCAATCAATACATAGATTCAATAAAATCTCAATCACAATCCTAACAAGACATTTAATTGACTTGAAAAGATGATCCTAAAACTTGAATGCAGGAGTGAAGGCTTAAGAATAGCTAAGCTACCCTTGGAGAATTAGATGGGAGACTTTTCTTACCAAGTACCAAGACCTATTAAAAATCAGGAATAATCAAGACAGTGTTGTGTCATTGCAGGAATAGATCAATAAAACAGAAAAGAATCTGGGGAAAGCCTCATACAAATATGAAAAATTGATCTATAATAGCTGGCTGGCATTGCAGATACAATAGGAAAAAGAGAGATGATTTGATAAATTGTGCCGGGATAGTTTATTGAAAATATTGACTCTCTACCTCGCTCTTTATGCAAAAATAAAATCCAGATAAAGTAAGAGCTTAATATGAAAGAATCATTTTGAAACTTTGTCTTGGTAATAGAGAGGCTGTTGGGGAAAAAAAGTCTGGGAGGAAGGGTCCTTTCATCCCAAGAACTAGTGCCTCCTATGCTATCTCCAACCGTAGAAGATAACAAGGAAATAAATGATTATCCTATCCCCTTTTGCTCAGAGAGAGAGAGAGAGAGAGAGACAGCCCACGGTTTTTGAAAAGTATATAAATTGATATTATCTATCAAATTCCAAAGTAGCTAAATAGTATTATTATTATTAGCTTTAGAAGAAAACTTCACCGAGTTCCTTGGAACAGAGAATTCCCCAATTACATTTTAAATTGAGTTTGTTACACTTATGCTCCTTTCAGAAACACGATTATTCATGGAGTGCGACAAGCTTTATGTGTTACAGAAGACTACGTTATCTGTATCTTAATTCATATTTCATAGTTCTTTAAAGCTAACAAAATCTCTTTTGGCACATACTTCTTAAGGAGTCAATGCTAAAAAGGAAAATGCCCACTGACCTAGGATGTCCTAGGAGTGGCATAGACTGTCCATCATCATGCTCTTAGGATCACTCGAGGTGTTTGACAGTTGTGCTAAGCAACCATACAGAGTGGAAAGACAAAGCAGCAAAGCCAGCCAGGGCGCTCTGCCACCACCCTGAGATAAGTCAAGCCCTTTAACACCAGAGGCTGCTAAGGTTTTATTCCACACTCTCAGCAAGATAAGCTGCCATTCACGCCTCACAAGACACTCAGATCTGGAAAGCAGCTCAGAGGAAAAACGAAGATACTCAAATAAGTGCAGTTATTTCAATGAAGAAAATTAGTAGATTTCAAGTTTTTTTGACTCCCGCTCCATGAGGGGTTAAGAAGCACGTGCCTTCTGGGCTCTGCAAACATGTTAATGTGGACAGGGGCGTGGAATAACCTCAGAGCCCTGCGTGCCTCTCGGTATCAGCCGTTTTGCATTTATATCTGAGCCTCACTCCAAAAGGAAGCATTTGTTTCCCCATTTTACAAATGAAACAGGTTTTGAAAGGCTAAACGAATCACCCCGTGTTCATGCATTGGGGAAACTTGGATTCAAAATCACCCTCTTGCCACTGCTCCCTCCGATTTGTCTAAACAGCTAACAGTCCATACAGTTAGACGCTGAGAAGGTGGATAAGGCATGATAGGGCATACCTCTTTTTACTATGCTTTGCTTTATTTTTTTTTTATCACAAATACTCCATTTTTTATAGGTTTGCAGCAACCCTTCATGGAGCAAGTCTATCAGCACCATCTCTCCAGCAACATTTGGTCACTTCATGTCTCTGTGTCACATTTTGGTAATGCTCACAATATTTCAAACTTTTTCAGTTATTATATTTGTTATGGTGATGTTACTATTGCAAAAATATTGCGATTTGCTGAAGGCTGAGGTGATAGCATTTTTTTAGAAGTAAAGTAGTTTTAAATTAAGGTATGTACATTGTTGTTTTAGACATAATGCTGTGGCACACTTAATAGACTACAATATAAACATAACTTTTATATGCATTGGGAGACCAAAAAAAAAAAAAATGTGTGACTCGCTTTATTGTGATATTTGCTTTATTGTAGTGGTCTGGAACCAAACCTGCAGTGTCTCCAAGGTACGCCTGTATAAAACCTTGACTGTATGATTATACACATAATTCAAGCCCAGAGTGGTGGGATATTCCGTACTAGTGGATTAGTCTGTACTCTGTTCTGTGGTTTTCCTAAAAGCTGTATGAATCCTGCAATATTTTTAGATTTCCTAGGAAAGCTCCAATTTCAAATGTTCTGTCCAGGCAAAACGTGGGTCTCCTTTCTTTTTTTCATTAAGGAAGTATGGTCACCTTATCTAAGAACTCAGTGTACATACATTTTGAAGGGGCAACACACATTTGCTCTTTGAGTGATCATGACCAAGACCTTCCCTAGAGAGCTGCAAGGTCAAGGCAAACCACTCACGATATTATTGAACTTGGAAAGTGACTATTACAAGATGATGAATACCTGGAGAAGGGAGGAGGAATGTGGTTTTATAAGAAAGATTCATCTCAGCCAAATCAATCTACGAATGTCAGTGTCACAGTCCGAGACCGTATAACCACCTAGAACGTTACAGAATAACCCTTTGCTCCCCAGTTTCGTGATCCACTGAGGCAAGTCCTATGACTGAGAATCGTTGACTCTCCAAGTTGGAAGGAACACAAGAGGTGGCCTCAGACACTCTGCAGGAAGAGAGAAGGAAGGAGAAAAATAGCTGAGACCTGCCTTATCAGCAGGCAGCCACTTTTCAGATTACTTTCACTTGACAAGTTCAGAAGGTTGCATGCCAGAAGGGCTTCTTGGAGAAGGTCTTCCATATCAGAGCGATAGCCTAAGTGTCTTGTGACAGAACCGTTGCTGAGCATCATACATTTCTTTGTGAAATTAGAGTCTGCATGTGACCCATCTTCATTAAATACCATGCGTAGAACAAAGAGAAAAAGAAAATTGAAGCCATGAATAATCGTTAGGTAATGTTGGAAGAGCAGATCCATTTACAGAGTCAGACGTCCAGTTCCTAAACAGAAAGGGATGGTCACTTTTGCCTTAAAAGGCTTAGTTACCTCCCTAAGAAAATCTCTTTTTCTTTTTTCCCTTCCATGGAAAAAGGTCAGGTTACAGAGTCAAGTTCCAATCTAATCATATGATGTCATAAGACAGTAATTTAGTTTAAGCAGTCCTTACAAAGCGATATGAATATAGGACTGGAAGATGACAAAGTGAATTTTAGATGACTACCTTCAGTTAAGCTTGTTCTGATGTAGAAGTCCAGGGGATCAAAGCCATTTATATGGTCTTTCATATACCCTCCCAAATTATTATTAGTGAATTCTCTGTCAAGGTGTTGTTTAGGACTCATTGACTATCTCTGGGGATTTGGTGCAGTTAGGATTGAAAACAACACCTAAAAGAAATTCTAGTGAAGGATAAGAGCAGAATTCTTTAAATAGCCAATCAAACAGCTAAATGGAGTTTGGGTAGCCGAAGAATGGAAACAGGTAGGACTTGGTTTAAGGAGATTGCTACAGTCACCTGATTCTACCACTTTCACCACATAAAAATCATTGGCTTCGCTAAGGTGAAACGCCCAAGTGAGCTCTGTCATAAAGCCAAATGACCAAATCTGTGATAAAAAGAATCCCAAAATATGCATCCCCCAGCTGTTATTCCAGGCAGAAGAATGGCCATTCTCTGTTACGTGGTTGACATACTTGTGAGTTGTATCAGCTTTCCTGAGATAAGGTTAGAATGCCTGTCTTCTCAGACAAGTTGAAGGCAGAGGCTGTATTTCATTCATTTATCCCCGGAACCTAGTATGAAGCTGGGCACATAGTACATGCTCAATAAATCAATAAACAAAGAAACACACTTTTGACATGAGGCCATCACATATTTATCTGCTTTGGGTTTTCTATAGTACTGTAAAGAGAATTGAGCTTAAAGATATTCAAGGGAATCTACATTTAAATTAAGGATACTAACCTTCCTAAGTGTCCCAATCTTCCTCAAAACTGCTGCTTCATCGAATCCCTAAAGGCACTTACATCTCCTGCCTCTTGCCATCCACTTTCTATCCCATGACACACCGGCCTACTCTCCCTCCTTGGTGTCACCTTTGAAAATACTGAGATTCTTTTTTGATTATATTTCTACGGATTAAGTTTTTTGGGAATACTGGCCAGGGCTTGACTCATGGGAATCCTTCATCCACGTGGCTGAGAGACAAGAAGAGTCTGGGCATCCTCCAAGCAGGAGGGCACACTCTTTCCAAGTCACCACTCTCTTTGCTAGGTTTTCAGGATCCAAGTGTCTGGACCCCTTCTTTCTCTTACTGTGCTTCTATAGGGTTACTTTTCTTCTCAAATGGATTGAAGTGTGGTCCCCAAGAAAAAAGACAAGGAGACTGCAGCCTCCCTTGGGTTCTAAGCTTAGAACCTATGTATAGCCAGAGAGGAAGTGTTCCTCTGCCTGGTCCAGTTCAGCTTATCTGGAGATTACATTAGGTTCGGGGCAAAATCCTCACAGAAATACAATGTTTTTGCCTAGAGCGTCCCCCTGCTACACGAATGTTGGTCCCTTGAACTTGTGATATCAGGCAGCTCTCTAAGGAGTCAGGAATCTTGAGCCCCGGCCAGAGCCAACTTATCATGGCTAATAATTCATCATTCACCACCATCTCTAGAACAAATGTTTATCAAGCACCTACACTGTGTAATGTACAGTGGCACGAGGCTGGCAGCGCTCACAGACATAGCAATGACAATAAAAGGCTGCCATTTATTCAGGTCCTACTCTGTGCCAGGCACTGAGCCCCATGCTTTATGGTCATTATCTTATCTCATTCTCCCCCAAACTCTATGAGCTAGAGTCATAAAGCCATCGTCTCCACTTTACAGAAGAGGAGGCTGGTCGGAGAACCAGGAAGAGGGACCTCCAAGATTGACACCAGCTCTGTTCAGTTCCAAAGTCCAGTCATTCACTTCAACACTACCCTCCATCCCCAAGAGGGGCGGATCTGATGGACTGAGGGGGATGGCAAAGAGCTGGGAGGAAGAGAATAAGCCATAGAAAGGGGCACATCTTTGTCTACAATGAAGGAAGAGAGGAAAAGATGGGCAGGGACATAGTCACCTGCCACACTGGAGGTGGTAGGAGAAGTTGAGGAACTTCATACTTAATATCCTCAATTTCCTCTGGGAAGTGAGAGGCAGAATCATCTGGTGAGTAAAATGAATGCAAGGATGGGGCAGGGGTAGTTAAGATGATGATGATGACAGCAGTAAATATGGAGTTCACTATGTGATGGCAATGCACTAATATATTTACATGAGTGACCCCTTTTAATTCTCACAATTCCATGAGAGAGGCACTATTTTGGGTTCCAGGAAGCCAAGGCTCATAAAGTGAAACAGTAAGCCTATTGGGGGACTTGGACTAAGCAATAGAGCTGGGATTTTAATCCAGGAAGTCTGATTCCAGAGCCCAGACCACTGAGGGGAAAGTGAGAAGACTGCTTGGGGTGTGTAAAAAGATGACTCCTCACAGACTTTTCATTTAAAAGATAAACATTGGAAAATCAGTGATCTGATAGGTGGTTTGCGGGGAGAATTTTAGCTTAGAAAGTTAGAGCAGAAAATGGAGCAGCGAGGCCAACCTGCTGAGGAAGCATTTAGAGTTGCTAAAACTGGAGTTTAGGAGAGAAATTAGATGTAGAGTTTCTATAGTAATAACATATCATATATGTATGATACGTTACAGTCTCCAGAATTTTGACTAAGTGATACATTTCAACACATATAGAGAGAGGTAGATCCCAACATTCGTGAATGTGGGTAAAACGTATCATTTCTGTCCATAAAATTCAGTTAAATATAACATAAATTTGAGGCAACCCCTATAGAATCTCAACCAGTCTATACAAGTAGGACTAGAGCCATTTCCATTTTTACTAAAGTCAACTCTACTTTGAATTTCAGTAACATGGAAGTAATACTGTAAACTTCAGGAGGAAAGTAACTTGGTCCGCAGAACCACAGGGATGATGACAACTATGGTAGGCTGCCCTGAAACAGTATATAAACTGAGTGTACAGGTGAAGGAAATCGATAAGTGGTCTGTAGCACCAGAAGCAGTCACGTTTACAGCAAGACAAGGTTCTCCATGGAAACAGCCAGTGGGTTCAGCAGTGAGAAGAGGGGGAGGACAGCTGTGAACGAGGCTGCCAAAACCAGAGGGAGAGGGTCTTGGGGAAATAGGGGCTTTCCAGGGAGAAGATAAAGATTGGCTCCTGCTTTATTTCCTTTGCTACTTGCTATTCTTTACTTGGTACAGAGCCAACAAGAAGTTAATTTCTCCATGGAAAAAAGTTCTTTCACTGCTGAATTGTTGCTGATGCAGAGGCCAGGTTCCAGGGTCACTCACTCAAGTGTTTTATTAAATGAACAAATGTCTCCAGTAAGTTGGTAACATTCTTTAAGAGGATCTTCAACTTTTTTTTTTTTTTTTACCAGTATCACCAACGTTTCTCAGACATTTTCCACCCCTTCCTCCCCATGACCCTCTGTTGACTATTCCCTGTCACTCTCAGTCAAGCCCACAAACTCTTGCTCTGCACACACTTGTTTCCGTGCTCTGTGGAAGGAAACCTCTGCAGGGCCTTCATACACGGGGCTCTCACCAAGCAGTCAACCTTTTGGTTCCCCTTTATAGCATCTTTAAGCTGCATTACCCCAGTAGCATCGTGGTATTCCCACTTCACCTATGAATTGAATCTGTAGGTAACTTTCTCTTCTTTCTATTCCTAGGAATAATTCTTGAAATTTTGAATATTTTATTTCCACTTTGTGACTTGAAAATAAAATTTAAAATGTATTGCCCAGAATCAAACGTAGCCTCGCCTAGGACTCCCTGCTGTTCAGAGTGTGACCCAGTGGGTCAGAAAAACTTGCTCTTTGCCCTAATTAGGCAATTTCCTTAAGCCCTCAAAGCCATAGGTGTGCCACCTATAATGCATGGATAACGGTGTTCAGCATAAGGCTTAGCTCTAATAACCGTTATGAATGTAGAGATCTGTTCATCTCCAGGCTTTGAAACCAGTTATTCTCCTTTTCAGATAAAATCTTGCTTTAAAATTTGCTATCTTCTCTGCCTTTTATCGTGCCCTAAGCTGTGGTTCAAACCCTTTTGAAAACTACTTAGAAAAAATTTTTTAATGATTAGATGAATACATATTTAACTCATTCAATGGGAAGTTTTCATTCATTGGATGGCCCATTTCTTTTATGCTGACTAATACGGCCATTAGAATACTCCATACAAGAGAAAGTCAAACCCTGGACTCTAACGAAGTTTCCATTAGCTGTGTCTGCAACAAGAAAATAAAGTTCATGGAAAACTGAGGTCTGCAAATCCAGGAGAGATAGGAGGAATCCTCCAGCTTGTCCTGTTATGGCCACGTGGGTGTGAATGAAGAAACTGCAGTCAATAGAGGTAAAGGAAAGGGGAAAGGTCTGGGAAACCCATAGCCTTTGTAACACGAGTTCCGGAATAATTTATTTACTGCCCCTTCCCTCCCTCCTTCTCACCCTCCCTTTCCTCCTTCTTTCTATATTCCCTCCCTCCCATCCTAAATATATGCTTTGAATGTTAATTTCAAACATTTGACGGTTTAGAGGTTAACCTCAGTTTGAAGGTTAACTTTTGTAATATATACATTTAAGGAAAGAAAACTTGACTAGTACAATACTCTCAATCCAATTCCATGTCATCAGATCCTCACCATAATCCTGTGGCAAAAGCAGGGCCTACAACATCATCCTTTTTTTATTAATAGGGAAGCCAAAATGCCAAAAAGTGAAATGACTCTTCCTGGGTCCTTGTCAAAGACCACTTACAGTCATCCTGAAAGTCAGGACTGAGGTCTAACAGTTAAACTAGGTCTAAGCTAAAGTGAACTAGGAAATAGGCAGTTTTTTTTTTGTTTTTTTTTTTAAAGAGTAAGAAATATGTTGGACAGAACAACGAATTTAGTAGGTTGGTTAATAGTTTTAATAATTTCAGGCTCTTAATACAGATTTAAATATTCTACAGAATGTTTGCTGACAGTATTTTAAAAATTGGAATCAGTAATTCAGGCAAAACGAGGCACAATCATATCTAATCTCTCTCATATATAGGACACGACATTTTCTCTATATTAATCTAAAAATATTTCTGATGTCCCAAATATGTCCAAATATAAAGTAATCCCTCCCCTTTTTCCCAATGAAAGATTAAGGAAAGAGATAGATTGGGGGGGAGGAGGGGTACGTCTTGAATATACACCTTTTAAAGATGTAGAAGAAATAGTCAAATCTTTACTTATATTATTTCATTTAATAACATTGATATGTATATTTAGAATAGTGTTACATAAAATATGAATTTAAAATTGTTTCCATGTTCACAGTTTTCAAAAGATTGCATTTAAACGCTTTACATGAATCTTCAACATCAGTGTCATCACTTACATCAGCCTTTCACTAGAAAACTAATCCCAAACACAAACGTGCCTTTGGATAACGTTAGCTGTCAGTTTTTCAATTGTCCTGAGGTATGTATTCATAACCTATCCAAGGAAACCATGCAATTTATTGCTTTTTAACCTGATCTTCAAATGGCTTTTATCCCCCTTGTAACACTGGCTGGTTGCAATTGGGAAGCATACATCCAGAAATAATTATGAAATACGGGTTAAATTTCTTTTTTATTTTATCAGTTCAGACAGACCTCAATAAATATCCAACTAAGGTTATTAGGTGGATGTTTTCTTCAAGCAGTACTTCATTGGTTGAGAGAAAGGAATTGAGACAGTAATTGTAGCATGAGACTTTGTAAGCCCTCAAATATAAGGTGGGCTCTTCTCTGAGGGAAACATTTGGGGGAAATCTTGGTCTTTCACTTGGGCCTCTACAACAGCTGGTCTGCAGGGCTTGGTGCCGTGATCCTGGGAGAGAGTTTTTCCATTTGCCTCTTAGCCATCCAGTCTCTGACCTCCTTGGGGAATAGAGTCGCCTACATGCAACACTGGGAGTGCCAGGGAACTCTAGGTCAAGGTGGATCTCTATCAATAAGATGCATCATCAACCTGCAAGTATGCTCCTGTGTGTTTGAGACATCGCTATACAAGGCCAGAAACAGGGTCTTGCGTCAATACATAAACACGGTTCTCCTCCTAGCTGCTCTTCTGGCAGAGTGAGAAGATTCCAGAGTAACTGTTTGAAATGTTACACATTCATTCGTCATCAGAATTTCAGTAGCTTTTCCAGCACAGTTGACATTTAGACCTCTGAATGGGGACCATCTCAGAATGGACCATGTATGGGGAAAAACGTGGAAATGACAGCCATTCCAGAGAAGGCAGAAATGAGAAGCTCCAATTGGAAACTAATTTTAGTTATCCTGCATGCGCTCACCCCCGTCACGCTGCTCTGTATCTCTCTTCTCATTGAAGATTTTGCTCATGCGGCAGGCAGGGCCTGATGGCATTTATGGGCATCTTTGAAATGCTCTTCCCAGAATGCTTTGGAAGAACTTAGCATTGCCCTTTGGTACCAATGACTTATGAGAACGACTTGTATCATTCTATGGCCCCCAAACATTGATAGATGTCAGGACTCTAAAATAGCTGCAGAAGCCGTTGCCAGCACATACTTTGCAAACAAAAATTATAGAGTGGTGGATACCAATGACAGAACTTTGGGAAAGAGTATTCATCATAAGATGAAGTCAAGTGGTTCACACATTGGTGTTTTATCAGTTGGTGATTGTTGTTAGTAAACTCAGAGGTGTCTTACCAGGCAGATCGCCTCTGCCCAAAGACTGCCTGAATCATAGATGCAATAGAATTCTGAGTGGAATGTACTAGTCAGGACAGGACCCGTTCAGAGTTCGTATATCTCCTCTGATGTTTTGTATCGCTATTCAATTTTCATGAGTATGTATCTCATCTCTTAACTAGTTTATGGTTGGATACTGGGACTATCTGGAGTCCATAGGAAGAGAAAAACTTAATATGGACATTAAATTTTTGTCCAACTGTTTGAAGATTCTTGGTAGTGGTCAGAGATTACTGACTGAAGGGGAATTGAGTGGAGCCTTCATTTTCCCAGAACCTCTGAAAACAAAATCAGGCAGAGATAGGGCTCAAGGGGAGATGGTACAGCATGAGGGGACATTATTCTGTATGCTTTAGAATATAAAAGAAAGATAGGAAAATAATTTCATGCTTTGGCATTTGTATTAGCATTAATCATTCCTTTCTCTGACCTCTAATTTTATTAAGCACCTACTGTATTCTAGACACTTGGATACCAACTTTTCCATAGCCATTTCTTTCTCTACAATTCCCTTAATGTTTTCTATAATACAATATTTAAGAACATAATCTTTTGTGTTACACAAACCTTTCTGTGTGTCATACAGAGCACTTATTGACCATATGAACTTGAGTTGATTACTGAGTCTTTCTGAGATTCTGTTTTCTTGTCTATGAAATACTATGTATAAAGTAAATAAGCTACAAGGATATACTATACAGCACAGGGAATATAGTTAATATTTTATAATAACTTTAAATGGAGTATAATCTATAAAAATATTGAATCACTTGTACACCTGAAACAAATACAATATTGTAAATCAACTATATTTCAATAAAAAAGAAATTAAAATTTAAAAAAAGAGATCAAAATACTACTTACCTCATAAGGTTGTTGTGAGACTAAATGAGATAAATCCTACAAAATAAAGTCTACTACTGGTAAATGGTAAGCATTCATTATCATTATTTAGTGCAAGTTTTTCTTATTTTGTTAGGTTGAGCCATTTGCAATTGCCATTTTTGTATGTCAGAATGGTAGAATATTAGTGGTTTCATGTGATCCAACTTCGTGTATGTTGTGCTTCTGGACGGGCTTTATGTTGGTTACCATCAGAGTTAAGGAGACTGATCTCCTTAATAGTGTACATAAGGAAAAGGATTATGGCGTCCAAAGGCTGGAGGTCCAGGCTTACAGATTTTAAGTTTATTTCAGTCAGATTACACTTCTTTGTATAACTGAGCATTTGACTCAGGGCTGTCTACGTAGCAGATGATTAATAAATATTAGAGTAATTTATATACACAAAATAGCTGAACTTTAGGAAATAGAAAACTACTTTTTAAAACTTACCCTATATTCCTTAGCTATAACATTCCATTTCTGATACCTAAAACCAAGTTGACACATCATTTCAAAAACTCGAGTAGCAAATAGGTGTGACTTGAGTTGACCTGATTGAGTTTGTAAACTAGATCTATCATGTAGAAACTATTTCACTTCAAACCAGTGATTCTTGATGAAAAACAAGGCTGTGCAAATCATAGCATGAAAATGGATGCTGTTAAGGGTGAGGGTTTCAGTCATATCTCTGTCTCTCTCCAGAAAATGAAAAGAGATCCCAGATCAGGGATAAAAGGAGCTAAAACTTGCAGAGCTCTCTCTGCTTCTATCTCTCTGTCTCTCTCTGTCTCTGTCTCTTTCTCTCTCTCTCTCTCTCTCTCTGTCCAACCCAGGATGAGAGTACCATGAGAAGTCAAAGGAAGCTTGGGCTCTTCACACCTCAAGCCATGCCCTAACCCATCCAATGCTACCAGATCTAAAAACCATAGTTATAGACGCAACTTTGGTCCCTAGTTTGGGTCCAGAGAAAACAGTTCTGTGATGGTTGTTTACATGCGTGATCATTGGACGTATCTCAGGTGAGTTCTGCTGAAAAGCCAACTTAAGACATATAAATGTAAACTTAAAATATAAATCCAGAGGATGTTTTAAAATCTATAGAGACAAAAAGTAGATGAGTGGTTGCAAGGGTATGGGTGCTGGGGTGGGTGGGACTCAGGGGTGTTAGCTAAGGGATGCAAGGTTTCTTTTTGTGGTGTTGAAAAAGTTCTAAAATTGACTGTGGTCATGTAGTTGCACAACTCTGTGAATGTACTAAAAGTCATTCAATTACACACTTTAATTGGGTGAGTTATATGGTGTGTGAATTATATCTTGTTTAAGACCTTTAAAAGAACAAATGGGAAAAAAAAGAAAAAAGGAAGAAAAAATTTAGTTCACAAATCTTTAATCCTACTATGAAGATATATAAACCCTGTAAGCATTCTGGTGTGTAAGTCTTTCAGTCTTTTTTCCATGCTATGAGAGCTGTGTAGTAACCTACCTTTTTAAACTTAATGATATAACTTGAATATCTTTTTGTGTCAATGTGCATTTATATAATCTTCATTACATGGCTACATAATACTCCATTTATTTGCACAGACCTACATTTCCTTACCCAGTCTCTTATTATTAAATATTTAGATTGTTTCTTTCTTTTTTTTTTACTATTTAAATACTTCTTTGTACCTAAAAAACGAAAATGAACAGGGAGAATCTTTGATAAAAGACTAGATGATCTCATAAAATTGTCAGTGATAGAAGCAGAAAAACTGACTTTTTCCTTCCATTAAAATGCAGGCTTACATTGTGTAAACACGTCTCTATAATATGCATTGGGCTTTGTGCATCTTCAAATGACAGCAACTCTCTGTCCTTAAATCAGGCCTGAATTACCACTTCATAGGCAATATTCCTAATTCCTTTCAGATAATAATTCAAGGTAATGGTATATCATACACCATATAGTAGGTTGTTCTCTAAGACGTGTTTTGCTTTCACAAGCTAAACCATAGAATCCAATAATGTTAGTGCCTGAAGATCATCTATTGAAGCCCCACATCATTATATAGTAGATGTGAAATCTTAAGCCTAAAAATGTTAGATGACTTTTCCCAGGTGACTTAGTCTCTAATAGAACTGAGATTTGAACCCGATTCTCTGTGAGTCCAGAGTATTTCTGCCATTTCACATTGGCACCCACAGCCAATACCCTCTCTGTAATACCTTCCCTGCAATGCCCAGCTCTAAAAACACTTTCCTCTATCAACTCGTGGTGTGAGAGAAGGAGCTCGATCTGAAACAAAATTCTCTTTTTCCACTGCTAATTATAGTTAAGAATTGAGAGAATGCTATCTGCTAACGCAATTAACACTAAGATGTGAATGGCGATAGGTTACTCCTCCAGGGAACATACGTGTTTTAAAAGAAAAGAAGTCACCAGTATCAATACGGCCGTCTTCCAGACTAAGATGATAGACAATTTCCTCATCTCCAAAAGGAGCACAAGGCACTGCAAACATTAAGCTTATTTAAAATTCAGTTTTAGTGGGGGCCAGGTTGAAAGATTAAAAGGAAACAGATATGAGACGTTAAAAAGATAGATTTTATATTTCTTTAAAAAATTATGCACAGGGAAGCAAGACCTAATTCTCTCTAAATTCTTCCCCATGACCTCATCCCCCACTTGCTGCCCACATGAGGATCACCCCCTTTGCATTATGGGAATCATCTGCCCTGACACGTCCTGGACGCTGCTTCTCCTTCCAGCCTTTCAGCACCAAATATTGGACACACATTCTTTACAGGCTGCGGCTGCTGCTGCCTCATGCGACCAGAAGCCACACACCACAGTCTACCAAGAGTGATGGAACGGGTTATCACAGATCAAATTCCTGCGGCAGTCACTTCCTTTCCTTATCGGGGAATCGAGGCTTTTTATGAGGGACGGGGTGGATGTTAGCCCGTGCAGAGCACCAGCAGTCCTAACAAGCCTGACTTCTTGCAGTGCAGTCTGGGAGGGAGCTCTCAGCTGTGTTAAGAGAGGATGCTTTTAAAGAGGGAGACCAGACCGGCCAGCCTGGGGCCATCAGTCATGCACTCACTCACCCACAAAGGCCAACTGAACGCCTATAGTTGCCAGACCTGGCTGGGCACAGGGGAGATGATGAGTGAGGCTTGCGTGGAGGAGGGTGCGTGGACAGTACGATAAGTGTGCAGAGTGCCGTGGGGACCCTACACTGTCTGACTGTAAGAGGACCTAGGGATTATCAGGCTTTACTCACAAGAAGACCGACACTCAGCAGGTTTAGCATCCATCGTGTGGCCCTCCTTGAATGGGTTGTGCCGCCCGTATTAGAACTCAGAGCGGGCTCCCTACTCAGCAGACTCTGTGCCCTGTCCACAGTCGCCTCCCCCGAGAATCTATAGGATAAATCATAAAGAGAGAAGTTCATAGGGTCATTATTCACACACTGCTTCTCTCATTTCTGCGTTAGATCATCACGACATGTTGAGGCTGTCTTTAAACAGAGATTACCTACTCAGGGACACTTCTTGGCATAAAACTTTCGGAATATCATTCCCAGATTTATTCCCTTCAAGTCTAAACCAGCTCAAATATTCACCATTAAGAACGTTCACATAATACAGTGTTATAGTAGAAAAGCTCTCCTCTCCTTTACTTTGCCAAAAAGAATATATAAATAAACAAACGTGTTATTTCTAATCTTTTTCCTTCCCTTCCTAAACAATTTCTTCCCAGACTCATAAGGTGAGACCCAGCAAAGTTGGTGTCCATGCTGGAAGCATGGAGAGTGGGAACCATGGTGACCCAGAGCAGGGAGTCAAGGTCTGAGTGGGGTGCTTCCCACACAGGGAAGGAAGGGGTGCTGGTGGCTCTGGAGGAATCGGTCACTGCAGGATGATTCAGTCAAATCATCAGACAGGAGTCAAATCCCTCACTGTCAAAGAAGGGAGTTACAAATATGGAAAGTGGGAAACTGAAACGAACCCCATGGTGTTAAATTTAAATCAAGGTATTGGTGTTAACTATGATTTTCAATTAATATAGATCTAAATGATATACGATTGATAAACTGAAAAATTATCAATATCTATAGATATAAAATGCAGTACATATACATCTATTTCTAAACTTGTATGACTATTTTAAAATATGTGTATGTACGTACATATCCTCCCTCACTCTGACCACTGAGAAGGTAAGGGCAGAGATACTGCGATATGAATATCTCTGTGGGTACATCTTGAGCCCAGATCCTGGCTTCTGAATGTTATTCTCCAGTAAAAGGAACCAGAGCTCCTTTTAGAAACGGCTGATTCCAGGACTGGAGCAGGGAAATTACAAGATGAGCCTGGAACATCTGTTGTCCTCAAAAGACAGTAAGGAAGAACACAGGAATGATAGGGGCACTCAAAAGGAAACAGAGGCCAGCGGAAAACCTTCCCTCTAGCCAAATCAAGGACAGTTTGAGCATCCAATAAATAATCATAGTAATGGATTGCAACCCATTGAATAAAATCAGAGACCTGGCATTGATAGATACAAATAAATAAATGAATCGATTGAATATTCAATGAGAGATGGAATAGTTACATGGTTCCCGAGTATCTCGCAACAAAAACCTCATAAAGTATAAAGAGAAAAGGAGTGACTACATGAAAAAGCTTGGGAGAAGCCACCTTAATCAAGGGATCAAAGTGAGCATCTTCAGTAACAGAACAAGACAAAGCCAAGCACCCGCTGTTGGCATGCGGTGAGAAGAATACAGCATCACTTCAGTGGTACTCCTGCCAGTGGTGTATAACCTGAATTTAACCCTAAGGAAATATCAAATAAAAGTAAATTGAGGGCTTCCTTGGTGGCGCAGTGGTTGAGAGTCCGCCTGCCGATGCAGGGGACACGGGTTCGTGCCCTGGTCCGGGAAGATCCCACATGCTGCGGAGCAGCTGGGCCCGTGAGCCATGGCCGCTGAGCCTGCGCGTCCGGAGCCTGTGCTCCGCAACGGGAGGGGCCACAACAGTGAGAGGCCCGCGTACCGCAAAAAAAAAAAAAAAAAAAAAAAGTAAATTGAGGGACGTACTACAAAATAACTGGTCTGTAACCTTCAAATGTGTCAAGGTCATTAAAGTGAAGGAAAGACTGAGGAACTGTTCCAAACTGCAGGGAACTAAAGAGGCATAACAACTAAATGCAACTCGTGATTCTGAACTGAATCTTTTTTCTAGAAAGGACCTTAATAGGACAGTTGGCAAAACTTGATTGGGAGCTTAAGAATTCGTTGGTAACAATGTACCAATGTTCATTTCCTGACGTGTTGATTGTATTGTGGTTACACAGGTAGAAGAATGCCCTGATTTGCAGGAAATGCAAATAATTCATAGGTAATGGGCATCAGGGTGACAATTTGCACTCACGTGGGTCGGGAAAATAAGGTTCTTTTCCTTCTACTTGCAACTTTTGTATAATTTTTTAATTGTGTCAAAATAAAGATAAATTATAAATAAATAATGCGGAACTAGTGTTCATCTGTTGATGAAATGTAGAAAGCTTTCTGCTCCACTGATTCTTTCTTATTTATATTGGCATGTGAACCCCTGGTTCCCACCCAATGAGACCATTAAAATGGGATATTAATTTGCTCAATATGTGATGTTACTTTGAACAAGAAAAGCCCCTAAGAGTGAGCATTGCAGCATTTCCTTTTCAGCAAAGGCACGAGAGGTGACATTCAGTTGACCAGCACACTGTTTAATTATTAAAATTAAGTATCCCAATGCACGCGAACTGGCTCTGGTGCTCAGTTTTTGTCTCAATGCAGTAAATAAATTGGAATAGACCCCTTGGTCTGGGAACATGGGAACAGTGTGGAGCTGTAGCTGGCCCTCTGCCAATCTTTTGCTCTGTGGCAACTGACATTGAAAATCTGCTGTGTGTGCGTGCGTGTGTGCGTGCATGTGTGTGTGTATGTGCACATATGCACACGGAGCATAGTGGTAAAAGAGGCCCAGAAACAGCAGGCATTTGATAGTCCTCCCAGCTCCAACATTCTAACGTTCTCAAATCCCTTTAGGAGGGAACCCTCCTGCACTGTTGGTGGGAATGTAAATTGGTACAGCCTCTAGGGAGAACAGTATGGAGGTTCCTTAAAAAACTAAAAATAGAATTACCATAGGATCCTGCCATCTCATTCCTGGACATATATCCAGAGAAAACCGTAATTCAAAAAGATACATGCAACCCTATGTTCATAGCAGCACTATTTACAATAACCAAGACGTGGAAATAACCTAAATGACGAATGGTTAAAGAGGATGTGGTACATATATGCAATGGAATATTACTCAGCCATAAAAAAGAATGAAATAATGCCATTTGCAGCCACATGGATGGACCTAGAGATTATCATACTAAGTGAAGTAAGTCAGACAAAGATAAATATTATATGATATCACTTCTATGTGGAATCTAAAAAATAGTACAAATGAACTTATTTATGCAATAGAAACAGACTCACAGACATAAAAAAAAAAACTTATGGTTACCAAAGGGGAAAGCAGGGAAGGGATAAATTAGGAATTTGGGATTAGCAGATACAACACTGAGGTCCTACTGCATAGCACAGGAAACTATATTCAATATCTTGTAATAAACCATAATGGAAAAGAATATGAAAAAGAATGTGTATATATATGTATAACTGAGTCACTTTGCTATACACCAGAAACTACCACAACATTGTAAATCAATACTTCAACAACAAAAAATATTGGAACCGTCACATCTCCTTTTGGATGTGTAGGATCTGAATTCCCTCCTGCAAGATACAGAATAGCTCTCAGACTGAATTTCTGAGTTTTACAATACTAACTTTTATAATATAACTGAACAGAATAGGTAATAGAGTCAATTATGGAATCAGATTTGGGGCAAGTTACAAAAATTATCTGAGTCTCAGTTCCATCATCTTTAAATTAATAGTAATAAGACTCACCTCGTATACCTGATGTGCGAATTAAATAAGATGTTACATGGCAAGAGGCCAGGATGGGACTGGGCCCACAGGAATCCTTCAATGAAATGTCACTATTATGACTGTTTAGTTTGAAAGGAGGCACAGAGACAATAGCTGTGTGGCCTTCAACAAGTCCCACAGCCTCTCTAATTCTCATTTTTCAACATGAAACACATACTTAATGCTCCATTGAAAGCCATCGTCCTCTTCTGATGGAGCAGGTTGACCCACTAGCTTTAGGAGCCTGGGGTTGAGGATGCCATGGAGGTTCTATTGCTACCATCACTCCTGCTGCCCCCCAGTCTTCCTTGGTTAGTTCTTCAGAGGGAGGCAAGGGTCAGAGCTGAGTGTTGCAGAAGACAAATGGATTTTCCAAGGGAATGGACCTGGGCAAAGAGGTGTGGACCAGAGGTGCCGTCCAGGACCCCTTCAACCATATATTGAGTCCCTGTTTGGGGTTATAGAAGCAGTTTGCTGAGAAATGGCATGGGGAGTTGGATAAATGATGACTTCTGAGTTTTAATGAATCTCGAGCAATAGCCCTCTGACCCTACATGGGCAGCTTCTTCTCTGCTGCAGTCAGAGCGGTAACAGCTTCCTTACACCATCTTTGGCTTGCTGGGCTGTGCCCTCTAGTCTTTCTGGATGGTCAAAGATCCCCCAGGAACAGGTCTGGGGATGTCACTGATGCTATATGATAAGATGCAGGAACGGAGTTGGGCCACATAGATGCTGTGTATTGGAGTCTTAAGGAACAAATATATAACACCATTATTTCCAGATTCAGATATGGGAGTTAGACGCACTCATTAGGAGCAGATATACGGAGATCAAAATATCATCTTTAGGGCTTCCCTGGTGGCGCAGTGGTTGAGAGTCCACCTGCCGATGCACAGGACATGGGTTCATACCCCGGTCCAGGAAGATCCCACATGCCGCGGAGCGGTTGGGCCTGTGAGCCGTGGCCGCTGAGCCTGCGCGTCTGGAGCCTGTGCTCCGCAACGGGAGAGGCCACAACGGTGAGAGGCCCGCGTACCGAAAAAAAAAAAAATCATCTTTATTACCAATAAGAGGTGGGTTGGTTTCGATGTTTGCCCACAGACAGCTGCACGCCAACACACAGGGTTTGTCCCTAGGGGTTTACCACACAGCTACATGCAGAAGATGACAAGTCTGCAGACAGACATATCCTGAAGGGAGCCTGGAAGGAGGGGGCTACCTACGCCAGCTCCCTCTCCCCCATCACCAATCCGATAAGGTGCATCTCCTCCCCTAGGAAGGAGGGAGGAGGAATAGGGCAAAGCTGGAAGCGTTTCTACTCTATTGTTTCCCTCCTGAAGAATGGAAGAAATGCCCTCCGCTCCCGGGAAACGTGAGGGTGAGGGGTTACTGCTCCCACCTACCTGGCGTGCTGTAGCAATAAACAACCCCCAAAGCTCAAAACTCCGACAACAAAGGTGTATTTCTTGCTAACAGGACATGTCCATTATATATCAGCTACAAATCTACCCGTCTTTTTCACTCTGGGACCCAGGAAGACAGAGTAGCCTCTACTTGGAATATCCCTGTCACTTGCGGCAGCAGGAAAGGGAATATGGTGCCACAGATGTTGGCTCCTAAAACTTCTGCCTGGAAGTGACACATCCCACTTCCCTTCACATTCATTGGCGAAAACAAGTCACGTGGGCAAGTCTGATGTCCATGGGGCAGGGAGATAAAATGCTTTCCTCCCTCTCAGGGAGGGGCATCCCATATCTGAAACAAGAATACAGTCTCCTTTACCTCCTTCCAGTGAGAATAGGGGAGATCGGGCTGGGTGAGCACGAACAGTTCTGCTCTGATAAGGAAGGTGGACACTTTCTATGGTAACAGGTAAATAGCTGGTGACCTGCCAGGAGAGCATATCTGATATTTTATGAACTGCTGTACTTGGCAATTAGTCTGTAGGTCATGGGCAGTAGATAGGTAATCGTGAAGGGCCTTGAACAGCATTTTCCAAAACCAGGACACTAACCAGGGAAAAAGGTTGGATGTCAGGTAACTTGGGGGTCCTGGGTGTGGAAGAAAGAGGCAGAGGAATAGCTCGTTAACAAGATGGCATTATAGTTGGAGCTTGGGTAAGGACGTAGGACGGGCCTTCTCTTTATAAGGACAGGGACTTCCCTGGCGGTCCAGGGGTTAAGACTCCATGTTTCCACTGCAAGGTGCACGGGTTCGATCCCTGGTCGGGGAACTAAGATCCCACATGCCTTGCTGTGTGGCCAAAAAAAAAAGGTTTTGAAGATGGGTGCAGAACAGTATTGAGTGTTGGGTGGCTAAGTTGGAAATGAGATAAGATGTGAAGGAATCTCAGGGGCTTAGAGAGGGGCAAGGCTTGCAGCTGTCGTCCGGGGGCCTTGGGGTGGTCCTTGATCTTTGAGTAGGAACACGGGTGGAAGCATACGGGCCACAGCCACCAAACATCTCCATCAGCCACATACAGGGGTTAAATGAACAGTGGCTGCACAGGGAGGTGACTTGACCCAAGAGAAACAATTGGATCAAGTGTTTCTTGGTCCTCCTCAACCTGCCCTAATAGTTCAAACCTCCTTGTCCTTCTCCAGGGGCCAGACCACTCCCCAATTCACTCAACAAATTACGCAGCATCCACTGTTGCCAGGCCACAGGGTCAACTGGAGCCCAAAAGAGAGGGGAAAGTGTCTTTTGCCAATTCTCCTTATTTTATTCCACTTACGTAGGAATCTACCACCATCCACTTGGGGTGTAGGGTGGGATTAAGGAAGGATGGAGTGAGGATGCTTTTGCTTTTATGACTCTTCAAATAAAGTGTTTTTTTTTTTTTAAGGTTGTGGAATGGTTGCTTTAAAAATGTTTGCTGTCTAGTGAAATTTTTTTAAAATCTAACACAGTTTCTGATTCTGTTCACCGGACTGGCTAACGCTTCCATCTTTTTCCTGCCCCTGCCCCGTGCTGGGCCCTTCGAGCTGATGTTCTCCTTTCAGAGGCATAGTTCCTGTAGATCTGCTTCTTTAGATGGTGGGAATAAACACCTCCCCTCCCCATGCCCATACCTGCAATAATGAATCCAGATTTTGTGAATTTAGAGGAAAAGAATTCACAAAACACAGAGGAGCTATGAGGCTTGCATGTGTGTGGTGGGTGAAGGAATCCTATCCTTTTCCCAACCAGAGCACAGCTCGTGTGTGTGTGTGCATGTGCATGTGTGTGTGTGTGAACATCTGTACTACACTTGCACAGAACCCTTCTCTCAGTCCCCCCTGCAGGCTTCCCTGAGTCACAGCCCCGCCTTCCCAAAGAGTTGCCCCAATTTGCATTATAAGGCAAAACTGGGGTTTCTGACTTCTCTTCTTAAAGCTGTAGGAAGTAGAAGCAGCCGGTGCTGAGAGGCGTGGCCCGGGGTCACATTTCCACCGTGACTCAGGGGGACTTCTTGGAAAACAGGTCCCAGAGGGTGCTCTTTTTCAGCTGCCTCTCAGTGATAAGTGGTGAGGGGTTGCCCCGTGCTGCCTGGTGCTGCCTGGTGCTTCGCCCAGCATGACTGCCTGCTCTGCCCATTGCCTGGGGTCAATGGACTACATGCCCTTGGCCTTGGAGGCATCTCAAGAGGCTCCTTGTGGGTGACAGTAGAACCGAGAAAGGTGCCACGGGCGGGGCCGCAGCAGATGCGGGGAATGCTGTGAGGCAGGCAGAGCCCAGTGGGTCGGGGCAGGTGTGCAGGTTGGGAAGTTCCAGGAAGGGAGTAAGGGTCACAGAGGGAGGCGCCCTGGCCTGGGAGTAGAATCAGGTGGCAGGGAGTCTGGGGCCCAAAAGAGTTGGTGCTCCAGGGAGGCAGATGTCCAGGGTCAGGGAGACCTGCGAGGCTGGGTTAGCACCAGGCCCTCAGGACCCGAGGCAGGACCCTGGAGCTGAAAGAACTGGGGAGCTGAGCTCACAGCCAAGTCCGCTGCTCAGGTACAAGACCATTATTGGGTCCGGATATAAAATAAAGCCCCAATCCTGAGGAATAGGACAAGGGCTCAGTCACCAGATCCCTGAGTCACCAGAACCTTGAAGCAATTGGCTCAAGGCTGCCGGAATTAGCATGGTCTAGAGCACAAGGGATTCCAAAGTCTGGGTCATGGTTGAGTGTGACTGTGGTCCTGCTGACCCACGAGGCATGAACTGATCTCCGGGAAAACCACAAGGTCCCTGCCTGCCTATCTTTGAACAGCCCCTCACCTGCTTCCTGTTGCATCTTCCCTCCCCGAGCCCTACCAGGTAATCAGATAGCGACCACCACCTGACCATGTCAAAGCTTCCCACGCCCTCGGCACCTTGTACATCGACCCACCCAAATGTTCTCGGAAGGTCCCACCTGCTTTGAAAGCCCCACCAACTTCCCATTCAACCCCAGTCATCCCATCCTTGAAACAATAACCTTCTTTGTCCCAGTTTCCCCATCTCTGACTGACAAAAAGTGTTACCTTGGTGAAGCAGATGAGTTGGAGGGGAAGCCTGGAGTCATGGATGCCATCAGAAGTGAGGTGAAGATGATGATGTTGGGAGGAGAGAAAAGGCAGATGTGAGATATGTCACAAAGGAAAAAGCTTTAGGGACCATCTAAATATGGGAAAGAAGAGGGGGACACACAGAAGTGACACTAAGATTTTGAACATAGGGATGACGGTCCTGCACACATTTTCCTGCTGTCGTTTTGAATTTTAGCTTTCACTAATTTTGTTTTCCTTTTGTCTAGTGTGGAGAAGTCTGAAATCTGCACGAGGATGAAGTGGAAAGAGCCCTGGGCTTGGCACGGAGGGTGTGGGCACTGCATCCTCCCGGACTGGCTGCATGTCTTCATGTTTCATTCTTTCACCTCTAAAATGGGGAAAGATCACCTTCATCACCTATTCCAAGGGAAATAATGTAAATGAAATATTTGTAAACTGTGCAAAGTAAGTGTAAGGTGTTGCGTGCAGATAATTGCCGGCTCACTCTGCCACAAGCGTTCTCCTCTCTCAAGGGCTTCCTGGCTTCCCAGGTCTCTCATGAGGGGCCCTAGTTTCACCTTCTTTGCTCCTACCGCCGCCCTGTGGCTACTTTGAGAATTGCATGATACAGTTAGGGATGTTAAGCAAGAAGGGAAAAAATGACAAGTTTACAAATAGAAAAGTATTTGTTAAGTCTTTCAAAGTTAGTTAATAGAGTCAACGCATTGCCAATCAAAAGGTCCTAATAAGTTGATTCTAAATTCCTATGGAAGACTGAATTGGTAAGAATAGTCAAGACAGATTTGAAAAATAAGAATAAAGAGGGGGAGGGCTTCCCTGGTGGCGCAGTGGTTGAGAGTCTGCCTGCCGATGCAGGGGGCACGGGTTCGTTCCCCGGTCCGGGAAGATCCCACATGCCGCGGAGCGGCTGGGCCTGTGAGCCATGGCCGCTGGGCCTGCGCATCCGGAGCCTGTGCTCCGCAACGGGAGAGGCCACAACGGTGAGAGGCCCGCGTACCGCAAAAAAAAAAAAGAGGGGGAGAAAAACATGTTAGAAAGCTATAGTTATACAAACTGGGATATTGTCACAAGAGTAAGTAGATGGATCAGTGTAGCACAATGGAAAATCCGGAAGGATCTCTGAATATATGGGAATTTAGCATACAATAAAGATACTTTAAATAAAAGGGGGAAGAATTCAATAAATGGGATTAGGACAACTGACTGCCCATTTAGACCTAAGTGACACTGTCATAAAACTTACTCCTAAACGAATTGTAGATCTAAACTTACAAAACACAATTATATAGTATTAAAGGAAAATATTTGGGGAGTAAACACACAAACACACAAAACAAAACCATAGCCTAAGTGATTGATAAAATTGATTACATCAACATTTTAAAAATTCTGTTCATCAAAAGAGTATAAACAAAGTTAAATAAGTGAAAGTATGAGAGAAGAATTTTGCAACATGAATATTATATAAAGAAACTCCTACAAATGAAGTTTTAAATGACTCAGAACAGGAGCAAAGTACAAAAATAAGCAAGTCAAAAGAAAAGCAAATGGCCAATAAACTTACGAAAATATTCACTTAATAATCCAAGAAGTGCAAAGTAAAACAATTATCATGTCATTTTCACCAATTCGACTGCAAAAATTAAAAACATTTAACTGTCAGAGAGAGTCTGGGAAAAGGACACTCATTTTGTGTTGGTGCATAGTGTAATTATTCAATAAACTATGTTATATCTATATTGTGCACAAATGGAAAAGGATGAGGGAGATCTTAGCGCATGACATAGTACGATCTCTGGATGTGTTGAGTGAAAAATCACATTGAAATGAAATACATATAGTACGATACTATTAATGTGAACCATTAGAAACGCTACAGATTTTCTGTGGATGCCGGTGGGCATGTGTGTATGTGTGTGTAGGTATGCACAAGCAAAATGTCCCACCAGATGTTCACCAAACAAAATACGGTAGTCACCTTTGGAGAGGAGATGGTAATTGAGGTGCTGGTCAAAAGGGACGCTAGCCTTAACTTTCATGTTTTAAAAGGATGCATTATTTGTGTAATTAGAGACTTATTTAAAGAAGAAACTGACTAACGTGATAGATGGTATTTTCCAAAGATGGCCACAACGATATGTCCAATCCCTCCTGCTCTTGGTAATGTGAACTTGCCAATCCCCACCTCCATCAGCTTTCAAATATCAGAGCTGGCATCCAAAGCCAGATAATCTAGATGACATCCAAGCTAAGCCTATGACCACTATCCAACACTGCTCTGGCTAATTAACCCTTACAACAATCCTATAAGGTAATACTGCTAACATACCCATTTTACAGAAGAGGAAACTGAGGCTCATACAGGAATTACAAATAGCAAGGAACTAGTTAAGAAAAGAAAGAAGAAAGAAAATGTTATGGAAAAATATTCAGTCATCTCATCTATAATCAAGGAGATACAACTAAAACAAAAATAACATTTGATGTCATACTTAAACCATTAAAACTTTTAAAAAAGAATAATGTTTATTGCCATAAAATTTGTATATGCATACATTATGGGTGAAAGTGCAAATAAACACAATACTTTGAAAAGAATTTGGGCAGTGTGTATCATGAATCATAATGTGTTTCAAACACATAATGTGTTTCAATTTCAATCTACTTCTGGGAGTTTATCTTACAGAAATAATACAAAAGAATAAAAATGTTTTCACACCAAGACATTCATTGCAACATTATGCATATAATTAGAAAAAAACCCTTTTGGATTTTGTATTTGTATATCCTCTGCTTCCCCCTGCTTTTTAAATGTCTTTAAATGATTAACTGAAATATATCGTTATAAAAAAAGTAGAACACCACATTTATTTATGGAAATTATATTAATAAATTCCCATGGGAAAATACCAGGAGAAATTATTCAAGAATAATCATAACTTTGTGAGAGTGTTGGGGTGAACTTTATCTTCAAGATGCTTAGTAATGGTCTCATCCTGTTTAAAGATTTATTTTATTTTTTTACAGTAGCACCTTGTTGTTTATCCATTCTATATATAAAAGCTTACATCTGCTAACCCCAACCTCCCACTCCATCCCTCTCCCAACCCTCTCCCCACTGGCAGCCACCAGTCTGTTCTCTATGTCCGTGTAGGACAAAACTGTTATGATGCTTGTCTGTCTGCCAATCTCTTTTCCTAAATCATAGTTTTTGCCTTAAAGAGGCTGGGCCAGGAAATCCCACCCTACAGTCTGGCACAGGATGGGTTTCTTCCCGCCCCTGGGTATGATGCCGGCAGCCAATAAAGCATCAGGCCATCCAGAAGCTCGTGGGCCCCTCCCCTGTGCCCACGGAGGGGAGTCAAGCCTGGAACGTCCATGGTCCACAGTCCCAGCCCTGCATGTCTGGCATTCTTCATCATCCAGGCCTGTCTGCCGGCAGCCGAGGTCCTTGACAGTTGGTTCATCTGCAGTGGGGTTTAAAGCCAATGTCTGCAACTACATTATTCTGTTATCTAGATTGAGGATTAACACCTCTATTGATTTGATGGGGAAAATGGCTCCGAAATCCCCCTTGACAAGCTCTCTCTTTATCAAGAAACCACTCCGATCTCACCCACTTAGCAATTCACAGTAAGTGCCTATATGAACTGAAATTAGGCAGCTCCCAACCTGCCGGCTCTGTCCAACCCCAAGAGACAAGGTAGCAATAACTCAAGCCTGGAACCTCACCCTCACCCCAAGGGCCTGGAATGAATCTGAAATGAAGCTCATAAAACCCAGGCGCGCTTTCAGAACCCTTATTACCGGGAGATAACACGTCTCCACGTTCATTCCTACTGGCCTCCAATCAGTTCTCCGCAGAGAGCTAGAAGAGGTTTATTAAAGACCCTCTGGTGGCTCCCATCACACAGACAATAGAAAATCACCCAGGCCCAGCCTCCACGGCCGCCCAGCCTGCACCCCCCACCTTTCCCGCCGAGCCTTGGCACTTTTCCCAGCCTCTGCTGGGGACACCCTCCTGCAGGGTGACCCACGCAGCCTGGTTCGCCAGGCGCTTTCCTCTGGCACTCAAGAAACCTCTCGGTCCCCAGCAAACCCAAACCGTGGATCAGGCTGCTTCCCCACCCAACCCCACACATCTAACTGGCCACACCCAGGCTTCTGGAAGGTCTTAGCCCAAAAGTCACTTCTCAGAAAGGCCTGACCCTTCCCCAACTACTCCCCCGGCATCTGAATTGGGTCCTCATTGCTATTGTCTCTCGTGACACTCTTTTCAGTTGAGGACACTTACAGAAATTATTTACTGCTTCACTCACCGTCATTGGTTGAGGACCTAGGTGCTATTGGTTCATGGGCTGGGGATACAGCAGTAAACAAAGCAGACAGAAGTCCCTAACTTCAGAGTGCTTACGTCCTACGGGAAGAAACGGTATGATTTTTAGAGGCAAACTGTATAGACTGATCAGTGTGACAGAGAAAAAGAAAGCAAGAGGGGAAAGAGAACGTCAGGGGTGGCATCCTCAGTCTTAGAAAGGGCTCCCAGGGAGGTTACATCTTGATCACAAAAGATGAGGAAGTGTCTTTATTCCCATCCTGCCAGACCTACTAGAGAATGGACTTGAGGACACGGAGAGGAGGAAGGGTAAGCTGGGACAAAGTGAGAGAGTGGCATGGACATATACACACTACCAAATGTAAAATAGATAGCTAGTGGGAAGCAGCCGCATAGCAGAGGGAGATCAGCTCGGTGCTTTGTGACCACCTAGAGGGGTGGGATAGGGAGGGTGGGAGGGAGACGCAAGAGGGAGGAGATATGGGGATATATGTATATGTATGTCTGATATACTTTGTTATAAAGCAGAAACTAACACACCATTGTAAAGCAATTATACTCCAATAAAGATGTTTAAAAAAAAAAGGATGAGGAAGCAGAACTCAGATTCCTGGGAGTAAACGTTCCAGACAGATGGAACAAAACGTGCAAAGGCCCTGAGCAAAGAACAGTGAAGAAACCAGAGTAGCAGGAGCTGACAGGTGAGAGGAACACGAGTTGCAAGTGAAGGCAGAGAGGTAACAGGGGTCTGACCCTGTGGGACCCAGTAGGTCCCGGTAACTCATGTGGCTTTTATACTGCATGAGATAGGAAGCTACAGCTGGGTTTGGTCTGCCTTGGGATTTAACCGGGGTGCTCTGACAAACACTTGTTAGGAGGCTTTCAAAAGATTCCGGAGGGGCGGATTAAACGAGGGTCGTAGTAGCAGAGTTGATGAGAAGTTATTTAATTCTGTATATATTTTGAAGGTACAGCTGAAAAGATTTTCTTCTCAGTTGGATATGGGTGGGAAGGAAAGAAGAGTCAAGATGACTCCAATAGCACTGACCTTAGTGGAGAGAAGGATGGCGGCTCCATTCACTGAGATGGAGCCTGTGGACAGCAGGTTGGCGGGGGTGGAGATCAGTTCTGAACGTGTTGACTTTCAGATGATTAGGCATCAAGTAGAGAATTAGATGCATGAGTCTGGGGGTCGAGAGAGAGTTGGGCTGGACATACACACCTGGGAATGTTTAGAGCCGAGACTGTATTCAAAGCCATCACACGGCGGGTGAAATCACTAAGTGAGCTAAGTGTAGACAGAAAAGAGGAAAGGGCCAAGGACTAAGGTCTAGGACCATCCACATTTCGAGGCTGGGGAAGTGAAAGGGAGAAGGCTGGTCAGAATGATGGAAACGAACAGGCAAACGTGTGTGTCCCGGAGGCTCACTGAGGGCCACAACGGTGTCAAATGCTGCTGTTTTCTCAGATAAGAGGTCTGAGAAATGACCTTCGCGTTTAGTGTTGTAACAGTCATTAGATTCGTTAAGGGCAGTTTCAGTAGTGTCTTTGGGCTAAGCCTGATCTCCAGAACATCAGTGACAGCCATCCACTGGATGGATCTGTTGGGACCCAGGCATCCATTGTCCATGCCTTTCGAGGTAGGGTCAACATCCCAGTCAACAATGCTTTGATTGAATGGGATGGAATCTTGGACTACGAGAATGTAAGATGTGGAACACGTTCATTATAAATGCCAAAGAAAGCCTTGCCTGCTCCAGCATTTTGCCTTATGCTTTTCCAGAGAGAAGAGGACCCTGTCTACATAGACGTTCTCTAGGTTTAGGATCTTGAGGGAATACAACTCTTTAGATAAGGGACCAGCTTCCTTGCATCTGCAGTGACTTCTTTTTGAGCCAGTGACCGCAGTAGGAACTTCTGTGATCTCTAGGGATCCCACATCCTTTTGTGTTCGTCTCCTGCGTTGATTTCACAGGGCTCCTGAAGGCCTCTGAAATAAGAGAACCATTTCAAGAACCCAGATTTCTTATAACTGGTAATGTGCTATGGAGGTCTTTTGTCTTGATCTCAGATTTTAATCAGTTTATTTCAAAAGCAGGAGAATAATTTATTTTCACTTTTAGAAACCTTGCTTCCACTTGCCCAGATGGTTGGGTACGGCGAGGTAGGACCTGGCAGAAAGAGGCAGGATTGGGGAGGGACACCTCCCTGATAGAAAAGCTCTATAACCAGAGATATGGCTCAGCCTTTGTGAACCTCAGTTTCCTCATCTGTCAAGCAGAATCAGCAGCTGTCTTTCCTACCGGAAAGGACTCTGAGAGGATTAAATGAAGGAAAAGCCCACACTCCTTACTCCCTGGATGGGCTTCTGCTGTCCAGCCCCTGCTGTTTGGAAGCTCCCCTCCTACTTGCACACTGGACATCTCAGGACACACCCCGCAAACACAGGCTTTCTCTCTGCACCTTCCTAGACCTCCCATGCTCTCCTTCCCAAACACCATCCCCTTCACTCTTCACCTGACCTGCTCCTGATTTCCTTGAGGACACGGTTCCCTAGTCCTCCTTAAAGAGAGGCAGTCCAGGGATTTCCAACTCTGTTTTAAGCCATAGAGATTTTTCTTCCAACGAAAGATGTCACAAAATGCCACTCTATGGAATGGAAGTCAGAACTGCTCTGGCTGGAGGAGGGAGGTGGGCTCAGTCAGACTCAGCTGGAGAACCTCGGCTTTACTGCAAAACTCAGAGAGGCTGAAGGTCAGGTCCAGGGCCACGTAAGAGGTGGTCAGTGGCAGACCCAGAGCCAGGATCTGAGTCTAGAGGTCCGGACCGAGGCCTCTCCTCACCCAGTACCTCCAGAGAGCACTCTATCTCACACACTGGCTTCACAAGCAGGCAGTATCTTGTCTCATCCTTTCATGGCATCCCTGTGGGAGAGGGTCTATTTTCCTGCCTTACAGATGGGGAAGCTGAGGGTCATGGAGGCGGCTGAGGGCCATGAACAGGACCTTATATTTAGCTTTGTTTCTGGGGCTGACGCCCTACCCCTCCAGTCCCACTAGTCTGTTAAGGGTATGCAGAGTGCCCCGGGGGATACCTTCCCGTGGTGCCTGCAGCAGCGACAGTGCCACGGCCCCTCGGGGGCAGCAGGGCCCTGTGTGCATTGTCAGTCCTGCTGCTAGCGCTTTGCTCTGCCGCCCAGGGCCGCGCTATGCCGGGATGCTCAATGCCACAGTCTGAAGGACCAGCTATGTGCAGCACTGATGGCAAGCAGGAGGCTACTGTATTGTGACTGAATGAATGACAGGGTTCTGCTGTGTTGCTTTAAGCCCCTCTGGCGGCTAAGCTGTTTAGCAAGATGGCCTGTGTCCTAGCCAAGATGGATGAAGCTGTCCAACTTTGGACGATATTAGTAAGGCCCTGGACCACCAGGTAAGTGAAACCAGTTCACTGTGGTCCCTTCCTAGTTTGGTGTTTTCCAACTCTACATCCTGACCTCCTAGGATGGTGCTGTATACACAGGGGAATTCAGTTCATACTTGTTCTTAATGCGCATGAAATTCTATCACCGTGCAAAGGACTCCAAGTTCAGTCCATGGCCCATTTAAATTACATCATATGAATGAAAATGGACCACTGAAAACTCCATACAATGACATAATTTTAGTTTATTCCAAAAGGGGTGTGAGCTACATGTTAGTGGATATAAGTCGTTGAATATAAATATTAGAGTGAACTAATAGAGTATTTTTACCCTCATGCCTTCTCTCCTCCCCTGCACACCCTTTGCACACATACACACGTGTTATCTTTAGTTTAAAATGAACCCAGACTGCTGAAGCTCTCTCCCTCCCAGCCTCTTAAATGACAAGGGCTGTCAAATAAATTCAAAAGCAGCAGGAGGTCCTTGGCAAATCATTGAAATCCGGCACCATTTGCTTAAATAACCTGCCCAGGACATTTGGGCAAAATGAATGCTGATTCTTGGGGAAAAGAATGCATTTTGGGTCACATAAAAATAAAACAGGGGCTTCCCTGGTGGCGCAGTGGTTGAGAGTCCGCCTGCCGATGCAGGGGACACAGGATCGTGCCCCGGTCCGGGAAGATCCCACGTGCCGCGGAGCGGCTGGGCCCGTGAGCCACGGCCGCTGAGCCTGCGCGTCCGGAGCCTGTGCTCCGCAACGGGAGAGGCCACAACAGTGAGAGGCCCGCGTACCGCAAAAATAAATAAATAAACAAAATAAAAATAAATAAAACAATTTGTCAATTTTTTTAAAGAGAGGTAGAAAGTATTCCCCTCATCTGATTTATAACAAGTAAATGCATGATATAAATGAAACACATTATTTTAGAGATGAGAAAAGCACTGGAGGCTGGAAGAGTTGAGAATTTAAGGGTGAAAGGAGCACAGCGTTACAGGGACACACAGGCTCACACACAGATTTTTTTGGAGTAATGTCATCACCTTGTGGTCAGACAGGGTATTGCTGCTATAGACAAAACTCAAGGGCAAGTTCATGGCTATTTTTGTGCACTGGAATAGGTTTCTCGCTCTTCTTCCTTGCTGCACCACCTCTATCTGCTGTCTCACCGTTTTGAAATGCCACCTCTTCCAGGCTTTAAAGCATTATCCATCCACTCGAGGCCTGACCTACACTGTTTTACCCAGCCGGGTCAAGGACTTAGCCCAGTACGGAGTGCCCAACAAGGACGTGTGCCGACAGGTCCCCACCTACTTTGTCCTAGAGCAAAAAGAAGGTGTGTTAATAACTTAACTAGAAACTCAAGACCATGGTTGAGGCAAATGGTGCAGTATGATTTTTAGGTGCTTAGCAAATTCTAATGACAGTTTTCTTTGCTACTGGGTATAAAAATAATGAGCCGTGAAATGCATTTCCCCCTGGTGGCAGCGAAGATTTCCTGATACCAGGGATCACTGAGAACAGGCAGCAGAGTTAACTTGGCTTTACCAGAAGGTTGAGGACAGTCATTTCACCATCGGGATTTGACAGCTGGTGATACTCTCACCTGACCCAAAGTTTCATCCTCCCCTCCCCTCCCCCTGCCCAAGCAGCACTGTGTCGCGCATCCCCCATAAGAGGCCCACTTCTTTGGGGTTCTCAGTCCTCCTCTTTCTCTGGCTGTCCAGATGCTGGAAGGCAGGACCCTGATAGTTATAGACCACATGCTGGGAAAGGAACGGCTCAGTGGCTGGCATCCCTGCTGGGGATATGGCTGGGGGATCAATGGTGACGGGCTTGCAAAGCTACCAGATAAGACTGCAAAATCTGCCTGCTGCTCCAGATAGAGTCAGTAACCACTTCCCATTAAGCTGTTGCCTGTCACTTACATCTTAGCATAAACTAACCCATTGAACAAGGCTTCTTCATAACAGGAACTTCCAGCAGGAAAACACAGAGAGCTTGAGAGGCTGGGGGGTTAAAAAGGGTGCTTAAAGAGCAATAAAAGAAATAGGAAAAGCATACGGAACCAGTTAGTGCAGCACCGGTGAGATCTTCCATTTTGTTCCCAAGTCTCTGGCTAGTCAAGTTGTTTTGAACATCACATCTAATTTAGGTGCAACTCATAATATATCCACTCTACTTAGGGGTCTTAGAGCGATTAAGTGATCTTTTAAATAAAATGCTTCTCTTTCTTCTTAAAGGTACTGCACTGGCTATTGACCCCAATTCCTGTTTCCAAGTCCAAATTCTGTCCTTCCTGAGACTCTCCATCTGTGGGGAGCTCCCTGGGCTCTGAACCTCCAGGTCGGCCACGTGGAGAGCGGACCTGCCTGGATGGGACCGCTGACCTGAACCCAGAGCTCAGGGACCCAGCCCACCTCTGCCGATGGGAAGCAGCTCATTTCAGACCTCCACCTTCTACTTTTTGACCCAAGATCTAGCTCTGTAATCTAAAAACGGGATACACTTTCTCCCTCTGGATTAGAACAATAAAGTTTCTTGCCTCCCTGGTCTAGCAGATGAGCCCTCCCTGCCTGCACTGTTCTCTCTCGAGTTACTGGGTTCCCATCCATGTGCCATCCACGCCATCACACACCAACATGGTGCAATGGAGGACGTGTCTCTCCTAGAATGTCTCATTTCCAAGGGCCTCTCTTTAGGGTGGCCCTTGATGAATCCCTTCAGAATTTGGGCCGTAAATAAATAAATAACAAAAAGACACTAGCCACAGCACAGACTTAAGCTTTCGGGTCTGAGGTCACATCTCTGTCACCTGCAAATTGATGCTGAGATCTAAGGAGGCCTATTCTGGCCCAGCCTGCACCATGAAAATCCCTGGGATCCAAGCATATGAACAAGGCCTCCCAGACCTCTCTTTGGAACTGGTCTAAACCCCTTTGTGGGAACCCCTAGGTATTTCTCTCTGTTACAAATGAATAAGGGACCTGGCCTCTTTGCACTGGTCCTTTAACTGTCCATCCTTATAGCTGGGAAGGACAGAAAGTCAGCCTCCCCCACAGCACACAGAACATCCCTGGTCCCCTCACCTTAGATGCCGGGATAAACAAGGAAAGAGTACTGGAAATACAGACACAGATGTCCACCAAAGGTCGTGCTGGAGTTTGGAGTAAATAGGACAGGACCAGGGTGGGGTGGGCTGAACAGCACACGCGGGTGGAGTGGAAGGCCTCAGGGTGACCTCAGCACCGATCTGCCAAAGAAAGAGCTGAGTGCAAGCTTTGCAGAGTCGTGATGTGGTGTGGTTACCTACAGTCATGAATGGAAAAGTGACTGCATGGGAAAGGCCCAAGATAAACCTCTAACTGGGCTTAAATAAGTTATGGTTGGGCCGGCCAGGGGCTCTGAAACTATGGATTTGGCCACATGCAGCTTGTCGAGGATAAGGCAGATGGAGATACCTGCACGGAGCATTCAGGGTAGAAGTATCGGATGTGACAGGCCAAGGCTTGGTCGACCAGAGGCCCAGAGAGGACCACAAAGCAGGGTCCGGCCCCCAGGGCTTGGCCCAGTGAGTCCCGGAGTTAAGTCCCCATGGCTGTCAGTCCATCCTTGACCGGTATCTGCCGTATCCCTGACCTCTATCCTCCAGCAACTTCAGGACCAGTCCCTGTCTGGTCCCATGTGCCTGAGTCCCTGTTACCATTGTCTGGACCCCTGTTCCCGAGCCCTCTGCGATGGCATGTGGGCTGCTGTCTACTGACAGCTCTGATGTCCATCGAGCCTTCCCCTCCGGACTTCTGAGCTTCAGCTGCTCCTGAATTTCCCATCATCTCCGGGTTCCACCTGATCATTATAACATACCTGTTACTTCCGGGAGACTTTAGACAACCCCCACCCCCAGGCACCCACCTGCTTATCTCCATCTGTTACCATCCCTGCAGACACTCTGCCAGCTAGACTGCTTTCCTCCAGGAAAATCTAGGTTCAAGGCCTGCTGCCCTCCTAGGAATCACCACCCTCGGCTGTCGTTGACTCCCCCGTAATAGCTCTGTACCAGCTCTGAGAAACTGTAAGTACAGCCTTCTAGACCTTACAGGGCTTGTCAAGGCAGATTTTGGTCCTTCAGGTTACAAGCTCAATCTTTATCTTATAAAGAATCTTCTGTGCGTGCAGCAGGATTTAGATCCTTTGGGAGTTGGAATTGGAAGGAACAAAATTCCAAAATGTCATAGGCTGGGTGACTTGTAAACAGCAAGCATTTATTTCTCCCAGTTTTGGAGCCTGGGAAGTCCAAGATACAGGCACCAGCGAATTTGGTGTCTGGTGCGGGCCCACTTCCTTGTTCACAGACAGTTGTCTTCTTACGGTGTCCTACTAAGGTGGGAGGGACAAGGGAGCACTCTAGGGCCTCTATTCTAAGGAACTAATCTCATTACATTGGGGATTAGGTTTCAACATATGAATTTTAGGGAGACATAAACATTCTAGTTTACAGCATCACCCTACTGATGACCACTGTTAACGTTTATCCTTGAGTTCACCTAATCCATCACTCAATGAAATTTACCATATTTGAATCTCAAACCAGTGCCCATCATCCTGACCCAAACGTATTCCATGTGTATCAAAATGTTTAAAATACAATTCTGTTTAAAATACAATCACACTGATATTCACAACAGACTGTTTCCTCTATCTGTGATTGAGGAACTCAAGCTTCTTGCTAAGTCCTTTGCGATAATCTTGGAGTGTCCCTGGAAGGGCCTAGGAAGTAGCTAAGAATTAGCTCACTCATCTTCTAAGCGGGGAAATCTTTTACTCTCTCTCCCTTTTTTTTTTTTTTTTTACCTTTTTTCCTGTCTTGGCACAGCTGCTGTTACTGACCTCTGCCGACATCTCCAACGCTTCCTCTTAGGACTGGGCCGAGGGGGCTGGGAACCCACAGCCTGCTGTGCTCACCGCTGAGCCATCCCCACCACCTGCCGCTCCCCCACTGACCACGCGGCCTGGGCAGACGCCCCCGTCTTAGCCTCGGCAGCCAGAGGAACTTGGGCCTCTGGACTCATCTCGAAATAAGGAACTGTGTCTCTCCCGTCGCTTTGGTGTCGGTCGTTCACACTGCTGCAACATATGCGCTGGTTCCTTAGTGAAAAACAGGCATTTCTCTTCTTTGGCTTCTGTTGTTTCTACTTACAGTCCCCACCCACCACCCTGGGGCCTGGAGCATGAGCTCTTTGGACACTGGACTGGGGACACATCTGAGCACAAGACATCACAGCGTACTCGGCATTTCTCCTCCCGTCTAGGACTTGTTGGGTACGACCGTATCCCAGCTCCCTCTCTCCTGAGAGTTCAATCTCCCTTGGCTCTGTCCTTATCTTCCTGCAGACATGCACTGGAAGGATCATCAGAGGTCCTTGGTCATGTCTACAGCCCAGCTGGGAACTGCACAAAACCCTCCCTCCAAGAAATCTCTGAGATTCTTGCAAAAATTCCACCCTTGCCCAGGAGGCCCTTCTCAGAAAGGAGGCCCAAGACAGAGGTCAAATTCCCTGCCTCCCAGTTCAGAGAACGATGCTCCAATGACATGGTTCCTTGTAGGGGGAGTCTTGCTCCCTTCACTAGCCCCACCCCTTCCACCCTAGATGGAGGCAACCCTAACTGCCCTCATCGCGCCTGCCTTTCCGCAGCCTCGGGGGAGAGCCGACTGGCCCCGAGCCCCAGGTCTGCGTGGGCTGGCTCACCAGCCGAGGCTACTGGCTGCTCAGTGCTCATTCTCTGGCTCCCTGCCCACTCCATGCTCTCAGCTTCCCCAGGGGTCAGGAGTGGGGCCCATTATCCTGCCAGGAATGTGCTGCTTCTCTTCCTGCTGCTGCCTGGGGTAGAGAGACCGTCCCACAGTTTAAGCTGTATCTGGGCAGTTATTCCTACGGGGCATCTTCATTGGCCTCGTCAGTTTTGGGGATGCTTTTCATCCAGGCAGTGCCCCCAGCCCTCCTCCTGGAGCTGACCTGTTGCTCATGGTGGACCCTCGTCCCTCCACAGCACTCGGCCCCTGGCCTGGCTCCGGGCACGTGGGGCTGGAGCACGAGCCTTTCAACGCCGCTCTGGGTTTCCTACAGCAAAGGCCAACTTGAGGTGTTTCCTAAGACTGCCACAGACTGGGTGGGCCTTCTTTGTATTCAGTTGTGTTTTACATTTTAAAAATATATAAACGTTTTTAGTGAGGTATAACATACAGTAAAGCATACAGATTTTAAGTACAATGAATTTTTACGTATATACACCCATATGGCCATCACCTAAATGGAGATGTAGAACGTTCCCTACACCCTAGAGGTTTCCTTCATGCTATTCCCAGACATACCCTCCCCCAAGCCTCACCCCAAGGGAGTAGAAAGGGACATTGATGGAATCTGAGGAGCTCTTAGCAAAAATCAAATACACCCTGGCAGGACACATAGAGTGAGGGCCAGCTTCAGACTGTAAAGGGCTGGCGACTACCCCAGGATTCTCCCTATTATAGCAATCAGTCAGGGCAAACAAGAGAATAGCGAGGCTCCCAAAGGTAATTAACAAGAGGACAGGATGCTTGTCCATTGACCAGGCACCATGTACCTGAGGCCATGCCCTGATGGGTGAGGCAAAGGTAACTTTTCAGAGGAAGGTTGAGAGCTGGGCTATATCATTAGAGGTAGTGAGGTGTGTCACTTCACTAGGTCACATGCTACAGCATGAGCAGAAGGGACCCATGCCAGGGAACCCTTCCCCAGTGGTTAAAAGGAAACAGGCTTACCACCTTACAGTGGGGTAGACCCCTAGACCCCCAAACCCCAAGAAACCCTTGATTCAGTTCCTGTATGTGTCCTGAGCCCTTCACATCAGAGTTTCTGCAACCTCACACATGGTTCCCGAGGGAGCAGCAGGGCATGGTGTCTGGACTAATAAAAGGAATAGCAGGCCAAGCAGAGCTAGACAGTGGGCTCCAAGTACCATTTACTTCTCAGTCATTCTGTGAGTGGCACAGAGCACTGCCTTTCTACGGCACATGTGCAGCAATGTGGTGAGCCCAGAATTTCCAAAGGAGTTGTAGGGGTAAGAGAAGTAGAGGCAGTAGTGTTGGGGTGGACCCAGATCCTGGGATATGTGTGCCAGTTGGACTAACTCCACCTCTCTCAGGTGTATTTGTAAGGAATGCTTTTTAGCTGCAAATAAAGAAAATACAGTCACAGTGACTTAAGCAGGGACTGATCTGTATCACATGAGTCCAGGGAAAGAAAATCCCAGCTGGTGCTGCACTAGAATGATGTAATCAGGCATTCTAGCTCTTTCTTTCTTTCCTGAACTTTCCTCTCCAGGATCGCTACCTGGTGGTCCCCAAATGGCAGACACATCTCCTGGCATCAGCATCATGTCCACATTGAGAGGAGGACAGTAGGAAAGGACAAAGGGCAGAGTTGCATGACACCTGAGTCTGTCGCTCTTTTTCCTGGAAGTCCCACTTAGCAGACTCCCACTTAGATCTCACTGACCAGAAGTGAGGACTCATGACACCCATAGACCAATCATAAGCTAAGGAAACTGACATTACCTTCTTTTCTTAAGGGAAATAAGATTTAGCCCAGGCTTTCTTAACCTAAACGCTATTGGCGTTTGGGGTCAGAAAATTCTTTGCTGTGGTGATGTCCTGTGCATTGTAGAATGTTTAGCAGCATCCTTGGCCTCTCTCTACCCACTACATCCCAGTAGCACCCCCTTCCAGCTGTGACAATGTCTCCAAACACTGTGAAATGTCTCCAGAGGAGAAAAGAAAAGACCATACTCCAACTGAAAAACCACTGATTTAGACCAAGCATTACTGAAGACTTGGAACTAAAGTAAGGAATATATCCCTAAAAATAAGGTTTTTTTTAACAGATACTTAAACAAACTGAGGTTCTGCTGGAAGGAAACAGGTGGATAGGGAATGGAAATTAAGTAGTCAGTGGATTTTTTTGCTATAGAAATTAGGAAATTCTGATCAACAATAGATGAATAGGAGTGGCCAAGACGGTGGAGTAGGAAGACCCTGTGCTCACCTCCTCCCACAGGCATCCCTCAAATTAAATGTATTTACAGAGCAACTATTGATGAGAATGACCTGAACACTAATAGAAAAGATCTTCTACTAAAGATGTAAAGAAGGAACTACAACAAGATGTGTAGGAAGGACAGATGAGGTAGAGTCAAGACCCATACCCCAGGTAGGTGACCCACAAACAGGAGGATAATCACAATTGCAGAGCAAGTGGTCCAAACCCTACATCGGGCTCCCCAGCCCAGAGGTCCTGCCCTGGGAAGATGAGACCCCAGAATACCCAGCTTTGAAGGCCAATGGGGCTTGCATTTGGGCAAGCCTGAAGGCTGTAGGGAACAGAGACTCCTTTCTTAAAGGGTCCACACAAAATATCACACACTTCAAAACCCAGTAATTTGAAAGAAGCCTAGGTCAGATGCACTTTTTGACCTTGGAGGAATTCTTGGAGAAGCAGGAGGCAACTGGGACTCACCCTGTGGACATAGGTGCTGCCAATAGCCATTTCTGGGAGCTTGTGCTCCCACAGGGGCACTGGAGCTGGCAAACACCAGTTTCAAGTCCTCCTTCTAGCCTGTTAATGCTGGGATCAGGCCTCACTCACTAGCAGTCCAAGACTCCACAGTCCACCAGCCATGTGGGGACAGAGCCCCATCAACCAGAGGTCTAGCACAAGCCAAAGGCACCCCCACTAGCAGGCCAGCAATAGCCCTGGAGCCTCCAGGCAGCCACTTCCAGTCATGTTAGGGCCCAATTTCACCCACCAATAGCTGTCAACCTCTGCACTAGGCAGGGCCTGGCATCCAACCAGCATGCGGGCAGGACCCACCTACCAGTGTGCCCACGATAGTCAACCCACCACAAGAGAGGGGCCCACACAGCCCATATAGAGGACACCTCTAGAGCATATAGCTCTGGTCACCAGAAGGGTGTGTGCTGCGAACCCCATAAGATGTCTCCTACATATCACTTCACCAATACAGGGAAACATAACCAACCGACCTAATACATAGAAGTAAAAATAGAGAATCAGGCAAGATGAGGTGACAAAGGAATACGTTCCAAATGAAGAAATGAGATAAAACCCCAGCCGAAGAACTAAGCAAAGTGGAGATAAGCAATTCTACCTGATAAAGAGTACAAGGTAATGATCATAAAGATGCTCAACGAATAAACAACCTAACCTACTATCTAAAGGAATTAGAAGAAGAAGAACAAACAAAGCCCAAAGTCAGCAGAAGGAAGGAAATAATAGCGATCAGAGAGGAAATAAAATAGAGACCAAAAAAACAATAGAAAACATCAATGAAAACGAGAGCCAGTTTTTTAAATAAGATTTAAAAAAATGATAAACCTTTAGCCAGGCTCATCAACGAAAAAAGAGAGAGGACCCAGATAAACAAAATAAAAAATGAAAAAGGAGAAACAACAAGCAATATCAAAAAATCATAAGAGAATACTATGAACAATTATATACCAAAAAATTGGACAACCTAGAAGAAATGGACAAATTTCTAGAAACATACCACCTTCCAAGACTGAATCAGGAAGAAATAGCCAATCTGAACAGACAAATCACCAGTGGTGAAATTGAATTTGTAATTTAAAAAACTCCCAGGAAACAAAAGCCCAGGGGTGGACAGCTTCACAGGGGAATTCTACAAAACATAAAAAGAAGAATTAATACCTAGCCTTCTCAAACTATTACAAAAATTTGAAGAGGACGGAACATTCCCAAATTCATTCTACAAGGCTACAATTTGCATTTTGATGTATTTCCTCCAAGTGTCTACATATTTTTTAATTGAAATATAATTGACCTACAACACTGTTAGTTCCAGGTGCACAAAATAGTGGTTTGATATTTCTATACATTACAAAATGATCACCATGATAAGTCTAGCTACCATCTGTCACCATACAAAGATATTACATTATAATTGACTATATTCCCCATACTATGCTCTTATTTTGTAACTGAGGTTTGTACCTCTGAATCTTCCTCAATTATTTCACTCATCCCCCTTACCCCTCTCCCCTCTGGCAACTACCTTTTTGTTCTCTGTATCTATGAGTCTGTTTTGTTTTGTTATGTTTGTTCATTTGTTCTGTTTTTTGATTCCGCACATAAGTGAAATTATATATATTTGCCTTTCTCTGTATGAACTATTTCACTTAAGATAATACTCTCTAGGTCCACCCATGTTGTTGCAAATAGCAAGATTCATTCTTTCTTTAGGGCTGAGTAATATCCCATTTGTGTGTCATTTACTGTGAGGAACAAAACGTCATAGGAAATAAGAACCCCATCTACAAGCCTCACCAAGATTTCTGCAAAAACACCTTTGGCACACTCATATTCTGGATCATGCCTGCTCTCTTGGGCCAGCTTTATTAGAGAGATAAGCTCCTCTAGCATCCTTGATGCTTTGTTGTGGTTCGAAAATTTGATATCCAAATCAAAAAATATAGAGTGGTTAAATAAATAAAGAACAAGATCCAACTATGCTGTCTAAAAGAGACTCACTTTAGATTTAAGGACACACATAGGCTGAAAGTGAAGGTATGGAAAAAAGATATTCAATGTAAATGAGAACCAAAAGAGAGCAGGAGTAGCTATACTTATATCAGACGAAATAGACTTTAAGGCAAAGACTGTTACAAGAGACAAAAAAGGTTGTGATATAATGACAAAAAGCTCAATTTACCAAGAAGATATAACAATTATAGATATATGTGCACCCAACGCACTAAACATAAAAAGCAAATATGGATTGATCTAAAGGGAGAAGTAGACAGCAATATAATAATACTAGGGGACTGCAATACCCCACTTTTAATAATGGGTAGATCATTCAGACAGAATATCAATAAGGAAACAGCAGGCTTGAACTACACTATAGAGCAAATGAACCTAACAGACATATACAGAACATTCCATCCACCAGCTGCAGAATACACATTCTCCTCAAGCGCACAGGGAACAGGATTCTATGCTATTCTATTCTCCAGGATAGATCATATGTTAGTCCACAAAACAAGTCTTAACAAATTTAAGAAGATTGGAATCTTTCCAGCTATCTTTCCCAATCTTTTCCAACCACAGTGCAATAAAACTAGAAGGCAATAACAAAAGGAAAACACAAAAACTCACAAGTACATGGAAATTAAACCACACACTCTTAACCATTGGGTCAAAGAGAAGTCAAAAGAGAAACTAGAAATACCTTGAGGCAAACAAAAACAAAACAGAATTAATATCTTCCCTCCCCAACCCTTAAGAAAGGGCTCCTTTCTGGAGAAGGTTTAATGGAGCCCCAGCTTCCTTTTAGCTTACATTTGGACTCACTCCTCTTAGGCATGTGCCTGGCCTATTCCACCTGCTTCTTGTAATAGGTATTCAGCATGACACCAAAACTGAGCAGGGTCAACTGATTTAAGGAAAGCAGAGGTAGGAAAAAGCAGAACTCAAAGTTCTGTTTTGAGTTTCGCTTTTTAAATTTTCTGCTTTTAAAATGGTAATAATATTATAAAAACTAATAAGGATAACACAGTTCTAAGCAGTAAATTCCAAAGAAAGTTGCCAATCACAACCCTTCCCCTACCCCACTCCCACCAGCCCCAGCCAGAGGAGTAAGAACGTGTACCCACATGATTCAGTGAGGCTCCTTTCCAGAGATTTTTTAATTAAAGCTAATCTGAAATTAGAACTAAGAGTCCATTTCCTTTCTGATGATGACACAAGGAAGATGGGGACCTTGGGGCTCAGAGTGATGTTGGTTTTACCACCATGGAGAAAGCCAGTGTCAGATCCTGAGGCAGACATGTAGAGAGAACGAGAGTTTAAAGTGGAAAAATATAGTCTGGCCACCTTCAAGCCTCTAATTCTAACTACCCAACCAAGACCAGAATATCCCTATCCTTCTATGGTGAGATGAGACAATAAATTGCAGCCACCCCCACCAGAATTTAGCTCAGTTATTTTAACTTTCTTTACTATTGTAGTTTTGCCAGCATACCTAGCCCAGTACTAACGGTTATTAAGGAGTAGATGTATAGTGTTAGGAATAGGAGCAGTTGATGAAGACAGAAATTCTTGTTAAAGTAGTTCCTCTTTGCTCTGAACTTGCACTCACTGACTACTCCATACGATAACCAACCATACGATCTGGGAATTTGCCCACATTATGCAATTTATTTGAAATATTAAAAATTGTTTTCCTTCTATATATTGACTTGACATTCCCAGTTAGGGCCTCACTCCTGTAAAGATTTTCAGTAATGGGCATCTTTCTCTGGGTGACGTGTGTTCCTCTCTATCTCTCTCTCCTCACTCTGGGATGAAATATATCATGATAGTGTTTATTAAGTTTGAGTCTACTGCTTTGATGAGCTAAAAGGTATGTGAATGGCTCTCAAAGCTGGATGCTCTGTCAGAGGGCACAGTTTTCTTCACCTGAGCAGTCAAGTTGTCTGATAAGGGTATAAATAATCCACCCCCTTCACTAGGTGAAGGTCAATGCCACCTGAGCCCCTGCTCTACCTAGGCTGCCCAGTGTGTTGGTTGGACAGATGGGCAGCTGGTCTAAGTGTCAAATGCAAAACTGAAGACTTGTACATAGCTGACCAGACTGTATGTGACTCACATATATTACCTGGGAATTTTCACACTATGCACTTTACTTGAAATCCTGGCAATTTCTTTCCTTCTATATATTGACATAAACATTGTTTGGCTTCCCTTTGCTGCTTACAAGAAAAGAAAACACCCAGATATCTATAAATATCGTACTTATGTTTTACTACTGAATCTCAAAATTTGTTGGGACGTTGACAAAGAATTTAATTTGGCCGTTGAGTGGAAACGTGTATTTCTCTGAAAAGATGAAACCAGTGGGCTGATGCCTTAAATGTGAAGGTCTGCACAGATGGAAATTCCCAAGATGCCCAGGAGCCCAGCCTTTGCACAGCCTTCAGCCCAAGTATCATCTGAAAAGGGGAGAAAATTTTAAAGAAAGAGAATTAAGAAATTACTAGAATTCAGCAAACCAATGCCCTTTTGTAAATGTCTTGACTAGGGGGTGTACATGTAATTTCATGTTCCCCAAGATTTTAGCTATACTTGTATTGCAAAGAATAATAATATATTAGCTTAAATATACTGACAATTCCCAGAAGTGCTCTCTGGCTCAACTCGATTAATGCTATGACATTCTGCATTAATGGCATGCCTGCATGCCTTTACTTATAAGTACTAATGACCTTATGAAAAGTAAAAATATCTTAATTTTTTTCTGGGCAATAGGTAATAAATGCTAATTCTTTTCTTCTTTACCTTCCACTACTCTGGGGAATTTCTCTTGTTACCTTTGTCATCTGTGATCCAGCTTTTCTTTCACTCTGTCACTCTGCCATACTTAGCAATTTTGTGTAAAAATACCAGTAATGACTGCAGTGACATATGTTACCTGCATGAATCAGTTTTTATTCCCTGTCAGTCCACTTTGCCTGCTCTTTCTTGGACCAATTTTATCTTAGATCCTGAGACTATTTTTAAACGTTTTTGAGAAATAATTGACAAGTATATCTGTATATATGTAAAGTGTACAACATGATAATTTGATATACATGTACATTGTAAAAGCTCAAGATAGCACATCCAACACCTTGTGTAGTTAACATATGTAACTTGTGTGTGTGTGTGTGGTAAGAATGCTTAATATTTACTCTCAGCAACTTTCAAGTATGCAATATCATATTATTAACCAGAGTTACCATGCTGTACTTTAGAGAATCCAATAGCTTTTCATTTGTCCTCATGAATCTTTTTTATTCCATCTTCTGTCTTAAGTCACTAACTTCTCCATCAGACTATGTGTTCCTTGGAGGCAGAGTTGTTTCATTTCTGTCTCTCCCTAACATTTAGCACTATTTCCACACATGGTAGATATTTAATTCCCAAAGTAAACCAAACTGAGTCATGTTTCATGTTTATTTGTATTTCACACAGCACCTGGAAGAGTGGCTGACATATTGGAGCTGTCAGAAAATATCTGGTGAAGGAATGATTTATTGGTACTCACGTGTCTTTTCAGCCACTTCCCCTTTGTACAAGGGGATATGTTCGCAGAGCTGCCTGATGGGTGATCCAAACAGGAACCAATCCACATCTGTGATCAGAGACTGCAGTGGGTTATACTTGACCCAGATGTATTTGTCGGAGAACATGTTGTTCAAAGCCTAGATCAGTAGGAGTGGAATAGGATGAAATAAATTGACATAATCCGGTGTAACTTATTCTAAATTGTGACTTTTTCTCTTTTGAATTATTAAACAGGAGGTGGTCAGGAATCTCAAGATATCATCTCTTTTTGACCACTTGGTCTGTAGAGAAACCTCATTATTACCAATGTTATTTTGCAGCTGGTGACAATGAAACCCAGAGAGGGTGAATCCTGTGCCCGATGAAAAGACACAAAAGGAGAAATAAATCTCAGATTCCTAGCCTCACACAGTGTTTGTTTATTCTCACTATGCTGTATTTCTTTGCACCATTGTGTCATTGGATATCATCACTCATTTTTTCTGCCCATCACTATTTCTTAAAGCCTTGCTCTGAGAAGAGAATGTTTAGTCCTTTCTACAAAGACACTGGAATTTATTGTAAGTTTTTGTATTGGGGGCTGTAGGGTGGAGCTCAAGCTAAGAGATTTATTCCTGCTCTAAAATCAATAAATGTGAAGATGCTTTAAAGTGGAGGGTACCATAGCCACAATAAGGTATGATATTATGATCTTCTCCCCTTACCCTCTTCATTTCTCTATGGGCACCAGTATTCCCTGGCTCAAGAACAAGGAATACTAAGGGTTACCCCAGACTTACCTGCCCCTCAAAGATGTACCGTTGGAGTTGGTCCAGAGCAGGGATGGCCTTATGGTTCATCTTCAAGATGTAGCAGGCTCTTCGGGAGAGCACCCTGGAGGCGATGTAGCCCTGAAGCAGCAAGAGCACAGTTACTGCCCCTCCCAGTTCCCTGGATTCTGAGCTTGGTGAGGATGGGCCTTGCAGAAAGCCTTGAGCATGCGTAGTGATATTTTCAAGCTGCAGTCAGTTCTATCCATTCGACTTCTTTTACATAGTCGTTTTACTTTTTCACTTGTCATTTCTATCTCTGAATTTGTGTAAACCCACGATGTGTGCCCCACTTTTCATTTCGGGTCTACAGTTTGGGGTTTGAAAGCTTGAGAAGAAGCCGCTCTCTGTCTCTTTCTATTGATTTTGTTCTGCCTTTTCCTCCATTTGGAGTAAATACGGTATTCTTTAGAACTGTGCTTTCCAATATGTTAGCTACCAGCCACATGTGGCCATATAAATTTAAATTCAAATTAAATAAAATTTAAAATGTATTTCCTCCATCACACATTTCAAGTGCTGAGTAGCCGCAAGTGGCTAGTAGCTTCGCAGAAAGTTCTACTGGACAGTGATGCTTTAGAAGCTCTCCTCAACATACCCACACCCTGCACACCCACCACACATACATTTTCATTGACTCTCCCCTCCCCTCCTTTACCATCCATCTTCTATCTTTTCTCCACCTAAGACTGGATTAGGATGGGTTGGAGGAAGTTGGGATTGGAAGAACAATGGAGGGTGAGGTCCTTGGAGCCAAAAGGAACCTTCTGGAATCTTCATACAGAGTGGAATTTTCTGTACATAGTTCCAAATAATTACACAGCCTATAAGAGTGCAAATATCATAAATCTTTCTAGTTCCTATTTTTCAGTTCTCACAAATTTCTAGTCCTTAAAATCCAAAAATTGACTGAGGCTGAACCTGATGATAGTGGAAGAGGTTTTAACCAAATTCTCACCTATCCTCACGCTATTTTTTTTTAAAGATACTTTTGTGATTTCCCTGACATCTGCTTAAAAAGAATTTCAGCACAACTTCCTTGTAAAGCATATCTTTCAAAGACTCTATGCCTTCAAATGTGTCGTGGAACTCCCGCTACCAGTGGGGCAGAGGGAGTGAGGAGGTTTCTATAAGAAAAGGAGAAGAAAGTCACGTTCAAATGTCCAGTGCAACGGACTCCAGACTACTTATATCCACAGTGCATAGCTCTCTCCATAGGTGAAAGCGGGCTCATCACCCAGGTGGAACAAATGGAAAACAAACAAAAGAATAAATGAATCAAGGACAGAATAAGTTTCCTGAGATTTATTGTTAATACCAGTAACTGAAACTTGGAAATAGTTTAATGTTTTTAGTTTAGATATTTTCATTCTCCCAGAAGCAGTATGATTTACTGCATACACATAGTCAGCTGTGTAGAGTTGTTCTGGATTTCTGCTACTTTGTGACTGTTTGCTGCATTATTGTTCTCTGTCTGTATAATTTTTTGTATTAGAAGCCCTACTTCATTCATTCAGTCATTTGACGAATATTTTTGAGAGCCTGTGTGCCATGCCTGGCCTTGGGTTTTAGTCACTCTTCCAGGCGCTTTCTGAGCCTGTAGTTAGCCAATATGATTGTGCTGTCCACCTGAAAAGGTCAAGCGAATTTGTATGCTTCCTGTCTCATCACATTTTTTAATTAGAAATGGTTTTGTTTGATTGGTTTTTAATCAATTGCTTGATTATTTAAGGGGAAAAGCAGAAGGAAGGATATTGTGAAAGAATTGCAAGGATAGATCCTGGAATTCAAATGCACAATAAATGGCTGCCCCTCCACCCTTTAGAAGTGCATTCTTGAAGAATATAAAATATTGCTGCTTACATGTTTATAGTCAAAAATCGTGGTAGAGGAGCATGATCCTGCATGGATGTTAATCACGGCGGTATTTTTTTCATTGTCAATTGTCATTGTCTCCTGAATAGGGCCACCATTGTCAGTTGGGCTGATGATGTTATAAACCTAGATTGACAAAAGACATAATGGTTTTTTCATAAACTATGTGCATTGGAAAGGCAACCGTCCCTGCAAAGTAAAGCCTTCTATTGCTTCAAACAAGAGATTGAAACTTGAAACATCTCCACTGGCATCCCAGACCAAAAGCCCATGCTAAAATTAGAATGCAAAGGTCTTCCTCATAGTTCACTGCATTATATATGGGCAAAGCAATGGCATTACATGAGAAATGAAATTAACCACATTTAAAGCAATGGGGTATGTTTTTTAAGGTATTGTGATTGGAAAGAAATAATCAACTTCATTGTTTCTGTTATTGGTTATTTCTGGAATTTCATCCCCCATAGGACATGTGGACTCTCTACTGTCCTTCACATTATCTCATATCTTCTTTTTCCTCTCCCAATACCTCTAAGATATAAAGTCTATAGTGAACCAACTCACCTCATATCCATGAGATTGTGTCCCAAAGATGGCCAGTGCCACCAGAAATAGCACCTGAAAAACCAACCAGTCACATCTATTCACAATAGGGCTGTCACTTAGGGTGGGAACATGAGGTGACATTGGACAAGACAAGCACAAATATCACAGAAAACATATGCTTAAGACACTGGTGGGAGGCCATGGATGGTCAACACTCCACTTCCAAAATGTGAAATACACATTCATTCATTTGACAGGCATTTGTTGGGTTCATGCTATTTTTCAGACACAGGTTCTACCTTTGTTACCAAATTCCCAACCCTTCCTAACAACACAACCTTCTAGAAATCATAGTTCTTATGCCAGAAAAAAAAAAAAAAAAAACCTTGGGGGAGGTGAGCAGTGAGGAAGGACTCATTTTACTAAGGGGAGGACCCTAGTGGTATTCACACTGGCTTTAGTATACAGGAGTCAAGTTTTGTTTTTTTGGTTAAAAAAATTACTTAGTTCCTTGAGATTGAGAGAGTAAGACAGATTTAAGTGGATTCATGGGTGATAGCGATACAATCGATTCCTAAAGGCAAACTATGAAAATCCGATGCTTGGAGGCATGACTAACTTCTGAGGCTGACATCAAGGAAAACCTCCACAGTCTCCTTAGTGATACCATCAGACAAGTGTTAGGCCAGCAGACCGTGAGACTGACATGGAGGCATTGCTGACATTTTGTTGCAGTTATATGAGAGACTCATCCAACCTGCTGATCCCAGTTTTGTGTTCTCTCTTCTGAACATCACAGTGTACTGCACGGTCATCGAAATTGCTGATGAAGGAGAAGGCAGATATTTTTAGGACCTGTCAGTGGGATTTTCCTCCTTCCTTTTGCATCTCACCAATAACATTTTTCTGCTGGTGACTGTGGGTAGAATGTCTAACATGGACCTATATGCAGCTGTCCAACCTGCCTACTTGCATAGAGACAACCTGGACTCCTGGACAACCTCTGACACTCCTATGTATTCTGTTTAATGGATCTAATACAGAGGTCTGAATAGGTGGGTGAAGGGCTAGCCACCTTAGCAGTATGATTAGAGAGAGCTCAGGAAGTGTCCCCTGCCCCCAAGTAACCCCTCACCCAACACCATGATTAATATACCACTGTTCCAGGTTTGTGTTTTAGGGTTAGGTATCCTCTAAAAAAATCAAGATACCTTGGGAGAGGCGACTCTTTAAGCTGACAGTCTTTAACACCTTACGGGGAGGTATTATTTTGCCTTCTCCTTCAATAGCTCAATGAGAATAAGGGATAGAGACTGGGGGAAGGAGTTCCATTCTGGATCAGAACATAGTCAACTAACCATCCATGGAGTACCGCAATGTGGAGCTATGGGAGAATGGGATCAGGGCTGGGATCAGCTGCAGTGGTCATGGCAGGATTACTTTGCCATGATTGCTTGGTAAGTGGAGCCTAAGATGGGGAAATTTCAAGACTAAATCCCACATTTACTGGCCTGGGGAAATCACATTCCTCTGTGCCTCAGTCTCCTCACCTATAGAATGGGGCAATACTACACAGCTCATAGAATTGCTTAAGTGAATGGATGAAATGATTCATGCAAATGTTTAGCATAGGGCCTAGTACACACTTGGGAAATGACGGCTGCCATTATTATTATTATTATGGATATTATTATTTTAAAATCACCACTTCTCCTTTTTTTTTTTTTTTTTTTTTTTGTGTGTGTGTGTTACACGGGCCTCTCACTGTTGTGGCCTCTCCCATTGCGGAGCATAGGCTCCGGACGCGCAGGCTCAGCGGCCATGGCTCACGGACCCAGCCGCTCCACGGCATGTGGGATCTTCCCGGACCGGGGCACGAACCCGTGTCCCCTGCATCGGCAGGCAGACTCCCAACCACTGCGCCACCAGCAAAGCCCACTACTTCTCCTTTAGATAGTAAATACAGTTGTCCTAAAATGCCTACATTCCCTCCAAGGTTCATAATAAGGAATTATTACCAAAATATTACAAATTAAAGTTCCCTAGATATTTCCAATTTTTTTCTTTGTAATTTTTTAGTAAACATCTCAAGAAACAGACAATGGACAAATAAATATGGACAAATTAATATTCAACATTATTCCTGCCAAAGACAGCATTAATTCAATCACAGAGGTTTAGAAGCATGCAGTGTTTGTCTGAGACCCCTGAAAGCCAAGGCATATTAGATATGAGCATTCTCTGCAAGCAGCCACCATAAGGGTATAAAGAAACATAAACAAATACTCACAAGGATTTTCATTTTGCCTGAAAGGCAGAAGCTGCTGGAGCAAATGAGGCTGCCCATGCAACTTCTACCCTTTATACTGGCTTTAAGGTGTGGAAATCTCTTTCCAGAATGATCACTTTGGAAAGAGCCATGTCCACATCATTAACACACCCCAGCAAACCCCTTTATCGGGATTGAGACCCAACCACATAACCTGATATCAGCAAAGTTCATTATTCACTAGTAAAAATTTGCCACTTGGTTACTCTGTAAATATTCCCTCTTATCTGCTCTATGGTACATTTGAGATTTCAATGTCCACCCTTTAAAAATATTACAAGATGCTTGTTCTACACAAACATCTTGTCGTCATTTATATCTAATATTCCTAAATCTCCCCTGAAGGTAAAGTCCACCCTTAAGACCTAATTTGAGCCCTCACTCAATGCCTTTTCATCCCTGCCTTGTTTGTTGAATTCTTCCACCCAAGGGATGGATATGGGACTAGAGGCAAGGACAGTGTCTGGGGCTCTGATTTGAGGCTTTATGACTTTATTTCTCCTCCCATTTACAGTTGGTGCCAATTTCCAGAGATCCATGAGGAGCGAGGCTCAGACATCTCTCTGCCCAATTAACATCATTAACCGAATTTATCATTAAACCTTGCCCAAAACTCCATCAAAACTATGACATATAATTCTCGTTACCTTGAGATGCACTGAGAAATCCTCAGATTAAAAAATAGAGAGAATACAGTTTAATTCAAGTAATTTTTATAACGCCACGTCAGAAATGGCTAGCTAGCATTAGGGTGGAATCATGAACTTAGAGGTGGGGAAATACAAAAACAAATAGTACCTGTAAATGGCAGAATTGTTCAATATTGAAAATTATTACAGTAAGCAAAGCAATAGCATAAATGATGCTCTTGTTCTACAGCTGGAATGACGTCCAGCAGCTTTTTAAAAATAGGGCTTTGGGCTTCCCTGGTGGCACAGTGGTTGAGAGTCCGCCTGCCGATGCAGGGGACACGGGTTCGTGCCCAGGTCCGGGAAGATCCCACATGCCGCGGAGCGGCTGGGCCCTTGAGCCATGGCCGCTGAGCCTGCGCATCCGGAGCCTGTGCTCCGCAACGGGAGAGGCCACAACACTGAGAGGCCCGCGTACAAATTGGGCTTTTACAAACTTATGGTGACCAAAGGAGAAATATGGCAGGGAGGGATAAATTAGGCATTTGGGATTAACATATACACAACTACTGTGTATAAAATAGATAAACAGCAAGGATCTACTGTATAGCTCAGGGAACACTGCTCAATATTCTGTCATAATCTATATGGGAAAGGAATCCGAGAAAGAATGGATATATGTATATGTATAACTGAATCACTTTGCTGTATACCTGAAACTAACACCACATTGTAAATCAAGTATAGTCTAATATAAAATAAAAATTAAATTAAAAAAACAAAAGGCAAGTTGGAAAATATTCATATGAATCCAATTTTCATGGCAAAAAACTTTACTCTATGTGGATAAGCATGAATCAAAAGGGAAATATGTATTGCTTGGGGGAATGTAAAATTGATAAAAGAAAGCAATTTGCAATATTTATAAGCTCTAAACATGACCATTACCTGAGGAAATAATTCTACCATTAGAATCAATCAGAAAAATTAATCAGAGGTGCAGCAAGTGACTTACTGTATATGGTATTTATTTATTTATTAATTTTTTCTTTTGCGGTACGCGGGCCTCTCACTGTTGTGGCCTCTCCCGTTGCGGAGCACAGGCTCCGGATGCGCAGGCTCAGCGGCCACGGCTCACGGGCCCAGCCGCTCCGCGGCATGTGGGATCCTCCCGGACCGGGACACGAACCCGTGTGCCCTGCATCGGCAGGCGGACTCTCAACCACTGAGCCACCAGGGAGGCCCCAATATGTGGTATTTATTTTTAAAAGATGTATATCAATTAACTGGAAACAATTAAGTTCCCAGTGATATGCTTATATTTACATTATGGCACATAAACATATTACTATGTTCCATTATGTGTGTGATGCTTTAAAGCTCATTGTATGACACAGGAAATGCTTAAAATATGGTATGTTAAACAGTAGTACAAAGAACCTGTAACAGAACATAGAAAGAGTAGCACGTAACACATGTTTACCTATAACACCAATGCTGTAAAAATATTGAATATGTATTTATGTCTCTGTGTTTAATATATATGTGTATATATGTGTGGTTCAGCGTTTTTAATATAAAAGTAGTCAATGGGGGCTTCCCTGGTGGCACAGTGGTTAAGAATCCGCCTGCCTGGGCTTCCCTGGTGGCGCAGTGGTTGAGAGTCCGCCTGCCGATGCAGGGGACACGGGTTCATGCCGTGGTCCGGGAAGATCCCACATGCTGCGGAGTGGCTGGGCCAGTGAGCCGTGGCCGCTGAGCCTGCGCGTCCGGGGCCTGTGCTCCACAGCGGGAGAGGCCACAACAGTGAGAGGCCCGCATACCGCAAAAAAAAAAAAAAAGAAAAGAAAAGAATCCACCTGCCAGTGCAGGGGACACGGGTTCAAGCCCTGGTCCAGGAAGATCCCACATGGCGCAGAGCAACTAAGCCCGTGTGCCACAACTACTGAGCCCGCACTCTAGAGACCACGAGCCACAAATACTGAAGCCCGCGCACCTAGACCCCGTGCTCCGCAACAAGAGAAGCCATCTCAATGAGAAGCCTGCGCACCACAACGAAGAGTAGCCCCTGCTCGCCACAACTAGAGAAAGCCCGGGCACAGCAATGAAGATCCAACGCAGCCAAAAATAAATTAATTAATTAATCAATTTTAAAAAATAGGGCTTTTAAAAAGCAGACATTTGGGCAATTTGGGGGTTACCCTACTTCACTGGAATTCCCCTATCCTGGCTATTCAGCTGGGGTGATTGTAAAACGTGGTGTCTTATTAAATCTTTCTAAGATAGCAACAGCAAGAAGGATTACAGTTTTGTAGTACATCTGCAAATTTTCTCCCATAACTGGCTCCAAAGTCCCCCAGAATCACACCTATAGATATTAGGACAGTCAGAGATGTTATACTCTACCCTCTACTTTGTCTCCTGTCCCCAGGAGTTCTGAGTCTATAGACCTAATAATGACAATAGTTAGCCTTTATGGAGCACTTAATGTGTTCTAGCACTTTGCATATATTAATTCATTTGATCCTCATAACAATCTTATGTGTTACTTTCTAACCATGTTTCATTTTACAGGTAGGAAAACTAAGGTCCAGAGAAATTAAGTAACTTTTCAATGGTACACAACTTTTAAGGGCAGGAGTCAGGATTTGACCGCAATCAGACATCAGAGTTCACACTGGTAACTATTACAAGTACCATCTGTCCTCTCTTATTTGTTGCTAAGTGTAACTTATTGCCTTGCTGAGATGGAGGCATTAGCAAGGAGACTTCTGGTTCCAGAAAGCTTCTTGACCAAAAGATAGACTTGAAAATAGGCCTACCCACAACTCAAGGGTGAAACTTTTAAACTAGATGAATAAAACACTGTGCTTGTAAAAGTTGTTATAAATGAAATTCAAGAGTAAGCTGCCCAGCTCCTCACTGAGGGTGTGAAATAGCTAACATGGAAGAGCCTCGTGCTGGCCTTACCCACACCTTGGACACTCTGATTCAATGTGTCTGAGAAAGGGGCACAGCCATGTGGACTTTTAAACGCCCATGGGTGATTCTAATTGGAAGAACTGTTTCAAGTCCTTCCCAAACCCCTCTTGAGGAAACTAAGACTCAAACAGGTTAAGAAACTTGGCCAAGGTCATTTTAGATACAATTAGTGGCAAAGATAAGACTTTTTCTTGCTATTCTATTGTTCATACTAAATAGTAAGTCCACTCCCAAATACTGATTTTGTTAGTTGCCTTTCTTTACGTAAGTTTGAACCCATTTTATCTATTACCTTTTTATTATGAGACCTACATCCCCTATTTTTTCAATCTTTCTTTCTCTCTCTTTCTTCTCTCTCACTCTCTCTCACACACACACACGTGCACACATGTGCACACAATTTACTTCTGCAACTCGTTTTTTAATTCATCAGGCATTTACATTTAGATATACTATAATATATGAGACTCAATCCATCTAAAATAAAAGTTGTTATATTCTTTCCCCCAACACAGTCTTTTTTTCTGGACATTGTTATTTCTGCTAACAATTTCCTCCAGGAGTTTAGGCTTACCTTGAATTCATCTTTCCTTCTTCTGCCATTTTTCCTCTGTAATGCTTCGCCCATTTGTGTTTTTCTTTCCAATCCATGAGCTCAAACTCCATTTCTCATCCTCACCACCACACACTGTCCCTGTCAAAATGACTTTAATTAGTCAGAATGGTTACACTAGCTGCTGTAATAAGCAACACCTAAATCTCAGTGATTTGACAACATAAACTTTTATTTCACATTCACATAAAGTCCAACACAGATGACTTCATGGTCATCTGTGTTGGACTTTCCTCCAAGGGATGACTTTTGTGGCTTCCATCTTCTCCTTTACGTGGCTTCCCCATTTTCAATATGTAGTTTCGTGGTTATCCTAGCATCAACAAGCTGGCAGTTGAGAGTTTAGACTAAAAGCATGAAGAAAAAACATCTGCTCTTAGCTTCTTCAGAATGAAAATGACCACATCCATGCATTATCCATTGGTGAGAACCAGTCACAGGCCCTATCCAGATGTGAGGGAAATGAAACTTAGCTCTGTGCCAAAAAGAGGAAGTCAGTCTTTGGGTATAAAAAAGGCCAAAACTGTCTTCCTGTTTCCAGGCTTTCCATTGTTCCATCCTCAAAACCAATTAATTCAAGACCTAAAAGCACCATTTTGCCTAAATTGCTCTTGTGTTCAAAGAATTTTTAAAACTCTCCATCAACTGTAGGATGAAGTTGAAGACTCTTAGCTTGGTGTTTAACTCACTATTATAGTCTTCTCCCAAACTAACTTCCCCAAGTGCTATGAGTGGGAACTACTCTAAATGAAGGAGAGAAGATGTGTTTATAGAAGTAGAGAGATGTTCATGTACTCAATTGCCACAAAAGACACTCAAACCATTCAACTATACTTTCCTGTCCTTTCCCTCCATATCTTAGACTCCCTGCCTTTCTCCATGTTATTTTCCTTTCATATTACCTTTACCTATTTTGTCTTTCTTCCTTTCTCCTTCCTTCATTTATTTCTCTTCTTCCTTCTACTCTTAATGACAGCCTACCTTGTGAAAATCACCATAAACTATTCTGAAATGGATAGAAGAGTAAACCAGACCCAATGAGTATCTGTTCTCAGTTTGCTATTATAGACATAAATAACTATTAAAATATAGTAGATGTTATACACAATACCATATATAAAATAGATAACCAATAAGGACTTACTGTATAGTACAGGGAACTATACTGAATATTTTGTAATAACCTATATGGGAAAAGAATCTGAAAAAGAATATATATATGTGTGTGTATATTATATATACACATATGAAACACTTTGTTGTACACCTGAAACTAACACAACATTGTAAATCAACTATACTTCAATTAAAAATAATAATTTAAAAAATATAGTAGATGTTAAGTATCAGAAGGGAGGCACAAGTAATTTGCAGTGACATGGATGGACCTAGAGATTGTCATACTGAGTGAAGTAAGTCAGACAGAAAAATATCATATGATATCACTTATATGTGGAATCTAAAAAAAGGGTACAAATGAACCTATTTACAAAACAGAAATTGAGTCACAGATGTAGAAAACAAACTTACGGTTACTAAGGAGTGAAGGAGGGGAGGGATAAGTTGGGAGATTGGGATCGACATATACACACCACTACATATAAAATAGATAAGTAATAAGAACCTACTGTATAGCACAGGGAACACTATTCAATACGCTGTAATGACCTATATAGGAATAGAATCTAAAAAAAGTGGATATATGTATATGTATAACTGACTCACTTTGCTGTACACTTGAAACTAACACAATATTGTAAATCAACTATACTCCAATTTAAAAAATTAATTAAATAAAAAACAAAAAAATAAAAGAGAGGCACAAGTAGAATGATGTAATAATTCAAAATACAAATTGCATTGGCCATCACTATCAGCAAAAACACATTTATATTCTCCATTGTTTCTACATTATATAATCACCTAAAGTCTTTCCTTTAATGACCCTAAATTCACATACTGAGGCCCTAACACATCCCTGCCCCTGCTCCCCCACTCGCTTCTACTTTGATATGGTGCAGTCAGCCTATGAATTCATTTCTATGTCATTTTTTGCCACACCCAAGAAAGGGCTCAAAACTGATGTTAGAAAGGAAAAAAAATCCAAATCTAAATGGCCCTGGGATGAGGATATAGCTATTTGGGCAAGATAATACAGATCTTATGTAAGAAAGATTAATTCCAAAGTAATTTTTTAAATACATACAAACAATGTACATGATGTAAAAGAAAGAAAAAAGTAGAAGAAAATACAATAAACTTTGATCCGATTTTGGCAATGCAAAAGAAAAAAGATTTTCTAAGCCTAAAAGTATTAGAATAAACCACAAGAGAAAAGATACATAAACCTAGCTGTATAAAATGTAAAAGGTAATTAATTGGTTCTTTTAAAGCAAAACTGTACACTTGAAACTAATATGTCATATGTCAATTATATCTCAATAAAATTTTTAAAAAGGAATTTATTCATCCTAATAAAGGTCAAGTATAAAAAAATTTCACCTAACATCATGCTTGAAAAGTCATGAAAGAAAATTACTATATTGGACTTCAATAAAGTTTAAAATTTCTGCCCTTCCAAAGATACTGTTAAGAATATGAAAAGGAGGGCTTCCCTGGTGGCGCAGTGGTTGGGAGTCCACCTGCCGATGCAGGGGACTCGGGTTCGTGCCCCGGTCTGGGAGGATCCCGCGTGCCGCGGAGCGGCTGGGCCCGTGAGCCATGGCCGCTGGGCCTGCGCGTCCGGAGCCTGTGCTCCGCAAACGGGAGAGGCCACAACAGTGAGAGGCCCGTGTACCGCAAAAAAAAAAAAAAAAAAAAAAAAAAAGAATATGAAAAGGAAAGCCGCAGACTGAGAGAAAATATTGCAAAATACGTATCTGATAAAGAATCTATCTATACTATATATAGAACTTTCAAATTTAATAATAAAACATACATTTCAATTTTTAAAATGGGCAAAAAATATGACAAGATGGTTCACCAAAGAAAATATACGGATGGCAAATACATACCAAAAAACAATGCTCAGCATCATTGGTAATTAGGGAAATGCAAATTAAAACCATTATACTTCTATTAGAATGGCAAAACCACCACCACAACAACAAGAAAACAAAATTTAAAAGTCCAAGTGTTGTCAAAGATGCGAAACAAATGGAACAATCATACATTGTGGGCAGGTGTGCAAGATGCTACAACCACTTTGGAAAACAAGTTGGCAATCTCTCATAAAATTAATATACACATTGTATAACCCAGAAATCTCACTCCTGGGTGTTTACCTAAGGGAAGTGAAAATATATGTATACATTAGAACCTGAACATAAGTATTTATAGTGGCTTTATTTGTAATCACCAAAAACAAGAAATAACCCAGTTACCTTTCAGCTGGTGACTGGATAGGTAACATGTGGTACATTTATATAATGAAATACTACTTAGCAAAAAAATAAAAATAAAAAGGACCAACCACTGACACACAACTCAGATGAATCTCAAATGCATTATATGGAGTGAAAGCAGCGAAGATCAAAAGACTACCTACTGTATGATTCAATTTATATGGCATTTTGGAAAGATAAAACTAAAAGGACAGAAAACAGATGAGAGTTTGGCAGGGGCTGGGAATGAGGGGTAAGATCACCTATAGAGGGCACAAGGAACACTTTGGGGGGTAATGACAATGTTCTATATTGATTGTGCTGGTGGTTTCATGACTGCATGCATTTGTCAAAACTCATAGAAATAAGGATAAACATTCTAGATATTTATAAATTATATTTCAATAAACCTGATTAGGAAAATAATATTCATTAAGTGTAAAAAATAAGCAACATTTACAACAAATTGAAAACTGAGGGAAATATTTTCCACATATATGAGGGACAAATGATAATATTCTCAACTTATGAAATGTTTTACAAATCCACAGGGAATAAAGGGAATAAAATGAATACACGTAACATGTCTTTAATGGACAAAGATATGATTAGAGGGAACGAAATAATAGGAGATGGTTATGAGGTAACCATACCTGACACATCTTGCCTGGATTTGAATTGTCTAGGTTTTCCAGTTACTCACTGTGTATTCTTTGGCAAATTATTTAACCTCTCTGTTCCTTAATATCTTCATCTCTAAAGAAAGGGTAATAAAATGGCTCCTCACAGGGTTACTGTGAAGATTAAATGAGGGTACACATAGAAAGCACTTAGAAGAGTAGCTGACACAGTAGGTGCTCAATAAATGTTATCTAATAGTATGGTCACTATTTATTATTCATAAGACACATTCAATCTTGTTAGTTATTAAGAAATTGCAAACCAATTATTTAATAAGAAACTATTTATTTCTTTTAGTGAGCATAAGGTGAAAAAAGGTCCATCTTCTGCACACAATCTCCATAATTACTCCAGCTTAAAGAGCTCACACTCCTCTGAATGTTTTGTCTCTACTGCTCATTTGGAGAAGCTGCAAAGCATAAAAGAAACAGTACAGGCTCCTGGATTACATGAAAACATTATTCCATTTTTTAACTGCCATGTGACCATGGACAAGTTGAAAAGCCTCTCAGTAAGAAAATGGCCATCAGAGAGGAAATGAGCTCTCGCCAGATTATGGATCTGTTGGACTTCCCAGCCACTAGAACTATGAGAAATAAATATGTATTGTTTATAAACCACTAAGTCTGTGTCATTTTGTTATAGCATCCTGAATGCCTAAGACAATCAGACAAGGAATAAATGAAGGTAAAATCAAATCTTTTTTTTCTTATTCTTAATTGATTTAATAGATAACTGTTCAAATATAATGATAAACTATTGATTTTTGGGTGGTAATGATGTGCCAGTGTAGGTTCCTCAACTGTTAACAAACGTACATTCTGGTGTTCATTTGATGAGGGCGGCTATGCATGTGAGGGCAAGGAATGTAGGATATCTGTACATTCCACTAAATGTTGAGGCTAACTTAAAACTTCTCTTTAAAAAACCTGTCAAAAAAACAAGGCAAAAAAGAAGGAAAGAAAAAATAAATGTAACGAATACAAAATAGTTAAACATGTTAAATATTAATCCAACTATATCAATAATTACTTTAAGTATGAATGATCTAAATATACCAAGTAAAAAAGAGATTGTCAGAGTGGATCAGAAAAACAAGACCCAGCTATATGTTATATTCAAGAAACTCACTTTAAATACACAGACACTGATTATATGTAAAAGTAGGTTAAAGTAAAGGGGTAAAGAAAGTTAACTATCTAACACTAATTTTTAAAAGTTAGAGTACCTATATTAATTTTAGAGAAAGCAGACTTCAGAACCACAAAAATGTATGAGGGATAAAGAGGGGCATAGGGCTTCCCTGGTGGAGCAGTGGTTGGGAGTCCGCCTGCCGATGCAGGGGACACGGGTTCGTGCCCCGGTCAGGGAAGATCCCACATGCCGCGGAGCAGCTGGGCCCGTGAGCCATGGCCGCTGAGCCTGCGCGTCCGGAGCCTGTGCTCCGCAACGGGAGAGGCCACAGCAGCATATTTATTTCTCATAGCCCGTGTACCACAAAAAAAAAAAAAAAAAAAAGAGGGGCATAACATCATGATAAAGCAGTCAGTTCTTTGGGAATATATAACAATACTTAACACCCATGCACCTAACAAGAGCATCAAAATACATGAGGTTAAAAACATACAACTACAATGAGAAATAGAGAAACATTATTCTAGCTGGAAACTTTGAGTAATTGGTAGATCAAACTGGCATAAAATCAGTAAGCATACTGGTGCTGAACTGAACAACAGCATCAGTTGACTTGATCTAATTGGCACATAGAATACTTCTTTCAGCAACAGCAAAATACACATTCTTCTCAAGGTCATATGGAACATTCAACAAGGTGGACCAGGGCTTCCCTGGTGGTGCAGTGGTTGAGAATCTGCCTGCTAATGCAGGGGACATGGGGTCGAGCCCTGGTCTGGGAGGATCCCACATGTCGTGGAGCAGCTAGGCCCGCGAGCCACAACTACTGAGCCTGCGCGTCTGGAGCCTGTGCTCTGCAACAAGAGAGGCCACGATAGTGAGAGGCCCGCGCACCGCGATGAAGAGTGGCCCCCGCTTGCCACAACTAGAGAAAGCCCTCGCACAGAAACGAAGACCCAACACAGCAAAAATAAATAAATAAATCAATAAACTCCTACCAACAACATCTTCTTTAAAAAAACAAAAAAACAAGGTAGACCACATTCTGGGCCATAAAACACACCTTAACAGTTTAAAAGAACAGATATCGTACAAAGTATGTTCTCAGATCACAATGAAATTAAGTTAGAAATCAATAGCAGAAAGACAACTGGAAAATCCCAATGCACTTGAAGACAAAATAACACTTCTACATAATGCATGGACCAAAGAAGTCTCAAAAGAAATTAAAAGGAAATAACCTAAAAAATAACAGTGATTATTTCTGCAGAGTAAATATGTGTCAATATTTTCTTTAATAATTTCCATGTTTACTATAATTTACTTTTATGATCAGGAAAAAAGGTTTTTATTATTTCTTAAATGAAATATTGAAAAGGTAGAATTTATAGGCTCTGGTGACCTATAGTGGAGGAGGAAGGGGGTGAGAAATCAGAATTGAGGATATCCTGATTGGCTGTTAGAAATGCCACTAAACTAAACAGAAGTTATAGAAATGCCGCGGAGCGGCTGGGCCCGTGAGCCATGGCCACTGGGCCTGCGCGTCCGGAGCCTGTGCTGCGCAAAGGGAGAGGCCACAACAGTGAGAGGCCCGCGTACCGCAAAAAAAAAAACAAAAAAACCCTATCAGTGAGAGGCAACTGAATACAAGCTCGGAGCTCCCACTGATTCTGCATTATGGTGAGTTGTATAATTATTTCATTATATATTACAATGTAATAATAATAGAAATAAAGTGCACAATAAATGTCATGAGCTTGAATCAACCCAAAACCATCCTCCCCCACCCCACCCCCCAGTCCGTGGAAAAATTGTCTTCTGCGAAACCAGTCCCTGGTGCCAAAATGGTTGAGGACCGCTGATAATATATACAGTTGTAAAGTCAAGTCTGAAGCTTCGTAAGGTTTGATCTGTTTTTCCAACATGTCGGGGCGGCTCAAGTGTTCAGAATAGAGGAGGTCTTCCAGCAAGAATGAGACAGGTAATGAGAGAAAAGGATCAAGCGTAGAATCCAACGGCAACCCTGAAGGGACAGTTGGAAGAAGAGAGGCAAGCAATTGTTCAGGTGGTAGAAGGAGCAGTTGAAGTAGAAATGGGTGAAAGGGGTGTCACAGAAATTAAGCTAGGAGAGAATTTCAAGAAAAGAAGAGGCTATCATCGTCAAAAAGTAAAGAGAAGTCAAATCATGAGTACTGAAGAGATACCAGCATATCAGAGATTTCAGGGTTACGCTCCTTGCCTGGTTCACTTTGAATCCCGGCACTACCAGTTACCCTTCAGACTTGAAGCCAAATTTCAATGGGTTGAGCTAGGAGTGGGAGGTGAGGATGTCGACTTGGAAAAATGACATGATCCTTTTAAGAGATGTAAAGGGAAGGGAAGTTATAAAGTCTCTGTTTATGAGGAAGGTAGAGTTAAGGGAAGGTTTTCATGTTTATTTTTGGCTTGCTTTTTTAGTACTGGGGAGATTTGCCCATACAAACCAAAAAAGAAGTAGCAAACCAACAGGAAGATATTAAAGGCTGAGAAAAAGGACAGCTATCTGATGGAGGAAGGTGGGCATTGGAGGTGGAGATATTGTTCTTGGAAACTGTTAAGCGCACATTTCTCCAAAATGAGAAAGAATGAAGAATGGGTGAAGATAGTGATCAGTAGATGAAGGCATGTCAGTTCAAGAAGCCTGATACCAGGACTTCCCTGGTAGCACAGTGGTTAAGAATCTGCCTGCCAATGCAGGGGACATGGGTTCTAGCCCTGGTTGGGGAAGATCCCACCCAGCACAGCCAAGAATAAATAAATAAATAAATTTATAAAAAAAAAAATGAAGCCTGATACCGTTTATATTCCTGGTACAGTAGGCAGGGTAGGAGTGATGTTGAGGACTTGAATAGGTTGGCAAACTATTTTGAACATTTGCTGAAAGGGAGAGGGAAGAAGCTTGCTAGAGGTAAGGAAAGCTGAATTCCACTGCGACTATTACAGGCCCAAGGAGAATAATTTTTTAGTTTAAATTCTTTTCTTTTTTTTTGCCTCCCATCCAAGAAGAGAGAGGAAATTGTTTGGCTTTTTCTAGATTTGAGGAAAGTGGCCAAAATTAGGAGAATCTTTTTTGTACATGAACTTAGGTTGAAATCATCCTTGATTGAGCCCTACTCATATGGCAAGAACTATGATAGACACACAGAATATGAGTTCTGTCACAGCAGACTAATAGCCTAGTACACATCCAAGACCCAAGGCATCCATCCCACATCATCTACACACACATTCAATCTATTTTAGAGTGAGACATGAAATTCTACACAATAAATAGTATCTGCATTTCTAAAATATGCATACCTGTTTAAATAACTCCCTGAATATGTGCCTTCATGAAGAGATCAAATTTAAAGGTGTGTCCAAAAAAAATGAGTGATTGCTTTTTTAGAGAAACACCCATGGTCACCAACTAAAATATTATTTTACTGGGAGGAGCTCAAGGATATTGGAACATATTGGTGTGGGAAAGAGTCAAGAGCGTTCACACATGCAGGGAAGTATGAGATTGGCATACCTGAGCTCAGAGGCCAGGGAGGAAGAGAAGTGTCTTGTGGCTATTGGTGAAGATTAAATCCCTACAATAGTTCGAGCTTAGTTAGTGTGTAGCAAATTGTCGGTTCTTGATAAGTGGAATAGTTCTGACTCAACTTTTCTTTATCTAATTGTGATTAAATGGGATCTTTCATAACCATAAAGGTGAATCTGAGAGTACTAAGAACATTATAAGGTGGTCCTCACTGAACGCCCCCCTACAGTTCACACCACCTGGCTCCGCTGCTCCCCTAGGCTGATGCTTCATCCCTAGGTGTCTATACGGCGTGTCCCACAGGTCTCAACCAAAGGTCCATTTTCTGCATGAAACCTCCATAACGACTCCAGTTTAAAGAGCTCACACTCCTCTGAATGTTTCGTCTCTACTGCTCATTTGGAGAAGTTTCAAGTCATAAAAGAAAGAGTGCAAGATCCTGGATTACATGAAAACATTATTCCATTTTTAACTGCTATGTGACCTTGGACAAGTTGGAAAGCCTCCCAGAACGTTCCTCTTACCTTACTTTGATATATCCATGTTATGTGCATGTCTTGTCTCCTATCAGAGACAGCTACTTAATCTGTGAAGCCCAGTGCAAAATGAAAATATGGGACCCCTTGTTCAAAAAACAGAAAAAAAGCTTTTTCCTTTCTTCCATAGTTTCTCTCTTTCTCTCAACCAACTATGGTGTTTTTGATTTGCTCTTTAATATCACACTCCCTTGCTCATGGGGATACTTGCAAGATAATTGCAAATCCTCAAAGGCACACAGAGCCCCCCACTGTGACTCAGCATGCAGGTGTACGTGTCTGACCTTGATCTTTCCTGCATCTGCACCCAGACCCCACAGTGGAGGTAGACGAGTGGGTTGTGGAAAGCACACCCAAGGAGGTGGGGAGAAGCAGGAGGTGGGACCACACATGAGCCACAACTCCAAGCCCCCAGGGCATGCTGCATTGTCCCATTGGACTTTACTTACAAAACACAAACTCAGAAATATAACTAATAAGAATTTCAAGTTGGCAACTTTAAAGTCTTAAATATGGGGCTGTCTTCTGAGTATGAGTCCTGGGTAACTACGTTGGTCACATGTCCAAAAAGCCAGCCCTGCTCTCAGACAGATTTCAGGATCTTGGAGTATTAGTCCTTGTTGTTTTATATCTTTGAATCTTCTGTAGCACTTGTGCTTACTACATTAGCTGGAACATCGTTAATTTCTGTTAATTGATTACTTTTCAATATGAGAAAATGAGTAAAGAATTGTAGGCCAGCACAGCAAATGAAAAAATTTCCCTGGCCTGGATGAGGGGAGTTGGTTCCTTATTTAAATGCAGTGGGACCTCTGAAGAAAAATTACACTCCAGAATAAGTCTGAATAGATAGGTTTTATTAAGCATTTCCAGGAATTGGAGACTGCAGATGTGGGTAGGAAGAGTATATAATTGAATAAACATGGAGCTCAAAATTCCCTGAAGTACCTCTGAGGATCCAACATTTTCCTCTGAGCATGTGTTCTTCCAGACGTGAACAGATTACACACCTGTGTATATTTTCTATCTGGGATGCATAAAAGCAAACCAGTTCGGATCAGTCACTCTGCAGAAAACTCAATGATTCACAAAACCATGCTTCATTGTTCAGTCTTAGGGCAAGTCTTTTACTTTGGCCTCTTCTGCCAGGGAAGCCATGGGGATAGTTCCATGTGGGGACCACGGGGTCCTCACAAGACCTGGCCTACAGGTGTGGCCTTCACAGCTGTAGCACTTTGGTCCTCACCGCTTAGAATCTGATTTTCATCTTCCAGTGTTCAGTTCAGTCCTTTCCAGGCCTGATTGCTATGGCTGAAGGACCACAGCATCTGCATAGCTTTCACACCACTTTCTCTAAATTGCCTCAATATGAACAATGAACAAGGAAAGTGTTATTAGCTCTAAGATAATTATAAAGTAACATGTTACTCTCATTTTGTGATTTCTATTCCTCACGTGAGCATATTTTCTCCAATTCCTTTTCAGAATGAAAGTACTTAACCAGGTTCGATTATTCTTCATAGTGATGAAAAATAAACTTCTTAGTCAATATTCTCTTTATCTCTACTTTCATGTGTTTTTTAGAAATGATGTCATCACTCAGCAGACATTCTTTTAGCAAGATGCTTCCAAACTCTGTTTACAGCGCTCTCAAGGTTAACAACCGATCAGAGGTATAATATGTCTCTGGTTGCCTCTGAGGGGATCCAGAAGGTTCAGCAGATGCAATTGGACAGACATACAAGCAGCAACAGAAAGGCAGGGTTATATATATTTTGGAAGGCCATCGTCCTGAAGGAAATAACAAAAAGAGAAGGCTTTGTGATGCCATAAGAAAGAGCTCCTTCCACGTTGCTGTAATTTGAAAAGAATTTCTCTCTTATACAAACAAACAACTATGTAATAAGCACGGATTTTCTGGAATTAGAAGCTTTCTAGCAATAATTATTAAACTGTTATTCTACATGTATGTGTCATTCCTGGTCACAAATACATATGGAAGATATGATAGGAGTACCCCACTGCCACAAGCTCTGAAAGCTGTAGCCACAGGGACAGTAACTAGAGTCTTAGCTGCAGACTAGTAAACTGAGACCATGGGATAGGACAGAAGTTCTCCGCCCCGACTCCCCACCACCAGGTGACAAAGTGTGTCCAGATCTCACAATGAACCACCTGACTTGGGATCATCACAAACTGGTGCTCAGCAAGACAACAGAGGCAGAGAGACTGAGACAGAATCTCTGCATGAAGGGGCTTCCATACGCCAGCAAAGAAATTATAGAGTGAAATGAAGCAACTGAACAAAGCAAACGAACAAAGAGGGCTCCCACCCATACAGGGTGTGGGGAGAGGTGAGGTCCTGGCTGTGTGCACTGTGAGATAAAATAGGGCCTGGTTCTTGGCATGGCCTGGCTTCGAAATCTGTGGGCAGAGCAGGCTTTATTTACTCAGGGGCTGATGTGCCCCACACTAACCCTGGGCACTGGGACCACCACCTCCTGGGACTCCCTTGGTGCGTCACCATAGCCAACGTAGGGCAGCACCTCTCTAGCTGGCTCTAAAAATTAGAAGTGAATAAATATTTTGCATTTTTTATCTTCTGGCTTGAGCATCTACTTTATGCAATTCTAATTTTAAAATAGGTCTAGGGAGCATCATATATGTGCCAGTATATTCTAGGTTCTATGGAGGTGACAAAAACACATCGACAGGTCCTGTCTTTCTCTCAAGGGAGGACAGGAAATGTATAAAACATAGCTCTCAGGGTGGGAGGGAGCAAGAGACTTGCTCATGCTTCCTTAAGACTTTTGACCTTGGGTGAGACTAGGGTTGAGGTCAGGGTTGACACTGCCATACACACATGTACACATTTTCATACATACCATACAAAGTACAGAGGAAGAGGTTCTTCTGATTTTTGAAGCTGTTGAAATAGCAATATTATATAAAGGAGGAATTTTTTTAAAATCCAAGATTTATCCTCAGAGGCAGCACAATTGTTTTCTCCCTAAGGAAGTTGCCCCACAGGAATGTTAATAGGTGTTAGGAAAAATAAATCAATAAAAGAAAAAAGAAAAACCAGGTTCTATGGTCAGTTAAGTTTAGAAGAATCTGGATGAAACAACATGATATAGATTTCTTCTCAACAGATTCCTGGGCACATCTGATATGTGAATGTGAGTTGTCTATCTCTAAGAGGGAGATTATTGAACCCTGAACTCTATCTATCTATCTATCTATCTATCTATCTATCTATCTATCTATCTATCTAACTATTTACTTGTCATGGAGCATCTTCCAGACCAGCACTCCATAGGCCCACTGGAAAATATGTCAACCTCAACTCCTTGGTAAGATATGACACACAAAAATTATCCTAGGCACTGCACCATGGACCAAAGTGACTACCCATGGCTGAGTGTAAAGGCACCACGCTGTCCACTCTGACTTTGAAGTGACGTGACAATTCCTAAAGCAGATGAAAGCCTCTTCACAAAGCCCAGAGATAAACCCACACACATATGGTCACCTTATCTTCAATAAAGGAGAAAAGACAGCCTCTTCAATAAGTGCTGCTGTGAAAACTGGACAGCTACATGTAAAAGAATGAAATTAGAACACTCCCTGACACCATACACAAAAAGAAACTCAAAATGGATTAAAGACCTAAATGTAAGGCCAGATACTATAAAACTCTTAGAGGAAAACATAGGCAGAACATTCTATGACATAAATCACAGCAAGATCCTTTTTGACCCACCTCCTAGAGAAGTGGAAATAAAAACAAAAATAAACAAATGGGACCTAATGAAACTTAAAAGCTTTTGCACAGCAAAGGAAATCATAAACAAGACGAAAAGACAACCCTCAGAATGGGAGGAAATATTTGCAAATGAAGCAACTGACAAAGGATTAATCTCCAAAATATACAAGCAGCTCATGCAGCTCAGTATCAAAAAAACAAACAACCCAATCCAAAAATGGGCAGAAGACCTAAATAGACATTTCTCCAAAGAAGATATACAGATTGCCAACAAACACATGAAAGGATGCTCAACATCACTAATCATTAGAGAAATGCAAATCAAAACTACAATGAGGTATCACCTCACACCAGTCAGAATGGCCATCATCAAAAAATCTACAAACAACAAATGCTGGAGAGGGTGTGGAGAAAAGGGAACCTTCATGCACTGCTGGTGGGAATGTAAATTGATACAGCCACTATGGAGAACAGTATGGAGGTTCCTTAAAAAACTAAAAATAGAACTACCATATGACCCAGCAATCCCACTACTGGGCATATACCCTGAGAAAACCGTAATTCAAAAACAGTCATGTACCACAATGTTCATTACAGCTCTATTTACAATAGCCAGGACATGGAAGCAACCTAAGTGTCCATCAACAGATGAATGGATAAAGAAGACGTGGCCCATATATACAATGGAATATTACTCAGCCATTAAAAGAAACGAAATTGAGTTATTTGTAGTGAGGTGGATGGACCTAGAGTCTATCATACAGAGTGAAGTAAGTCAGAAAGAGAAAAACAAATACCATATGCTAACACATATATATGGAATCTAAAAAGCATGGTTCTGAAGAACCTAGGGGCAGGACAGGAATAAAGATGCAGATGTAGAGAGTGGACTTAAAGACATGGGGACGGGGAAGGGTAAGCTGGGACGAAGTGAGAGAGAGGCATGGACATATATACACTATCAAATGTAAAATCGATAGCTAGTGGGAAGCAGCCGCGTAGCACAGGGAGATCAGCTAGGTGGTTTGTGACCACCTAGAGGGGTGGGATAGGGTGGGAGGGAGGGAGATGCAAGAGGGAGAAGATATGGGGATATATGTATATGTATAGCTGAATCAGTTTGTTATACAGCAGAAACTAACACAACATTGTAAAGCAATTATACTCCAACAAAGATGTTAAAAAGAAAAAAAGAAAGAAAGGAAACCTCTTCACAGATGGCTGCCCTCCATCCCAGGCTTAGTGATCTTTTGCAGCTAAAGAGCAAGTTTGGAAGAGATTAGTGGACACATTAAAAACATAAACAAAATCTTACCACAGCTACACTAATCCACTCATGCTAACATTCTGAAAGTGATGTGGGTAGTTAATCAAGCTTTACCACCATGTGACCCAGTGCTGTGATTCCAGTCCATGCATATACGGATAATCATGGGCTCAGGAAGGTTTCCAAAGGGGAAATTTATAGATCAGTGATTCATGAGACAGTTTTTCTCCTCAGCAATCTTATTTACTAGCTTCCATTTGTAAGAGAGAGCAGGAAAAAAATTGAAACTTTAATTCACCTCCAAGATTGTTTTGAGCATTTACTTGTTTGCCCAAGTGACAAAATCTACTCTCTGCTTCTGATGAAAACATTTAAAAAATTATTTTAACATCATTTCTGAAAATTAAATTATCTAGAAACAAATAAGAGGACAGGGATTCCTTTTATAGCTCCGGGGAAAAAAAGAAAAAAGTTTCCCCCTTGGATATGGGGAAGACATGATGGAGGCAGTGGCATGTGAGTTGGGCCTTGAAAAATAAATAGCAATTACCAATTAGAGAAAGGCAAGGGGTTGGCACTCCAGGGTGAAGGAACTACATGTGCGAAGGCATAGAGGCACGAACCACCCTGAATATTCCCACCAACGTGGAACTGTGGTGTAGCTGGAATATAGGTTTATAGAGCGACAGATACACCTGGGGAGACTTAGGAAACCTTATTATAAAGGACCCTCTGTGCCATTCCAGTGAGCTTGAAGTTTATCTTGTAGGCTGCCAGTGAAAGTTGCTAAGCATGATAGAGTCAGTTTATTTATACATGTATTTTTAAAAGACAACCTTAGGGAAAATGTGGGGGAAATGCACTGGAATATGAGAGACTGATGACCAGAATGATCAGTTACACAACTGCTGTAAAAGTCCAGGTGAATGAAGCTGTGGGCAAAGCCAGAGTCGAGCATCGATTCTGACTGAGATGAAATGACAAGGTTTAGTAACTAACTGGAGGGTTAGAAAAAAGACCAAAGAGAGCCCCAGATTTTCTAACTAGATGTATGGTCCTGTCATCCAAAGAGCTCAGGATTGCAGAGAAGGTTATAGGTTTTGTGGGAGTAGCTAATAGAACATGTTTAGCCTAAGCAAAGGCAACACAGTGGCTTGGTTAAAGGTACGAAGAGGAAACCATTCCACATTCTTACAGGAGCTGTTATCTACAAGGCCCACAGTTTCTTGCCTTGTTTGATTTTAGGGATGATTCTTTTTCTGAATCTGAGTGATATCAATATATAAAATACCCACACCCACAGCTTCAGTTGGAACAGAAGTTATCATAAATCATACTGAGTTTTGTTTTGATATCTTCAACAAACAGTGAGTCAGATCAACTCCATGTCAAAATACCTTGCTAACCAGACGGATATTCCAAAAGGCTTCCTGGCACACCAGAACGTAGCACAGATATGGAAAATGGAGAAAGATAAGTCTTGGACCCCACCTGTTCACACCTAGCTTGAGTAAGCTGGTCAAGTATAAATATGAGAAGACTTTTTTTCTGAGTCCATGCCTGGCTTCATTGCTTTGGTGAAGTCAAGATGAAGTTCACAGTGAGTAGATATTTCCTTTTGAATTTATTCCCTTATAACTGGAGACTGTTAATATTCTGAGCTAAGGGGGTCTGCTTCTTATGACAATATCACTTTAATGCAAAATTTTGTAAAAATAATAATCATCATCATCATCTCTTTTCTTTTCATGGAATCATGGCATTTATAAGCATCTCTATAGAGAAGGATAGTTATACTGGGATTGGTCAGATGCCTGAGCATCTTACACTATGCTATGTTTAAAAAAATTACTTTCCAGATCTCCTGATTCAGGTCTGGGCACAGAGCAAGCAGTCTCTAACCCTAGAAAATGTCCGACTTTTCATACCTTCTTAAATTCCCTTTTTGACCAAAACTTCTGAGTACGTTCAGGCAAGATAAAAAGCTTATTATCAAAACAAATTGGCAAGAGACTTACTGTCACATTCTCCCCTGTGAAATGGATCTCTAAGAAAGTTCTACCTTGGACCCTGTCTGTAGCCATTTATTCATGAAAACACTTGAAGCATGAAGCTAGTACAACATCTCACTTGTGTTTCCATGTAAAAGGCTGAAGAGTGTAGCAAATGGACCACAAAATTCTGCCAAAGTAACTGGTGGTGCTGTGTGTCTCATAACAGGATGCAGAAGCGCTAGAGTCAGGTAAACATTTTCATGTTTTGGCATACTAAACATTAAAATATATTACAGCAGACTCTGCTTCATAATGGAGTTGCAAGTGTGAAATAATTTTCTAGAAATAAGTTCTATTTTTATGTTTTGGTGTTTTGACCACGAGACACGTGGGATCTTAGCTCCCCAACCAGGGATCAAACCCTCACCCCCTGCATTGGAAGGCGAAGCCTTAACCACTGGACCACCAGGGAAATCCCTAGAAATAAGTTCTACTAATAGGAAGGTTAAAAAAAAGAGCTCCAGACACAGGTCATATCTGGTTTCTCTTCTGGTTCTGCCTTGAGCAAAAGGTACACCTTTGGCCAAGTCACTCAACTTCTGAAGTTCAGTTTCCTCATCTGTGAAAGGATTATGTTGTACTAATCGATCTCTAAAATTTCTTCCACCTCTGAATTTTTTTTAATCTCCTTCTTAAACTATCAGGGGAAACATCAAACCAATTTTTTAAATTACCTTGAATTACTCGTGCAGTTCTCAAACCATTTTGTTCCAGGCAAAGGGAATGAAGATAAGCGCCCAGAATCACGCACCCTGCATAAAGCTCTGTGTTCTGACAACAAGCGTTGTGTACTCAATGACACATGACTACATCAGGTGTCCTGGGACAGTGATTGACTTCCCTTCTGCTAAGCACATTTGACAGCCAGACACCCCATCCTTGGCTTCTCATCATTCATATCCAATCTGCTTACTAATCCATTACTTGAAAACAATTTTTAAATAAAAAGACTACTGCTATTAGGGGGTCTAGGAAGAGAAGAAACATTCAGGGCAATAAATAGGAAAATTAAATTAAATCATTTTCAGATGTGGTTCTCAGAACTTAAAACCATTTTCATACCATATATGCTATTCATTTTCAACTTTATTTTTCAATATACTGACACTTCATCGGTATTTCATAAGACCTACATTAAAAATTCTAAAACAATCAACATAATTACTTATAATTAACCTACAATTCAACATTATCATTAAAACTTCCTATGGTTAAAAACATAGAAGACCAAAGAAGAAGAAAAGACAGACCACTCAACAGAGTGGTAAAGTTAGTAAGTATTTTTATAAGCTTAGATAAAGAAAGAAGACGAGGCCATCGTTTTGCCATTTAACAGTAGACCAATGTTATTTGTGATTTCAGACTGTCTTTGCTGGACTTGTTGGCATCTTTCTGACTCCTGCCCTTGCTAACTATGTAAGTCTCATTTTTTAAAGTGTGTTACCAAAATGCATTTGCAAAGAAATGTGGTATTAAATCAATGTCAATTTCTTGTAAATTACAGAATATCAATGTCAACGACAACAACAGTGGTGGAAGTGGGCAGCAGTCAGTGAGTGTCAACAACGAACATAACGTGGCCAATGTTGACAATAACAATGGATGGGACTCGTGGAATTCCGTCTGGGACTATGAATATGTAGGTAGCCCACATGCAATTTCTGTTCTTTGCAAAATGGCATTTCTTTTTTAACGACAGCAAAAATTGCCTGCTAACCATAAAAAAATTTTAAATGATGTAAATTCTAACTGCACATAAGCACAGAGTTATAAGGAAAAATGCTTATTTTGCTCACCCAGTTTCACTCCCTAGATATAATTGCTGTTAATAAGTTTCTCACAGTAAGTTAAAATTCATACCAGTGTGAATAGTAATTAGGATCCACTATGCTGTGAGGCTATAAGACAAATATGACATCTTTTGCTTTACCTGCAGAAACCCTCAGTAAAGACAAAAGACCTTCATAATATTACTGCTGCCAAAGCACAGTCTATCTCACTCTATTGTCAATTTCCTTCTAAAAAGACAGAAATTGACATTTCATCTGTAACTCAAAAAGACCAAAGGAAATGTAAATGACAATATTAATTAGTAAGAGAGTAAAAACAAAACAAAAAACAAAACAAAAAAAAACCAGTTGTTTCTTGTTAGAACACCCAGCTCTGCAATTACCAGCTCTATATTTAACAAACTTTGTACTTTAGAAAAGCCAATTCCTTATAGTTTCAGTTTTATCATCTGGTCAAATAGAAAACGAATTCCTGTCTTACCTGCCTCCTTGAAATGTTGTGAAGATCAAAGGAGATTAAAATATGATAGTATTTAAAATTTTATTTCAGCAGAACAGACATATGTTGAGGGACTCTTCCCAGGCTAGAACCTGAAGCAAGTTCAACACTCAGTCTCTCCCTCAAAGAGTTTGTGGTCTATCCTTACACATGCTAGCAATAAATATGATTGCAAAACAGGGTCAGATCCAGCAATTTTATCCCAGTTCATCGTGATCTCAGAGTTCCATTTCCCTCTGCTGGTGAAACTAATTTCTGATGAGAAAAGCACCTTGGAGAACATAACTCCTTACCATCTACCATCTTCTTTAATAGGGCCTTGCTGTAACCAGGCTCTTTAAGAAGAAGTCATGCATTGTGCACAAAATGAACAAGGCAGTCATGCCCTCTTTTCAAGCCCTTGATACGCTGGTCAAGGAAAAGAAGGTAAAAATAAAAGTCTTTTTATTTTTACTTGGAGAAGTCTTATGATTTCCAATAAATAATGAGAAGGTCACAGCTGTTCCCTCTTGACCACAGTATGTTGTTCTGTGGAGCAAAAAAAGGAAAAGAGGAATTGGTAATTGCCTGAGGAGAGAGAGCTGCCACCACAGTCAAATGCTGTGGCTCACACCTTCCTCCACAGAAGCCGATCAAAACACCTCACCTTTACTGTTAGTGGAGCAAAGCTCTGCTCACACCAGTGGGACCCCTCAGTACTTCAAGGACTTTTTTCTGCAAGGCTTGGTTAGGAGGCTTCCCTGGTGGTGCAGTGGTTGCGAGTCCGCCTGCCGATGCAGGGGACGCGGGTTCGTGCCCCGGTTTGGGATGATCCCACGTGCCGCGGAGTGGCTGGGCCCGTGAGCCATGGCCGCTGAGGCTGTGCTTCGCAACGGGAGAAGCCACAGCAGTGAGAGGCCTGCGTACCGCAAAAAAAAAAAAAAAAAAAAAAAAAAGAGTTGGTTAGGGTTATTTGATGTAGCAAATAAAAATAGAGGATACCCAGTTAAGTTTGAATTTCAAATAAACAATGGGTAATTTTTAGCATAAGTATGTCCTATGCAATATTTGGGACATACTTATACTTACAAGTGATCTGTTATTTATCTGAAATTAAAATTTAACTGGGTGTCCTGTATTTTATCTGGCAACGCTACTTGGGGTAGGTGGGGAGAGGGGATCTATCATTCTTTAAAATGTCAGCCTGAGTTTATATCCCTATAACTGATAAGTGGGTAACTTTCACTGACAGTGTAGAGAAAACTGCATTCTCAGAAACTGATTATCATATAAATCAATCCAAGAAATATAAGATGACCAAATGAGGTTCAACCTTCAGAATAAATTTACCCTCAGACTTCTGTTTATACGAAAAGCTGGGGTTTCAAACCAGCGAAATTCCTTGGGACACTACAAAATTCTGAGATATACAGGGCTGGAATTGGTCCTTCTTCATTCTGATTATGGAAAAGTTATAGCCAAGCAATACCCCCTTGTTGACCTTGAACCTAACCCCCAACCCAACAGACCACTGGGCTTAGCACTCCTTCTCTCTCCTCCTTTCCACCTGTCTTGTGCACACTCAGCTTCAGGGTAAAGGACAAGGGAAACCATCTCCCAAGAGCCTGATATACACAGTCAACCCTGACAAAGTCAACAACCTGGACCAGTTTGGAAAATCCATCATTGCCATGTGTAAGGGGATACCAACCTACATGGCTGAAGAGGTTCAAGGTGAGTAGCCTCTCTACTGTGCACTCCAAGTTAATGCTGGTGGGATTGTCAGACTATTTTCCGGGCATGTCCACAGAGGACACCAATTACTCGAGAGACGGTAATCAAGGTTAACACTTCTGTAGCGCTTGCTTTGTGCCACGCGCTATTCTATGTGCTTTAAGTGTGTTAACTCATTTGCTCCTGACCGCAATCTTATGTGATCGGTTTTATTGTTATTCTCACTTTCTGATGAGGAAACAGGCACAGAGGGAGGTCACAAACCCCTTGCCTGGGTCAATCCTAAGCATTTGAGCTCTGGACTCTGTGCTTTTAACCACCCTGAAATATTTCCTTTCAAGGGTGAATCTAGAGTAAACTCAAGACATATTCAAAGAAATGCATGAATCCCTAAATGAAAGGAGAATACCAATAGACTCTATTGGCTTTTTATAGCTCAAACAATCACTAATTCTGGGCATTCAAAGAGTAATTTACATAAAAACGAAGAGTTCACACGGGGACCTAACATAACAGCAACTTTCCAGATCTCTGAATTGATTGCTTTAATCTTGATAGCTAGCTAGCTAAATCTTGAAATTACTGCAGAGCTAGTTTGAAAACTGTGTGACATTCCTTGCCTCTATCCCCTAAAAAAACAGGTCCTTGAAAAGGCATTGATATTGGTTTCTTCTTTTCTTTTTATCAGAGCCAAGCCAGATTTTATACATAGGAGAATGCTTCAATATTGATATACTCTGGATTCTGAACATTTCCTTCTGTGGAGAAACAGTGGAGAACTAAAAAAAAATGTTGCTGTGGGTTTAGCCATCGGAATATTCTACGCAGAAAAATATGGGTTCTAATGGTTTTTAATGATGTCATTCTGAAATGTTTTCTCCTAGTCCTGTCTGGTTTCTTTAAGTGTCAATAAACCTATTTAGCACTGAGTTCAATTTACACTAAAATTCTTTATGATTTCTATTTGGAAAAAAATGCAGTGTGGTGGCAGCAAGTTGTCAAAGTGCATTAGACCCAGCCATTAGCCTATACTCAGGATGTGTCCCTTATAAAGAACCCCTTTAGCTGCTTCAGATACTACTAACCACAGCTCTGGGAATAGTTCCAAGACCATCCAACTACCGTGAAGACAGCTCTATAATTGATGTGCACAGTAACGTTTTAAATCAGCGAGGGCAGAAATCCACTCAAAGTAGCTTGAGCCAGAAAAGGGGAGGAGGTGTATTACAAGGATATTGGAATATCTAAAATACTCTTAGGGCAAGAAAAGCAGCTGGTATCAAAAAGACTGAAAACAGGAACTATACTGGTACCAAGACTCAAGTCTCCTTCTCTCTCCCTGAAGCCACATATTAGCTCTTCTCTGCTCCTCTTAAATTCAGCTTCCCTCTTCTTTCCATCTTGATGACGTTTACTGTACTCATGGCAGAAGATGGTCAAACCAAAATGTGAGCCTCATCTCCCATGTCTATATGTCTTTCCAGCTCACGAGGTCAAGTCTAATACTTTTGAATCCAAATTCCAATTTTTCTTCACCCTGTATGGTTCAAGAGCCCACAACCTCTACTCTTTGATGGCCAGGGGAGTGAAGTCACATGGTACATGTACAGCATTGGGGTCTCCACTGAAGGAGAATGATCTCAGAGAAAACAGATGTGCCTAATGTTGTGTATTCCAGTATGAAACTACAGTTCATTTTTAAAAATTACTCCCATATATATTTTTTAAAATCCTGGATAGCATAAAAGAATAGATATCTAATCCATTCCCATGTCTTCATATAAGGTATCCCTAAATAACCCTAACAAACAAAGCTAAACGCATTGAGTCCCACCATTTCGAAAAATGCCAATATTTACCAGTCCTTATTGGGAAAAATTATTTTCTTTATCCTGAGGCAATTCCACTGCTGTTCATAAGAAGTGTACTACCAGTATAGTAGAACTTCCAAAACATCCTGAAGCCATGAGATGTGGAAACCTGTCAAAAACCCATCAAAGATCAAGATCTTAGATACTGCCCTCTTATGAGTGAGAAAGAAAGAAAACCATGACTCACCAACTGGACACAATGTCATGTAGCTGACTTCTGGGAAGCAGTGAATCCCATGTTTCTTAGAAGAATTGTCACATCACTATTTCAGGATAAGAAATTAAATTCACAAAAGACCCTGAGTAGTCAAAGCAATCTTGAGAAAGAAAAACTGAGCTGGAGGAATCAGGCTCCCAGACTTCAGACTATACTACAAAGCTATAGTAATCAAGGCAGTATGGTACTGGCACAAAAAACTGAAATATAGATCAATGGAAGAGGATAGAGAAAGCTCAGAGATAAACCCACACACATATGGTCACCTTATTTTTGATAAAGGAGGCAAGAATATACGATGGAGAAAAGACAACCTCTTCAATAAGTGCTGCTGTGAAAACTGGACAGCTACATGTAAAAGAATGAAATTAGAACACTCCCTAACACCATACACAAAAAGAAACTCAAAATGGATTAAAGACCTAAATGTAAGGCCAGATACTATAAAATTCTTAGAGGAAAACATAGGCAGAACATTCTATGACATAAATCACAGCAAGATCCTTTTTGACCCACCTCCTAGAGAAGTGGAAATAAAAACAAAAATAAACAAATGGGACCTAATGAAACTTAAAAGCTTTTGCACAGCAAAGGAAACCATAAACAAGACGAAAAGACAACCCTCAGAATGGGAGAAAATATTTGCAAATGAAGCAACTGACAAAGGATTAATCTCCAAAATATACAAGCAGCTCATGCAGCTCAATATCAAAAAAACAAACAACCCAATCCAAAAATGGGCAGAAGACCTAAATAGACATTTCTCCAAAGAAGACATACAGATTGCCAACAAACACATGAAAGGATGCTCAACATCATTAATCATTAGAGAAATGCAAATCAAAACTACAATGAGGTATCACCTCACACCAGTCAGAATGGCCATCATCAAAAAAATACAAACATTAAATGCTGGAGAGGGTGTGGAGAAAAGGGAACCCTCTTGCACTGTTGGTGGGAACGTAAATTGATACAGCCACTATGGAGAACAGTATGGAGGTTCCTTAAAAAACTAAAAATAGAACTACCATATGACCCAGCAGTCCCACTACTGGGCATATACCCTGAGAAAACCATAATTCAAAAAGAGTCATGTACCACAATGTTCACTGCAGCTCTATTTACACAAGAAAATTCCAGGCCAAGATGGTTTCTATGTTGAGGTTTTACAAACATTGAAAATACAGATTATTCTAATCTTATAAAACTATTCAAATGTATGGGAGCAGGGGGAGATGTACTCTCCAATTCATTTCATGAGAATACTGTTTGCTTGATTCCAAAACCGGGCAGGTATGAGAAAGGAAAAGTACAGGGCAATCTCTGTCATAAAAACAGATGCAAAACATCTCAACAAAACAATAGCAGACCTATTGAGCAAAGTGTAGAAAAGATAATACAGCGTGACTATGTGGGATTTTTCCTAGCAATGCCAGTTGGTTTGATGTTAGGAAATCAATAATGTAGTTTGCCACATTAAAAGATCAAAAGACAACAAACTTATGATGTATCTCAATAGCAGCAAAATTACCTAATAGAGTTGAATATTCATTCACAATAAAAAAGCAATTCTTAGGAAATTTGGAATTAAAAGAATTTCATTAAATAGACTAAGACCACCTAAAACTTCATTAAACAGACTCTAAGCATCATGTAAAACAGTGAAAGCATTTCCATTAAAACAAGAAACAGAACAAGATGCCTGCTGTCACAACTTCTAGAAATATTGTGCTGAAAGTAAGTAAAGTAAGAAAAAGAAATATTAAATATAAAGATTAGAAGGAAAGAAAAGAAGAAAAAACTATCATTATGTCCAGATGCCATGGTTTTCTGTGTAAAAAATACAAATCTATAGATAAGTTACGGGAGTCAGAGCATTTAGAAAAGTTTCTGAATACAAAAATAACCATCAAATATGAATTGCATTTCAATATGTCAGCAGCAAACATACAGAAACTTTAGTTTTGTTTTTGTTTTTATTTTGCGGTACGCAGGCCTCTCACTGCTGTGGCCTCTCCCGTTGCGGAGCACAGGCTCCGGATGTTCAGGCTCAGCAGCCATGGCTCACGGGCCCAGCCACTCCGCGGCACGTGGGATCTTTCCAGACTGGGGCACGAACCCGCGTCCCCTGCATCGGCAGGCGGACTCTCAACCACTGCGCCACCAGGGAAGCCCGAAACTTTAGTTTTTTAAATAACATGCATAACAGCAGCAAGAGATTTGACATACTAGGAAAAATTGCTTAATTTATTTAAGAATATTTCTTAAGTATCTGCAATATGCGTAGCACTATTGCACACACTTGAAACTCATCAGCAAATAAAAATGAAAAGATCCTTGCTTCATGCAGCTAAAATATTAGTTACAGGAGGCAAAAATAAATGACAAATACATTCAACAAACAGACAAATATGTAAATAAATAGGATATTTGGTAGGATAGTATTGTGTACTATTAATTAATAGGATATAAAATGAGAAATGCTGAGCTTCCCTGGTGGCACAGTGGTTGAGAGTCCGCCTGCCGATGCAGGGGACACGAGTTCGTGCCCCGATCCGCGAGGATCCCACGTGCGGCGGAGCTGCTGGGCCCATGAGCCATGGCCGCTGGGCCTGCGCGTCCGGAGCCTGTGCTCCGCAACGGGAGAGGCCACAACAGTGAGAGGCCCGCGTACCGCAATGAGAGATGCTAAGGGAAAACTGCAGAGCAGGGTAAGAGGAATCAAGAATGCCAGGAGATACGAGGCAGTTTGTAATTTTTAGTAAGGATAGGCATTGTTGAGGAGGTAACGTGAACAAAGACTGAAGGAGATAGTCAGCCATGCCAATATCTCTGGGAGAAAAGCATTATGGGCAAAGGAAAATTGCCAGTGCTAAGGCCTAAGGCAGAAGAGTGCCTGGCATATTAAAAGTACAGCAAGGACGTCAACGTGGCTGAAACAGAACAAGCAAAATGGGGAATAGAAGGAGATGAAGGCAAAGAGGTAACGGGGAACCAGATCATGAAGAGCCTTGCAGGCCAGTGTTAGAATTTTATAAAATAGAGAGGCGCTGCAGGAGTTTGAGGCAAGGTAGGATACAATCTCACTAAGTAATAAATTAAACAAAAGATCTGCTAGACTTCTATGGAAACTTTATTGAGACACATTAAGGTAGACTGAATAAATGCAGATAAACCATGGTCATAAATTAGGAATTCAGGATTATAAGAAAGTCAGCTCTCCCTCAATCTATAGATTCAGTGCAATTCAAAACAAATTCCCAATAGGTCATGTGTATGCATGTGTGTGTGTTATATGACAAGCTTAATTTAGCATGTAATGTACATCAAAGATCAAAGGGCCAGTTGTGAGACAATTCTCCAAGGGTCCTTGATGTTTCTATACGTTTTGTAAGTAGAGGCATGGACGGCCCTTTTTTCTCAACTATTTTTGCAAGGCTGTTTGTATAGCAAACAGCCTGGGAAGGTAAAGATAGTGTCTCTCTTTAGAGCAAAAAGCAGGCATGCTCACTGCCTACTATAAAAGATTCTAGTTCCCTAAGCTCAGAGTCCTCTCTATAATGCAACCCACTGTGTGTGCAAGCATCTATCTAGGTCCATATGCATCACCCCTATGGGACTTGTGGGCAAGGGGCACTGACACATACATCTCATGCTCATACCACTTGCTGTGCCATGACTAATAAAGTCCCCTGCCTCTTACTCAGGAGTTTCATGTCTAATATCATCATCCATGAAACCATGGTGGGCTAACTTTTTAGATTTCAAGTAGAGTAAAATCTTAAATGCTTCTTGAAAGGGCCAGGAAAACCAAGTTATTGATGCAGAACAACAAAATGAAAGAGCTTGATCTATCAAAATTATTATAAAGACATAGGAATCAAGACAAAGTGATATAAGTACTGGGATATGCAAATACATCAATGCAACAAAATAGAAAGCCCACAAATCCACAGACAAATGAAATAACATGTGGGTTGCATTCCAGGTTTGTGGAAAAAAGATGAGGTTTTTAAATAAGTGGTGTTAAAACAGTTAGATAGCCATATGGCATAAAAAGAAATAGAAAAATGAAACCACGACCCTACTTCACACTATATTAAAAAAATAAATTTCAAGCCTGATTATGAAAGGCAAAATAAAAAGCCTTAGAAGACTTTAGAATATAGAATAACTTCATGACTACTAAGCGAGGAAAGGATTTGCTACACTTTGAAGAAAAAAAGCCCTAGCTATAAAGTAAAATACCGAAATTTTCTCTACATTAAAAATAAGAGTGTCTGCTTGGGCTTTCCTGGTGGCGCAGTGGTTGAGAGTCCGCCTGCCGATGCAGGGGACACGGGTTTGTGCCCCGGTCCGGGAAGATCCCACATGCCGCGGAGCGGCTGGGCCCGTGAGCCATGACCGCTGAGTCTGCGCGTCCAGAGCCTGTGCTCTGCAACGGGAGAGGCCACAATAGCTAGAGGCCCGCATACCGCAAAAAAAAAAAAAAAAAAAAAAGAGTGTCTGCTTATCCAAAGACACCAAAAATAGAGTGAGAAGGCAAGCCACAAATTAACAGAGATATTTGCAACACATAAACTGGATAAAGGATTAGTATAAAATTATATAGAGAACTCCTACATATCAAAAAGAAAAAGATAAATAACTGATAGAAAACTGGACATGAATAGGTTTCTAATAGAAGAAGAATTAGAATGGCAAATCTAGATACATATATCTTAACTTCCTTCATAAGAAGGAAAATGCAAACTTAACCATAATGAGAGACATTTCATGCCCACCTACTGGCAAGTGGAAAAGTCTAATATGAGGAGTTGCAGGGGACATAGAGTAAGAAGAACATAGCCAGGGCAAGAATGAATTGATACAACTGCTATGGGAAACAATTCAGCCTTGTCTAACAAGCTGATGGTGTGATTATCCTATGACCCAACAATTCCACTCTTAGGTATATGTCCTAGAGAAATTCTTGCTCATGGGAACCCAGAAACAGGCACAAGAATGTTCATAGTCACAGCATTTGGAGCACCAAAAAAAACTAGGAATGATCCAAATGTTTGCCAACAATAGGAGAGATAAATAAATCTGGATATGTTTATTTAGCAGCATACTAAACATCACAAAAATAAAAATTAATCACAGCCACACACAGCAACATGAATGACTCCAAAAAATAATGGTGAGTCCAAAAAGCAAGTTGCAGAGGAAACTATATCATATTTATATAAAGTTCAGAAGCAGACAAAACTAAACAACACATATTTTAGAAATACATGCAAATGTGGTAAAACCATGAGTAAAAGCAAAGGAATGATAACACAAAACTTGGTATAACTGTACAGCCCCGAGAGGGAGAGAGGGTTCCTGGAGGGGCAAATGGATGACTTCCAAGGTAGTGGTAACACTCTCGCTCTCTTTCCAACTAGATTGAGGGGTGGAGAGTCCATGGGTGTGTGTTGTATCATTATTCTTTACACTTTACATGTATTTAAAAACAGTCTTTTGCCCTTGCTCGATGCTTAATTACAGTTCTTTAAAGTTAAAAGCACAATAAGCAAGATAATGTTACTAAGACAGTAAGAGAGTAGAGCTATGTGGATGGAAAGAAACTGCTCTTTCATTCCAACATAAGACAGAGGCCTCTCATTTCTTGCTCAGCTCTGAGGCTGGTGATTCCAAACATTCAGCCTTTGACCCAAGTCCCCAGAAGAGTGGTGTAAGCGAAAATGACTGCATTCAGCACCAGAATGCCGAGAGGTCTGCAGAGAGAAGCCGCTGTTCCTGGGCTGTGCCAGTGCCAAGCCCTGCTCTCCACAAGACTCTAAATCACTGCTTGGAAGCCGGCTGTGCAGCTTCCCATTGGCAGTCTTATTTGGCCTTGTGGATAACCTGAGTAACTCAAAACTAACCAAGGCTCGCCCTAGCACCTCGGTCCATCGGAGTCAGGAGGAAGTACAGACAGCACGTAGAGCTGGCTTGCAGGGTCACCCAAAGTTCTAGCGACTTCATAACCCCAAGAGGCACCAGAGAGGAGCAGACAATATCCTGTTACAAGCCTGACTCTTAGAGGGAAACGTTAACAAGAAATACTTTAGATAAGCTCTTGCCCATTCTTACATCTTTTTGGTGTCCTCCCAGTTGCTCTTCTGACATAACTACATGGTTTAAACCAAATCTTCAGTGGTTGAATCCTTCCAGAACATCCACTAATAAATTTTAAACTCAAGTCAATTTTTCCAAGGTATTTTCATATTGATAGATACCTATATCTCTTAACTGAGTTTTACACGTCCCAAATATTCAAAAGTTAGAAATAACCAATCAGGAATATTGGGAAGTACAACTAAATTCAAGCGAAAGAGAAATTATTCCAAACTTTACATTTAAATCACTTCTCATCAGATATTCTGATTAGGTTGGATCTGTTTTAACCATGCTCTTTCCTAGTATTATCTTGATCCACAGAATTCAAATCAGAAAACAAAAGTCATAGCTCAGTTCCCTTAGCTAAGATCATCATCAATAGCACGTCCCATTTGCAACTCTGTATTTATGCTATTTTTTAATTGATTGAATATTTATTTATTTACTTACTTGTTTAAGACATCTTGTTAAGCACCTCCTATGTAACAGAGTTTTCCAGGAACTGAAGAAAAAGAAGGCAAAAAAGCAACTAAAGTACCTCTGTTCATGAAGTTTACATTCCAGTGGTGGGAAAAAGCAATAAGATAATAATAAATAGATATACAATATGAATAATGATAACTGTTAAGGAAGGAACAGAATAACATGAGGGAAGAAGGAGAACCACCAGTGGAAGGCTGGGGTTTGGAAGGGGTTGCTACTTTATATTAGACAGGCAAGTGTGTAATAAAGAACATGGCTGGCCTCTCCCCCAGATTCCTGGGAGGTAGTCCCTAAATCCTTGTAATTTCCCAGGTGAGAGAAATGTCTTTGTTATTCCCAGTGGTCCCCCCACCACACCTGGTAGTTTATGCTAATGAGATGACTCTAGGTGGGAGCCCATCATGCCAGAAAGACCAACCATGTGATTAGAAGGTTGGGACTTTGAGCTTCATATCAGCCTGACCTCAGGGGAGGGAAGAAGGCTGGAGATTGAGTCACACGGCCAATGATTCAATCAATAGTGCTTACCTAATGAAGCCCCAATAGCCCTGACTCTACGGAGAGAGGGCAAAGGAAGCTTCATGATTGGGACCCTCCCAGACCTTGCCCTATGCACCTCTCTGCGGCTGGTCCTGATTTGTATCCCATTGCTATAATAAAACTGAGTTCTGAGTCATTTTAGTGAATTATTGAACCTGAGAGGTTGTAGTGAGAACCCCTGAATTTGTAGCCAGCTGGTCAGAGGTGAGGGTGACCTGGACACTCGGGACCTTGTAGCTGGTTTCTGAAGTGAAGGCAGTTTTGCAGACATAATAATGTTTACAAATTTGATTATGTTTCTTCCTTTACTACAATATCTATTTTCTTTCTTTCCTTCTTTCTTCCTTCCTTCCTTTCTCTCTCTCTCCCTCCCTCCCTCCCTCCCTTCCTTTGCCTAATTGTATTGGTTACAACATTTAGAGTAATGTAAAATATAAAGGTGATCGCAAACATACTCAATTTATACCTCCATTTTATTCACCATTAAACAGCATGCCAACAATCAGTGTGTCAAAGATATAGTGGAGTATTTATTTTTGTCTAATTTATCTAGTATTTGTTGGATTGCCTTAACTCAGAAAAAGAAAGAAATTAATAATCTTTAAACTGTTTATATTTAGAAAGTATTATTTTAAATGAAGTAGAAAGATAAAACTTTGGTCAGATAAGAAAATGCTTCTATGATTTCAGCATTATTATAAGGTCTGTTTTACAGTATAAAGTAAAACATTGAACTTAATCAGAAATGGGCTTCAGCTTCTAATGAATTGTTCTTACTTAATTGGAGTGTCCTGCTTTATAGCTAAGGTGCAAGTAATGGCTCCCTGGTCATATCTGAAAGTAAGACACTCAAAACCCATCTGCCAAGATCAGCAAAATTCCAGTCTATCTCCACAGGGCTTTTGCCCTGCTGCATCTCCACCATCCCAGGAGTGTACTAATGTCTAAAGAATCCTTCTGGTTACTCTTGCTTCTGCATGGAACCAGAACCCAGACATGTCTCAGTGAGTCTGGAAGACTCCTCAGTAGCTACCAGAACTTGCTGAGTTACAGCTATCACTGCCCCAAACAGGAGGTCTGGTTCTAATGCTAAAACCTAGATGCTTGAAAGAGGTTCCCCTCCTAAAAGTTGTAATTGTCTGACATAGGGCTAAGGCTGAACCTCCTGCTTTAAAAAGGGCTCCTGGTACAGATTCCTGCCAAAGTTGCAATGGTTCATCCAGGTGACTTTTGTAACCAAGTGTGTATCATCTTAACAGTGGACTCTGCTCCAAACCAAAGAAGAAGCTCTAGAATTTGCCTATCAATTCTCTTTTACAATACATCAATTTATTTAATATCATTTATTCGTTCTTACTCTCCTTAAGTTTATTTTGCTATTCTTTTTGAGTTTACTGAGTTCATTACTTAATTTATCTTTATCATTCTTTGCATTGTTAAATAATACATTTACTAATTTCTTAATTTCTTCCTGTGTATAACTGACTCGACTTCATTCTTTCATTTTTTACATGTATTATTGACATTACTATTATTTAGTTAAATAGCCAATAATTTCATATTTTTATTTCTTCCATGACAAAAATATTGTAGGACAGTATTTTGAATTTCTCAGTGTTTTGATGCTATTTGTTCTTTTATTATTAATTTATAATTTTATTCCATTTTGGTTAATAAATGTGGCCTGTGAAATTTCTACTAACTGGAATTTACAGAGGTTTTTTTTTTTTTTTAGTGTTCCCTTATCGTATCTGTTTATTGAAGCATAATACAATAATTTAAAATTTTACCATTTTGTATTTTTCAAAAGAAATAGCCAATAGCCCTTTCACAGGATGTGAGAAAAATGGAAACACAGGAATATATATATATATATATATATATATATATATATGAAAGCATTTTTTTTTCTCTTGGTGTAGATATTTTTCTGGAGACTTAATAAGTAAGAAAATTATACCTTGCTTGTATTTACATAATTACTTTCTCATAGAATGTTACATTAATATATTAGGCTTAAGTAGTGGTATAGAGTTTTTTTAAGCCTAGATAATGATCAATTTTTTTAAAACATCTCAGGGATATTTTTTTAAAATGTGTGTCGGCTCCAAGATTCAAAGCAGAGGTGGCCCAGCGGGTAAGACTCCACGCTCCCAATGCAAGGGGCCCGGGTTCGATCCCTGGTCAGGGAACTAGATCCCACATGCATACTGCAACTAAGGGTCCGCATGCCACAACTAAGAAGTCCGCATGCTGCAACGAAGATCCCACATGCCAAAATAAATAAATAATAAATAAATAATTTTTAAAATAAATAAATAAAGTTACAGAGGTAGAACTTAATTCCTTCCCCTTGACTGTGCATTGATTCAGTGACTTGCTTCTAATAAATAAAGTGTGGAAAGGGAAAAGTAGTAAATTTACAATGGAGAAACTTGACAGACACCACTTTGTGATCAGGGTGAACATCACCAATACTAAGTCATGTTGATATCATGTACCCTCTGATATGATGTGCCCTTCATTTCTCTGGTATCCTTCCCCAAAATCTATAACCCCATTATAATCATGAGAAAACATCAGATAAACCCAAACTAATGAGCATTTTACAAAACATCTGACAGTACTCTTCAAAAATGTCAAGGTCCTTGTATTAGTTTCTCAGAACTGCTATAACAAATTGTCACACACCTAGTACCTTAAAATAGCAGATATTTATTCTATTATAATTTTGAGGCCAAAAGTCTGAAAGTGTCAGCAGAGTTGCACCCTTTCCAAAAGCTGTGGGAAGAATCTTTCTTTGCTTCTTCCAGCTTCTGGTGGCTCCTGGTGTTCCTGTCTTGTGGCAGCCTAACTCCAATCTCTTCTCCATCTTCATATGGCTCTCTTCCGTACATGTCTCAAATCTTTCTCTCCTTTCTCTTATCAGGACACCAATCATTGGATTTAGGGTCCACCCTAAATGATTTTATCCTGAGATTCTTAACTTAAATCTGCAAAGACCTTATTTCTACCTTAGGTCACATTCACAGGTACCAGGGGTTAAGCCTTGGACAGATCTTTCTGGAAGACCCAATCCAACCTACTACCAGGAGACTGAGAAACTGTCACAGATGGAGGAGACTAAGGAGATGACTACATGTCATGTGATGTCCTGGATTGGATCCTGGAGTGAAAAAGGGGACATTAATGAAAAACACTGGTAAAGTCCAAATAAAATCTGTAGGTTAGTTAATAATACTGTGACAATGTTAGTTTCTTAACATTATTCAACATTGTCTTAACATTAATCATTGTGCCATGGTTATGTAAGGTACGCATTCTTACTAGAGGAAACTAGGTGAAGAGTGTATAGGAACTTTTTGTACTATCATTACAACTCCTTTTTAAATCTAAAATTATTTCAAAATTAAAAGTTTTTTTAAGTGACCATATCGTACTATTTTATTAAAAGATAAAGACTCAGAGTTTGTTTAAAAATCCAGATTAGACGAGATAAAACTATTGATAAAACAAAGAATGCTGATATGTGAGAAATAAGGAAATTGGCAAGGATGTGTAGGTACATTTAAAATAAATAATAAAGTAGGGTGGTGATATTATTACCTAAAAGTACAATTTATGGCAAAATCAGTAAATAAGATAATAGGAAGACATTTGCGACGATAAAACACGTAATCCGCGTGGAATACCTAATAGTCATGAACTTTATATACCAAATTACATAATCCAAAGTATATAAAACCAAAAAAGGAAAAAAAAAACCTGTTGGAATTGCTAAAAGAAAGTAGCAAAGATACAAAACGGGGAGAAAGACCTTACCATAACCATCAGTTTTTGACAGATCAAATACACAAAAATAGAATATGAAAAAGTTCCATATTTAGATGTTTGCACCTACATGTAGAATCATGACATGAAAACTCACGTAAGTATATGCTATCAATGGCTTAAATACCATAAACTGTGTTGCACTGGTGAAATTGTTTTGTTAAAAAGGCAAACAATTCCTGATAGAGTTCTAAACAAAGAAAGTATTGTCTTCCCTCAATTTGCATGCATTCCTGAAAATTTTGGAGCCACTTAAAATAAGTACAAAGTAAATATCATTATATGTAAAGCAAGGTAGTATCTAAACTTAGAAAACTGTGAAGCGTCACAGAGGACACGTGACAAGACCTCATGGCACGTGCTGTAAAGTCAGCTGAACAAGATTAGCAGAGCAACCCTCCGAATGACTTCAGTGTGGGCCCCATGCACGCAATTAATTTTGACAACTAATATTCTCCTACGGTTTTCTTCAAATCTTTTACTTTGCTTGTTATGTGTTACCTGCGAAGAGTAAGGAGAGAGCCCCAAAACCGAGGCTTAGAATGTTTGAGATGTCCCAGCTGGGCACAAGGTTTTAGTCCAAAGTTAGCTGGGTCTTCTACTTAATAGGATTCTCTAGTTAGGGGACCACTGAAGCAATTGACACCCATTTTCTTATCATGCTTTACTTGGTTGGAACGAGTGTGGAAGCCCACCACACTCTGTATGCCCTTTACTCTTGAAAACCCTGAAGCTGCTGGCAGTCAAGTTTTGCTCATGGAAACTGCCCTCCACGCCACCCTCTGCCGTTCCGAATGCAGCAGTATTTGCACCTCTAACCAGAGGTGGCCTCAGTACTGGGAATGTCCACTCTGTCAAATGCTTTCTTTCCCAGGCTTTGGTGGTGCTGCTGAAGTTAGCCTGGGCACTGGCCCCTTCCCTGCCTGGAATGGCAGTTCTCATTTCAACTCTGTCGTTGAAATGTCTTTCCCAGGCCGTCCGAGTGAAATGGAAATAGGGTTTTGGCGGCAGTCAGCTGCTCTGGGGCCGAGTCATTTGTACGTTGGAGATTTGAGTGCGTCTAAGGGCCCCTCAACCCCCCTTCACTTCCAGCCCTTTGTGGGGACTTTGCCCTTTGTCCCATTAGTGAGCTGTGCCCACAGTGTTTTCTTTCCCTTTCTTGAATCATGAGCTGCTTGGCCCTTCCCTCAGTCTGGTGCTTTATCACAGTGTAGGTAACAAAAACTTGCAGCTTCTGGCCTTTTCATGGCATCCTTCCATCTTTTCTACTGCTAAAACAAATTTTTACTCTATTTTGTGTTATGAGTTCAGTTCAAAAGGAATATGGAAGAGATGGGAGTTAATATATAGACTTAAATGCCACCTTGGACCAGGGGCTGGAGAGGAAGCTGAGTTAATGTCAGACACCACCAGGACCTTGTCAAGGGGCTTTGAGGGTCTAGCAAGTGGCCGAAGGGACTAGCACCTGTGACATGCCTGTGGTGACTGGAGCTGAGGGATGGGAGAGACGATTGTTAAGCTGCTGATGTCTCTGTAGGTCTTGCCTGGCTTCAGGGGACAGTGGCCATACCAGCATTGACCTGGACAGACTGAAGCCACATAATGAGAGAGGCAGCCCTCACATGCATTTTTTTACAAATGCAAAAATAAGAAAATTGAAAATCATCTTTCCGGGTTGATATGTATTAACAATATGCATTAACAACTTTTATTCCAGAAAGATGTGGATTTGTTCATCTATCACCTGTTTGATGAAGGTGTGTTTTTCTCCATCCAGGCTCTCATTTGGCCCCTTGGTGTGAGGTAGTTAGGGCAGGCAGCGTGATGCCCATGTGGAAACTGAGCCTTAGCAAGGTGAAGGATTCAATCAGAACCACATAGCTAGTAAATGCTGAAGGACCAGGACTGGGTCTCCAGTTTGGATGTGAGTCCAGTTTTTTCCCTTGCACGTTTATTCACATAATATCATTCACTGAAAAAGCAAGCATGGGATATGGAAGAGAGAGCATTAATCTGCGTAAATATCAAAAGCTCAGTCTTAGATGAATGCCAAGTCCTCTGTTTGTTCTCATTGTGAAGGGTATCAAATGGTAGAGCTTTGGGGTACAGAGTCCCAGTACCCCTCATACAAGCACGCACATACACACACACACACACACATGTGTGTGGTACAGAGCTCATCTCTCTAAGACCAACATCCTCCAAGGGCTTTGTGAGCCCTTTAGGTAAACACACAAGGCAGTCAAATCAACAATGCTGTTTTTCATGCTTGAGCTCTGTAGATGGGCCCTCCCTCCACGGTTGTTCATCTCTTCAGTGGAAATTGCTAAGTAAACAGTGAAACTAGGCACAGCAACACCCCACTCCAAACTCACACACACCCCAAGATCAAAATTCTCAGCAATCTCTAAGAACTTGATGGGGAAGCAACACAGGGAGGAGCTTTCCCACTTAGAGCCTTAGAAACTAGCTTCCTCCAACTCCCTACCTCATGCCCTTCACGGCAGTGCAGGAACTTGGTCACACTTGTCTTAACCCATCTCCTATAATACCAATGTAGCAAATGGTGTGAGGTGCTGGATTGAGCAGAGCTCAATTCAAAAACTGGTCCTTAAGTAAGTTAATTAACTTCTCAGGGACCCAAGAAAAAAAGAAACATGGGGTTAATAATGCCTACTGTAATAGTCAATTATTGCAAACAACCACAGAATGTCAGTAGGATTCAATAATAAGCATTTCTTTTTCACCCATCTGTGTTCATCTAGCTAGGGTGTCCTAGGTTGGGCCTGGCTGAACATCTCTGCTTCAAGTTATTAATCCAGCTGGCTCTGATCTGCTCCACGTGTCTCATTCTGGACACCTGGTGGAAGAGGCAGCACCACCCTGGGAGAAACGTTTCTCATGGTGAGGGCAAAAGTGCCACAGGGCATGGCCAACCAACCATATAAGCACATTGCAAACCCCTGTTTGCATCACAACTCCTGTCACCCTGTGGACCAAAGTCAGTCATGTGGCCAAGCTAAAAGTCAAGGAGGTACAGGAAAAGAATCTCCTTTTATACTTCCCACGTGAGAGGCTTTAAAAAGTGACATGGCAAACAGCATGGACCAAGGGAACAGTGAAGAACTGGAGCTGAAAAAATCAATCTGTCACCTCCTTCATAGGGTTGCTGAAAAGATTAAATGTAATAATGCATGCAGAGGTATTGATGCAGAATGTTGATGCATTTAATAACTATTTGTTTCACTTTATCACATATATTCCAGGCCCACCACTGTCAGGCCATAGCTGAAACCTTCCCAGGCTGTGATAGATTCCTGAAACATGGCCTCCATCAACTCCTTACCTCACTGTATAAGCATGTTTTCCCTGGCCACTGTATAAGCATGCTTTCCCTGGCATCAAAAAGTACAGTCTAATTCTCTTCCTTCAGATCTAAGTTGGCCTTAGTGACTTCCCTTGACCAACAGAGAGACGCAGAAGGGACACTGTGAGACTGCCGAGGACCAGACATAAGAAGGGTCCCTTGGAATGCTCATTCTTAGGCCACTTCTTTTGGGAACTGATTCACCAAGCTCTAAGAAGGCCAAGTCACATGAGGAGGACACACATATATGTTTCGGTTAAAAACTCCACCTGAGCTCCCAGATGACAGCCAGCACCAACCACCAGCCATGTGGGCAGGGCCATCTTGGATTGACCCTTTGGATCACTGCAGCCCCTAACTGATATCGTGTTGCAAGAGATATGAGAGACCCCACATGAGAGGTGCCCAGCTGAGCTCCAGTCGACCCACAGAACCATGAGTAATAATAATAAATTATCATTTTAAGTCATGTCATTTTGGGGTGATTTATTTCGTAGCAGTAGACAACCAGAATGCAAACCAATGTTTACATCTCCACCGGCCACTGAAACCAGGCAGGACCCTGGTGGACAGAGAATCTGCCACTCTACAGACTCCCCTCTCACCCTCGGACTCATCACATCTCGCAGTGTTGGTCCCGATTCCCCATCCCAGTACTGTCAAAGCCCTTTGACAAAGGTTTTAGCATCTTCTCAGCTCCCTCTCCAGCCAGGTGGGGAGGGAGTCCACAGTGTGGCAGCAACTTGAGGAGAAGTGGACCCACTGAGTTAAGATGTCCTGGGGCTGAGAGGGGATGGCTGTCCGAGTTCCAAAGGCACGTACATGTCCCCACCTCTCCTCCTTTAGGAAGAGTCAGGCTCAGATGGACTGTATTGACCCTTAGGCTTTCCACTAGTAGACAATCTTTGTCTTTGACCCCAAACATACTTAATGACACATTCAAGAGGCTCGCTGAGAAACTGATTTCCCAGAATCCTGCACTGACCTCCCCTATTTCACAAGGTCCAAGGTACACAGGCCAATAGGCACACTTACACAGCTGGACAGAGTGTCTGACAGCACTGACAAGACCCTGGTGGCATGACAAGACCCTTCAGAGCATGGCAGGTGTCCACAGGAATCCATAAACATTGTTGGATGCAATCATAACACTTCAATTTAAGTGGTTCTTCCTTGTTTGCTTGCTTTGCACATCTGCTCTGCAGAAGTAATTTTACAGTAAAGAAAGCAGCAGCTCTGCATTTGAATTCTAGCATCCTTGGCCCTTATGTAATTCTGAAGAAGAAGCCTTATCATCCACTCACCAAAACATGATACAGTCATTTAAGTGACCTAATACATTTAGAAAGATTGCAAACTGATGAACAAAAAGGAATGCCCTGGCAGTAGTACAAAGAAATGTCAAAGTTAAGTACTTTGTTATGTCAAACACTATGTTATGAACGGAATCCAGAAAACATAGTTCCCAGGCACTCTAGCAGTGGAAGACAGTTGCACAAAAAGGTTATCATGTTTACATTTAATCTTTCCAAACTTCTTCAACCCCTCATCTTCTCACTTACACACTTGTCAACATCCTTCCCACTGTCTCGAAGGGTCACAGGGTGAGAAACCCAAAGGCAAATAAGTACAGGCCGGTATCTCAGCTCCACGGAGTACAGGTACACAGATGATTAAAGAAAATTATTTGACCTCCTCAAGCCTCAGGTTTTCATTCATGAAATGAGGACTATGATATCGAAATCACAGTTGTTGTATTCAATGAAATGCAACATCCGTGACCCCCTAGTATTATTCCCGCTGTATAGTATGTTCCTTTCCTTGGCCAGTGCTGACCTCTCCCTCTATGCTCTGAATCCCTGCTTCCAGCCTCCTCACACCAGCACCATCCCCTCTCTCCTTCCCTCCTCCTCCTCTCCCCCCCCCCCCCCGCCCCTATCTTTGATCTTTCACATTGTTGGTCTCTATAGTTCCTCGGTCCCTTCCCCATCATGGATACCGACTTAAACATCTCCCAACTTAAAAAAAAAAATCACATACATAAGCAAACACAAATACCTCTTCCAACCTTGTCCATTTCTTTCCTATTTCCAACTCCCTCATCCCAAATATTGCCTTCTTTACAGCCCCTGTTTTACACACACTATATCTATTGTTCTCCTTCAATGTATTCTGTTTATTTCTAACACTATTTCATTTGTAAAATTACTTCTGAGTCCTTACCCACACGAATATCTTTAATAGTCGCCATCATAACCTCCATATATTCTGCATTTTTCATGTGAAAATGCACCACGAACATGTTGCATTACATGTACATGTTTGCATTACATCATGTTTTACAGTCTTCCTGTGTTTTACTTTTAATGGCCATATAATGTACCGTTTTATTAATGACCCAAAACTTTAAAAATCATTCTCCTAATGTTAGGCGTTATTTTGTATTTTAATTATAACTGTGTGTATGTTTGTATGTGTGTGTATATAGAAACCATATATGTACATAGTTATACAGTATCATGTATACATATGATATGTGTGTATCATGTATATGATTTTTGGTGCTGCCTTCAAAGTTTATAAATTAATCTGTGCTTACTTTTCAACTTTTTCTATTTTTTTAACTTTATTTTATAAATATCTCCATGTATTTTTATCTAGTCCATGTGATTGTCACTTTTTCTTTTTTTGCCATACGCGGGCCTCTCACTGTTGTGGCCTCTCCCATTGTGGAGCACAGGCTCCGGACGTGCAGGCTCAGCGACCATGGCTCATGGGTCCAGCCGCTCCACGGCATGTGGGATCTTCACAGACCGGGGCACGAACCCGTGTCCCCTGCATCAGCAGGCAGACTCTCAACAACTGCACCACCAGGGAAGCCCTGATTGTCACTTTTAAAGACAACATGGCATTCCATTGTGCTAATAGCCCAATAGAATGAAACAAACTTAGCAGAATTCCTTAGCAGAATCTTTAGCCACTATGGAGAACAGATGGAGGTTCCTTAAAAAAACTAAAAGTAGAACTACCATATGACCCAGCAATCCCACTACTGGGCATATACCCTGAGAAAACCATAATTCAAATATAGTCATATACTACAATGTTCATTGCAGCTCTATTTACAATAGCCAGGACATGGAAGCAACCTAAGTGTCCAACAACAGATGAATGGATAAAGAAGATGTGGCACATATATACAATGGAATATTACTCCGCCATAAAAAGAAACGAAATTGAGTTATTTGTAGTGAGGTGGATGGACCCAGAGTCTGTCATACAGAGTGAAGTAAGTCAGAAAGAGAAAAACAAATACCATATGCTAACACATATATACGGAATCTAAAAAACAAACAAAAAAATGGTCATGAAGAACCTAGGGGCAAGACGGGAAAAAGACACAGACCTACTAGAGAATGGACTTGAGGATATGGGGAGGGGGAAGGGTAAGATGGGACAAAATGAGAGTGGCATGGACATATATACACTACCAAACGTAAAATAGATAGCTAGTGGGAAGCAGCTGCATAGCACAGGGAGATCAGTGCTTGTGACCACCTAGAGGGGTGGGATAGGGAGGGTGGGAGGGAGGGAGATGTAAGAGGGAAGAGTTATGGGGATATATGTATATGTATAACTGATTCACTTTGTTATAAAGCAGAAACTAACGCACCATTGTAAAGCAGTTATACTCCAATAAAGATGTTAAAAAAAAAAGAATACATGTACAATAAGCCTGTTTATTAGGATTTGAACCACAATAAAGTTTCAAAGACTTACGTTTAAAAAAAAAAGAATCTTTAGCAAAATCTGAAGCCTCCCATTTTTTTAAATATTATAAATTTTTACTCAAAATAATAAAGTCACATAGTTTAAAAGTCAAATTGTCTTAAAGTCTTATAATAAAATGTTCCCATTTCCTGCCCCACCATTCTCCACAGCTCTCAGTCCCCATTCCTTTTCAACCATTTTAGGTAATTCTTCTGGCATTTACACATGACCATATTTCTAAATGATATACACAGACTAATATATTTTAATTCATTAACCTCAGATATTATCCACTGACTTTCTATTTTATGGGGGAGATTTAGCTCTCCTGTGTCAATCACATCATAGTAGCTATCAATTTCTCTTTTCTTCATCAGAAGTATTCTTTTAGGAGACATTCATTCTCCTTCTATCTGGACTGGCTGCCCTCTAGGCCATCTGCATACCTGTCATTGTTACCAAACCTAACTTGTGTCCACTCACCCACATGCCTTAAACCCTATCTGCTGACACTTGGTTGTGGTGAAGGAAATTGCAGCATTTATTGCAGGACACCAAGCAAGGAGTACAGGCAGCTAATGCTCAAAAGTCCCAAGTGCCCCAATGACTTTCTGGGCAAGGTTTCAAAAGACAGGGTGAGGGAAATTGTTGCAGGGTGCATGATCAGCTCAGGGACATTCTTCCAATTGGTTGGTGGTGCGGTAATCGGGAATCAACATCATCAACCTTCTAGTTCCAACCAGTCTGGGGTCTATGTGCTTGCAATGAGCATGCACTTAACTTCTTCCAGCTGGTGGGGGTTTCAGTATCTGCAAAGCAGTGCAAAGGATATGGCTTGGAATATTATCTATAGCACTTGAAGAGGAACTAAAAGCCCTTGAATTTATTTAATGGCTAAACTATTATTATTTTGTATTGTTTGACTGTTTTCCTTTGTTTCTACATTTTCTCACTTCTCTGATTAAATTTAGTCTTTGGAACTCAGCAAAGGCCTAGGAAGCTAAAGTTTTTCTACAAACAAGAGGCATGTGGAGGACATGGAGTGAGGTCTGTCCTGGGAAGGCCCCATAGGGTCCTGCTTGGTTACATCCTCTGGGACATCCCTTTGCTGTCATCCTAAGAATTCTCTTTGCCTTTATGCTGAGCTGATGCCTTAGTTAGTGTTCTCAAGAGAAACTGAACTTATACAATGTATAGAAAGAGAGGCCAAGGGAGAGAGATTTATTTTAGGGAATTGGATTATGCAATAGAGGTGCTTGACAAATCTGAAATCTGTAGAGCAGGCCAACAGGCTGGAGACCCAGAAAAGAGCTGATCTTGCAGTATTGAGTCCCAAGGTATTCTGGAGGAAGCATGCCTTCTTCTGAGGATCTCAATCTTTTCTTTTAATATTTTCAACTGATTAAATGAGGCTTACCCACATTATGAAAGTTAATCTGCTTTCCTCAAAGTCTACTGATCTAAATGTTACTCATATCTTAAAAAATACCTTCACAGAAACATCTACACTGGTGTTTGACCAAAAAACTAACCACCATAGCCTAGCCAAGTTGACACGTAAAATTAACCATCACAGTTGGTGTCCCTTTTGCTTTGGTATTATGTCTTTCTTTTTGGGCTTACTCCTTCATTTTGGCGGAACTCCTCCAGTACCATCTTGAGAAATATGCATGGCAGATAAATTTCTCGAGATCATGAATGTCTGAATATGTCTCTTCTATCCCGACATTTCATTGACAGTTTGGCTGTGTACCGAATTCTGGGTTTTCCTTCAGAAGTTCAGAGGCTCCATTATCTACTGGATTCAAATTTTGCTGTCGAGGAGTCCAAGGCCCTTCTGATAACTGTTAATCTATATATGACCTGGTTTTTCTTTCTAGAGTCCTATGAAACTCCTCTCTGTTCTAAATTTTCTGATGTTTAATAATGAGCTTGGGGTAGGTCTATTTTTAACCCTTGTTTTGGAGACTCAGAGGGTCCTTTCAAACTAGAAACATATGTCCTTCATTCTAGGAAATGTTCTTTGTGATGATTTCTTCCCTTTATTTTCTCTGCTCTCACATTCTGTAATTCCATTATTCAGACGGTGGACCTCCTGTACTTGTCCACTATTTAGCATATGTTTTCTACTCATCTTTTTCTGCTTATGGTCTTTTTTACTCCACTTCCTGAAAAAAAAGTATTCATACTTATTTTCCATTTATTCTGTTGAGCTTTTTAATTTTTACTTCTGTGTTTTAATTTTTAAGAGTTCTTTTTTTCTCTCTGAATGTTCCTTTTTTTCTAGCACCATTTTTATTAAGCTCCTTTCATAAAGGTCAACAAAGAACTAGTTACTAAATCTAATGAAGAGTATTTAGTCCTTGTCTTCTTACCCTCTCATCATACTCATGACTATTCCCTCCTAGAAATGTCTTATTTTCATTTTGGTTCTTCTTTCTTTGTCAAGCTCTGTAAAAACCATGATGATCCATTCTTAACCCTCATCATTACTACTCTCTTCACTTAGCCCAGAGTGGTATGTAAGCATACTCATAGCTTCAGCTTCTAAACTCATGACTTCCAAAACTCTTCATCCCAGTTATCATTCCTGAATGTAAAATTTGCATAAATTTCTCTTCTGCATTCTAATTTTCCAGTTAAATATGAAGCAGCAGTATGAATTAAGAGTAAAGGAGGGTATATTGGAAATTTTGAAGAAAAGGTATAAACAGACATCTTAGAGAGGAATAAAGTAATCCAACTAAAAATACATAGTGGGATCACCCATACATATCTAAACTACAGCAGTAAAAAAGACTAGAAAGTGTACTTCTTGTTGTTTTAATTTTATGTCAGGAGAACATGATTAATAGGGAACTACCCATATGTGGAAAAAGCATTCCAAAAATGTTACTATATATGTATACAGTTTGCTGGATTTGAATGTTTTTCTTTCCTATTTTTCTCTTTCCCACAGTCCCTGAATTGACTGTGTGATTAAGAAGTATGTTCCCATTACTTACTAAGTTTATGGTAAACTCCCTCCACACTCCAGTTTTATGGTTTCTGGTTTTTGACACAAGATTCTAAAAGCCTTCTTGTCTATCACCTGAGGGTTTCCCTCTACCTTTGAGCAAATCTTATTTCTAGAGGACAGTGTTCTGGGCATGTGTCTCTATTTCTTCCCTGTTGGCTGTTAGAGTTACAGTTCCAACGGGTTTTTTCCTCCATTTCAACCTAAGATGAAAATTCCCCTATGCTATTGGGGTTCTTAGTCTTCTTTATGTGTTTATTGACTGACTCCACTATTTTTTTGAATTAAATTCACACTTTAATGCCTAAATTTATAGCTATGATTAAGATTTCATGGAAAGTCAGTCCTCAACCTTCAAGGAGAAATATGATGGAGAGGAAAACAAAACCTGGTAGTACCATCCACACCTTGAGCTCTACCTATTCTCAGAGAAGTCTGCTGTAGCTTCAGGAATCAATGCCTATTCCAGGGGACATAGAGGCCTTCTCACTATTAGTGACATATGATTTCCCCACTGTTACTTTGGCTACAGTAAGTGCAAATGCTTTTTGAATTTCCAGAATGAGCCTGCTTCTTAGACATCCATCTTGGACACATATTCACTTGAGCCTGAAAACCTATGCCAGACAGCTGCTCCAGCTCTGACTTCTGCCCAAGCAGTTCCCTAAGGAGTCAATGACTGGAGGCAAACTCATCAGGTGAATGCATACCTCATTATCAGCTACAGCTCTGCTCCCAAGCCCTTCTGTGCTCTAGTGATCCATGACAAGGATCCTAGCAATTCCATTGTTTCAGACTGGAGACAGCTTAAGTAGTCCAGCTCTTGGTCTCTTTGCCATGGGCTTCTTCATCATCACTTCTGGGTCTTCTTAGGGAAGTGGTATCTCATTACTAGTAGAAAGAGACATTTGTCATGTCTTAACTCATTCACATCCTAGAATAAGTCATCCCAAAGGGTTGTGGTCCAATAATGTATCACTGAGGATTCCATTATGTCAGACCTACTTCTCCTTGGAATTGTCATGGTGGAGTGGAAAAGACAAGTTGAGTTTCCTCTAGAAGGTAGGTTAACAGCACTGTTAGACCTATTTACGCATTTGTGTCTCCAAGCTAAACTCTGCAAGGTCCATGTTGTATTCATCCTTCTATCATCAATGTAAGCACAGGGCCTGCCTTATAGCAGATATCCAAAAACTATTTTTGAAAGAATGAGTGAGTTACTAAGAAGAAATAATAAAGGTTGTTTTCTATGGATTATTAGATCTTAAAAAAAACAGTATCAGAAAGAAGCATCACTGACTATAACCATTTACTCAGACGTTTCTTTAGAGTTTCACTCTCTAGCATTCTTGGCTAGCAGAAACAGCATTGGTGTCGATAGATTATTCATAGTCCCAAAGCATGTTTTCCATTTGTTTTCTGTATGCTACCTAGGAAACCATCAACTCCCAGTAGATCTTGGAGGGGCTAGAATCTTTATCTTTGCATTTTTCAAAATTGATAATGCGAATGCCCGTGGAACAGAAACAGCTTTGTTTCACTGGTGGTAGAAAAATCAAACACTCTGAAAGTGGTTCTTCTAAATTTATTCTTCCCATCTCTAGAAGAAATTCACATGCAATTTCCCAGAATCTTCCAATAACAAGAAAAGTCAAAATCTACTATGTGCTTCTTGAGGGCCACACATGGCATTATCTCATTGAAACCACACGACACCCCAAGGCGGTAAGTAATATTAACCCTATTTTGCAGATGGGAAGCTGTACTATGGGTAGGTCATTTAAGTAGTGCAGTCACCCTTTTAGTAATGGCAGAGCTGTGCTTTGCCCTAGATAGCCTGTTGTGCAATTACACTATTAATTAGTGTGTGGCCTGCCTAGTGCTCAGTTTAATGGCATTACCATTAATTCTACCTATTTCAATAGATCTCATTAAAGAAGAAAGAGCTATAGGGCATAGATGGAAAAGAAATTGGTCACTGTAAGGCTGTAATAAACTATGTGTGTCCCTGAAACCCCTACATCCATTTCTAATATTTTACAGATATATGTATCTTGAAAAAGTGCCATTGGTTATTCCAGAGTGGTTAACGTCTTTGCCCCCACCTTCACAGTTCCCCTTCCACACAGCTTCACCCACACACATGTGATGCACATGAACTTTGAGAACAATTGCTCTTTGGGGCTTGGGACTTGGATAGTGGTCATTAGCAAAAAGTGTCGAAGGAGTTATAGGCTTGACAGGTCTAAGTAGATTTCTTGTGGCATCTTCAGTTGTAAACTTGTCTGGGGTCTCTGAGTAAGACCTTGATCTTAAATATCCTTAAATATGCCAAGGCTGAGCAGAACTGGGTAGAAAAAGGCTGTATTGGTCTTGTATTTACCTTTGTGATGACCTTGAGTTGTCTGATAAATCTTATATTAGGCATTTGTAAACTCTGGTCTTGTTAGTAACCTAGACTCCTGCACTGGTCCATTTCGTTCCTCTCTTGGGTTCTGGGTTGGATTGGCCTGGTCTCTGCTCTGGATGAAATAAATGTTTTGTTTGCAAGACTTCAAGTCTTGTGAGGATCTGGGATGGATTTTTTTTTTTACAGTATTCTGGTATGAATTATGGATTATTCTCTTGGTTGAGTCCTTGTAGGAATGTGTCCTCATAAGGCTTGCTGTATTTGGCTTTGAGATTTGGCTAGACTCTGGCTGGATTAGGCTAAAGGGGATTGGTGATCAAACTTCAGGCTGGACTTGGGTCTGGTTTAGGATAAACTGGGATGGTCTGTGGGCTTAGCTGAGGTGGGTTGGGAACTATATTACTCAGGATCTATCTCTGAAATTGGCTCATTTTTTTTCATGGCTCTGGATTAATCAGAGCTGGGTTAGGACTGTGTTGAATAAGTTCTATCTCTGCATTTGGGTGGCTGTAAACAGGGCTTTGAGATGAGTTTGGGACTGCCATAAATTGAGTCAAGGGATATATTGAAGTGAACTGATTTTCAAGCTAGACTGTGATGGGCTTTGGTAAGGTTATCAGTGGGATGCTGGGTTTAACAAGGCTTTGACTGTTTCTGAGCTGAGGTTGTTGATGACTTGTCTTATGGAATGCCATCAACGTATTTTGCTATAGACTATGGTTCTGCCACTGGACTTGAAGTTATTACTGGTGCCTTTTCTTTTCTTACAACCAAAAGCCATCATTCAGCTGATTTAGAGTCTTTAGAAATGTTGTTATCCTGAACAGTAAATTGCTTCTGGGAAGGCTCTCTTGACTTTTTGCAGATGGTGATCCCATGGAGGACAGGCATGAAGGAAATCTCATAACAGTTAAAAGAGACTAATTTTTACTGAAGGATGTTTTGCCTTAGAAGGCTATGGGGTGTCAACAAGGCCCAAGGACCAGTGGGACCTCCCAGACCTCAGCAAACATTGAACCTATTTGATTGACACAAAATTTGGTCGAGAGTGTCAGATCTGTCCATATTGTGGACAAATTTTGCTAAAGAAAAAATTTGCCAAATTTTCTTGAGTAGTCTCTGTTATCTGGAACATCTTCCAAAATCTTTGCCAGGAAACTGGACAAATGGTCCTTTGGTGCCCAGTGGGATTCTTAGAAGATTAGATGGCAATGTGGTCAGGATAGCAAACTTTGTTTTCGAGAGCTTGACAAAAGGGGCTCAGTCAAATGTGTTGGAGAGTGGGGGACAAATAAGGGAGAGTGAGTCACTGGAGGCTGGTAGACAGGAAGGTCATATTTAACAATTTCTGTCTCAAAGAACGAAGACTGGCAAATTCAGTAGAAAAGTGATTAGAGTGCGGGGCTAAAGCCTTAAGATGGTCAGTGTAGTAAGGCAAACTCTCCAATTTTTTGGAAGGCAGCGAACTTAAAATTCTTAGTATTCTTAAATATCTTAGGATCCTTCTTTGTGTCATAAAACATGCGAACATTCACAAGTTAACCCCCTATCCCTCTCTCTTCTTGAAATAGAAGTTTCCCCTTCCTAGCAACCCAGTGCAGTCTAATGTCCCCATGCACTGCTCCACCGGCATGCTCCTTGTTGACAAGATGACACGTGTCAAGTCAGTGGGGTTTTCTCAGGGCTTATGGTCTCAACTTCCACAGAATGCAGCACTGTTGATGCTTCTTCATTCAAGAAGCTCTTCTCTGCTTGACTTCCAGATTATCACTCAGGCACATCCACGTGCATGGTTAATTTGCCCTTGTGTTTCTTCAACCCCAGAAATGTCTATCCACAGCCCAGGCATCATTTATAGTGTTCTTCCACTGACTTGAGTTTGAGAGGCAGAGGAATTCCTTCCAAACCCCATATGGCTTTCTCTAGGGAACTTGGGAAGGCCAGTCAATCTCCTCCAGGAAACAGGAGTCCTTGGAAGAGATTAGAATCCTGGACAACCTCAGTCCAATCAGAGCACTGAGCATTCCCTCGAGATGATGATAACCTTTGCATAAAGGAATATTGATACTTGAACATCTCTGAGCTGTGAATTTAATCTGGGACATGCTAACAGGAACCCATTGGATACTCTTCCCAAGTTCTCCTCCAACCTCAAGTGACTGATCCACCTCTCCATTTCCCTACATGCACTAATTATAAGTCTGTTACATCCTCACAACCAAAGGAAAATATTGCCAATTTGAAGAACCTGAACATGTCTCCTCTTGTGGACCTGCTGAGCCACCATAGTGGTATCATACCAGGCACTTCATTTATCCTGTTATAGACTCTGGACACCTTTGTTCTACTTCAACATTCTCTGAGAATAATCATATCTCCATAGCTCAATATCAAGTTCACTTCATGGGCATATTTGGAGGACATCTCTCCATAGTGAGTGAGGCTGGCACAAAACCCTCTAATTGGAAGGTGCACCTGGAATGGATTTCTCTGGGCTAGAGAGAGAGTGAGAGAGAAGGGTAGAGTCACTTTTAAGATCTAGAAATGGTCAACATGTATTAACAGTCCTGTATCTAGAATATTGAAAGAAAGGCAGAGACAACTTGGTCATTCAAGCATCTGAATCCCTCTAACTACCTTTCTGTCTTCTAAAGCATCATCTTTGTCCCAGGGGAGAAGCTTCCACTCTCTCCCCTTTTCCATAACTTTGTTTCATACTGAATTTCCTTCCTCCCTGAGAATTCCCTCACCTATCTTTAATTATGGTGTCTGTAACTTTGAAGAGTTCTATCAGGACTCTTCTGATCCCCTGCCAGACTAACTTTCTAAACTATAAACGTCTAAATACATTACCCTGTCAACCAAACTCGAAAGGACCAAAGAGGTCCCTAGAGCATGAGGATGAGAGAAGACATTCATAAACTTCCCCCAAATCCCTTTCCAGTTCAAGCCCTTTCCTATTCTTTGCCAATCCTGTCACCCACAAATGTTCTCTCCATTATGTTTTTCTTTCCTTTTTTTTAAAGATTTTTTTGATGTGGACCATTTTTAAAGTCTTTATTGATTTTGTTACAATATTGCCTCTGTTTTATGTTTTGTTTTTTTGGCCACAAGGCAAATGGGATCTTAGCTCCCTGACCAGGGATCAAACCAACATCCCCTGCACTGGAAGGCGAAGTCCCAACCACTGGACTGCCAGGGAAGTCCCTTCGTTATGTTTTTCTATCTTGTATTCCTTTCCTCTCCTAATCAGTTTCCCCTGGATTTTCTGCTTTCATCTACCCACTTAATTTCTACAGATTTTCCTCACCTTCATTTTCATTATAGAGCTGCAGTGAGACCAGGATGGGTTTTCAATCCTTTGGGGAGGGAAAGGGTATGAGAAAAGAAGACTTGGACAAGTTAGAGTATTTTAATCTCCCCCAAATTATTTTTTTCTGAGAGTAGTTATTAGTAGGTATTTTTTTAAAAAGAACAGTTTCCTGGTCAAGTAAGCCTGGGAAATATGGTTAGACATTTTTCTCACCTAAAGATAGCCTGAAAACTTTAACATGGTAATGGGCATTTATTAGTTGACTATTATTGCATAACAAGCTACCCTCAAAATTAGAGGCTTAAAACACAAATACACATTCATTCTCTCATAATTTCTGTGGAACAGGAATCTGGGATTGACTTGGCTGAGTGGTTCTGGCTTGGAGTTTCTCATATGGTTGCAGTCAAGATGTTAACCAGGACTGCTGTCATCTGAAGGCTTGACTGGGGCTGGAGGATCCACCTCCAAGAAGGGCCACTCACATGGCGGGCAGATTGATGCTGGCTTTCAGCAGGGGATCTCAGTTTCCTACTACACGGGCTCCTCCATAGGGCTGCTTGAGCAACCTCATGACATGGCATTGGGTTCCCCAGAGAAAGTGGTCCAAGAGAGCAAGGAGGAAACTACAATATCTTTCTTTTCTTTATTGAAATATAGTTGATTTATAATGTTGTAATTGTTTTAGGTTTACAGCAAAGTCATTCATATCTATCTATCTATCATCTATCTATTCTTTCTCAGATTCTTTCCCATTATAGCTTATTACAAGATATTGAATATAGTTCCCTGTGCTATAATAGGACCTTGTTGTTTACCTATTTTGTATATAGTAGTGTGTATATGTTAATCACAAACTCCTAATTTATCCCCCCGCCCCCGAAACACACTTTCCCCTTTGGTACCCATAATTTTGTTTTCTATGTCTGTGAGTCTGTTTCTGTTTTGTAAATAAGTTCATTTGTATTTTTTTAGATTCCACATATATATTTTAGATTCCACATATGATATTTGTCTTTCTCTGACTTACCTCATTTAGTATGATAATCTCTAAGTCTATCCATGTTGCTGCAAATGACATTATTTTATTATTTTTTATGGCTCAGTGATAGTCCATTGTACACATCTTCTTTATCCATTCATCTGTCGATGGACTTTGAGGTTGCTTCCATGTCTTGGCAATTGTAAATAGTGCTGTTATGAACATTGGGGTCATACAGCTCAATATCAGAAAAACAACCCAATCAAAAAACAGGCAGAAGACCTAAATAGACATTTCTCCAAAGAAGACGTACAGCTGGCCAACAGGCACATGAAAAAAATGCTCAACATCACTAACTATTAAAGAAATGCAAATCAAAACTACAATGAGGTATCACCTCACACTGGTCAGAATGGCCATGATTAAAAAGCTTACATATAATAAATGCTGGAGAGGGTGTGGAGAAAAGGAAACCCTCCTACACTGTTGGTGGGAATGTAAATTGGTGTAGCCACTATGGAGAACAGTATGGAGGTTCCTTAAAAAACTAAAAATAAAGTTACCATATGATCCAGCAATCCCACTCCTGAGCATACATCTGGAGAAAACTCTAATTCAAACAGATAAATGCCAGTATCTTTTATGACCTAGTCTCAGAAGTCGCACACCATCATTTCCGCAGTATCTTATTAATTACACACAGATCAGTCTCATTCAGTGTGGGAGGGGAGGTGTGAATACCAGGAGATGAGGAATATTAGGGATCATTTGGAAGGCAAGCTGGTGCAATGCATTATGAATCTCCAAAACTTAGAGACTCTCAAGCAGAGGGGAAGATGAGTGTCTGGAGAAAGAATCCTGAAAAATGGAGCAAGAGTGTGTATTGAGGATTCCCAGAATGGAAGACGTATGAAGCTAAAACTGAGTTCTGGCTGGGAACGGGGGCCCAGAGCCCACCCTAAAGAGGATCCCTCACTGCAGAAACGCTCGCACAGGGCTTCCCTGCCAGTCCCAAACTTCTTGGAAGGTTCACCCTCTTGTAAGCTGTTTACTTCCTCTGTCCTAAATCAAAGATTGGGTGAAAAAAAGTCAAAGTTCACAGGCTGAAAAGAACTTATCACAGAATCTCTAAACTCTGGAGATGAAGACAATCGCTAGAGCATACTCAGCTGTTCCAGGCAGGAACAGCCTTCTGTGTGGGACTGTTTTTGCTTTCAGCCACATGACCACATCCCAACAGTCTCTTTTATGATCTGCGCTAAGTGTATAGTAAGGTCACTTGGATGATTCAGATCACAAAGGCCCGTTCTTCTCTGCTCATTTGCCCAGTGTCTTGTTTGCAAAAGTCCCAGCCTGGGGTCGGAGCCATAGCGCTTGGAGTAAGTTCTCATCAAACGTTTACAGTGACCTTATTAGCGGACGTAGGACAGAAAGGAAAGGGCAAGGATAAAAAGGCTAGCGAGTGAGAAAGAAGTAGAAATGGGGAAGAGGTAATGCAGAATGAAAGGGAAGATGCGTGAGAAAACGGAAGGAATAAGAAAACGGGCACACCCACGTTCCCTTGAACGCGGAAGAGTGCTTTGCCGTCCTTGGCCACAAGGTGGCACCCTTTGAACTTTCTTCCCGCATCAAAATAAGAAAGGGGGGTGGGTAGAGAGGAGGGAGAAAAGGCAAAGCACTCCCCCAATCAAGAACAATTTGAAAACCCACCCCATAATATTTAAAATCTGGGACAAAGAACCATCAGCACGGAACTGCTTCAATTGCAAAACCTCAGCGCTGCCTCCGGAGCGGCCTGCCGGCCCGAGTCAAAAACAACCCCTTTAAAAAAGCGGACTACAGCGTTGCGATTCTTGAAACCTGAAACCTAGAAACAGAATCTTAGCGGAAACCAGAAGGAAAACCTTGAACTCCTCCAGACAATTGCTTCCGGGGAGTTTCGGGAGAGCGAGGGGGAATAAAAGGCCCGAGAGGAGAGCCCCTCGGATGGCGCGCCCTTGAGGGTCCTGGCGAGTTCGAGGAGCGTGGGAAGGAGAGGACCCTACCCTCTCCCTGGGCTGCAGGTCATGGCCACCGTGGAGCAGAAAGCCCTGGGCATTGGCTTCAAGTGTCTCTCTTTGGCCACTTTTGTGCTCATCTGCGCCGGGCAAGGGGGACGCAGGGAGGAAGGGGGTCCAGCCTGCTACGGGGGATTTGACCTGTACTTCATTTTGGACAAGTAAGTGCCCTGAGTTTTCCACCCTAGTTTAAGCTGGTGATGCTTTCTCCCCGGGCTAGGCTCCTTGGCAGTGTGGCTTTGGGACAGGCACGCATCTCCAGGGACCAAGAGGGGCCGCGGGAGGCGGCGGTGCCCCCAGCGCTGCGCCTTTGTGGACGGGGCGCGCCTCCCCCTCCCTCGCCGCTGCCCGAGCCGGCGGGGCAGGCGTCGCTGCTTGTTCTCGGGACAAATTCTTTCCTGCCTTGCTTTCTCTTGACCGAGGCGCGTGAGTCTGAGGATGGGAGTGTAAGGATACTGTTGACCTACTACGTTTCCGTGAACCCTTTCCATTTGCTTTAGAAACCTCGGTGAGAAAAGCTTGCTTACGAGAGGCAGAACTTTCAGGCACGTGTAAAGTAAGAGGCGTGGGCTTTTAAAAGTCAATCGTCTCTTGTTTAAAAACTGTCCTACATATTGCTTTATCTTTGTTCCTAATGATAGAATGTAGGCAGACTGGGAAGTTAGTGAAAATACAAGGCGGATTTCTCCAGCCCGGCACCATTGAGTTTGAGGCTGGGGAGTTCTTTGTCGTGGGGACGTCCTGTGCCTTGCAGGGTGTTGAGCATCCCTGGCCTCTACCCACTAGATGCCGGTACTACCCCCCTCCAGAATCTTCCCTGCACCCCTGCCCCCCATCCCGCGCTGCCTCCACCGTCTCTCCACGGTGACAAGCAAAAATGTCTCTAGAAGTTGCCAAAAGTCCCCTGCGGGTATACTCCTCCTCCCTCTCGGCTTGAGAAACCCTGATGTAGGCGAATTCAAATTCTTGGCGATTTGACTCGTGGGCTACCAGGGTGGTGGAGGAGCCCTGGTTTCCTTGCGAAAATGGATGAGGCTTCAGGACTGCTCAAGGGAGAGCTGAACTCTGACCAATCTCCCTTAGATTTGCCAAGCCACAGTCATTCAAGGAAGTTTCATGCTATCTACTAAAAAGCAGCTTTAACAATAAAAAGCCCCTCAGAGGAGATCCGTGCTAACACTGGTGTGCTCCCCACTGCCAGGACGGGCGCTTGCTGTTACAGTGGTGGGGAGATTAATTTCACAGACTGGAAAGTATTTGCGAGTTGGAAAAAGAGTCCTGCAAAATAAGCTGGCCAGCTAGACACCAAATGTGCTTTGCAGTTGCCCCTGGAGTTTGAATTTTTCCGTAAAGGCTGTTTTGAACTCCAGATTCTTTGGATGAAAAGGGAGATCTCTTTCTTGGAGATTTATGAGAAGGTGGATACTGAAAATATACTTCCATGCTAAGAAATGGAATGTCTTTTGTTACTTCTAGAGCCTGGGAGCACCAGCTCACAGATTCAGAGACTGTGTCTGAAAACAGTCAGTGATGCCTATCATTGTTCTTTTAAAAAAAAAGAAAAAGAAAAAAGAAAAAGAAAAGAAAGCCAGTTCAGAAGAACATAGAGGCAGATTTGAAAAAAAGGACAGAATCACCATGTCTCTGAATGGAGTAACTCCACACTGTAGAGATATCAACTCTTCCCAAATTAATTTGTAAAATGAATTAAACTTTAAAATCAGAGTTCTGAAAAAACTTGTTTTGGTGGTGAGAGGAATTTAGCAAAATGATTCTAGGTTTATCTTAGAGGGAAAAAAAAACAGGTAATAAGAGCTAAAACATTTTGGGAAAAGAATAATGAAGAAATACTTATACCTCCAAATAGTAAAATGTATTGTGAGGCAAATTAATTGAAGAACAGGATGGTAAAGGCCAAAGAATAGGTATACATAATAGAAAATCTAGAAATAGATCCAAGGACATGTACTTCCATTTAGTGGAAGTTCAAATCAGTGGAGAACGAATTCATTATTTTTAAAAATGGTTTTTGAACAAATGGTTGGTAACATGGGAAAAGAAAAAGGTTAGATTTATACTTTACCCCCCACACAAAAATAAATTCCAAGAGGTTTGAAAATTTAAATGTTAAACATTTCATTTTAAAAAGGAAGTGTTGAAAGAATTAGAAGAAAATGTAGATGAGTATTACTGTAATCTTAGATTTAGAGCTTTAAAAACAGAGTAGAAACAATAAAGAAAACTACAAAAAGATTTAAATATATTAAAATCTTACATGGCTATAAACGAAAAATGCCATAAATAAAAGATAACAAGTTACAAAAACTTTTGCAACATAAATTCACCTCTGTAGAGTAACCTTAACCTTAATATATAATAAGCAGTTTTAAAAAGATCATCCCAATAGAAAACAGGCTTACTATATAAATAATTCACACAAAAAAATGAAAGTCAATAAACAAAAAAGTTCAACTTCCCTAGTAATCAAATAAATGGAAAAATCGAACAAGATGTAATTTTTATTAAGTTGGCAGAGATTTTTAAAGAATTATAATATTCAGTATTGTCCAACTTGTGGGAGGGAGGGGCCATTGTCATATCTTACTAACGAAAATATAAATTTGTTTGGTCTTTCTAGACTTGTGCTGTCCAGTAGAACTTTCTGTGTTGATGGAATGTTCTCTATCTGTGCTTTCCAGTATGGTAGCCACTAGTCCTATGTGGCTATTGACGGCTAAATTGTTCCTAGTGGGACTGAAGAAAGGAACTTTCTATTTTATTTAAGTTTAATTAATTTAAATTTAAATAGCCACATGTGGCTACTGTATTGGATAGCACAGACAAGAAGATAATTTGGCAACCTGTATCAAAGGAAAAATCCAAGATAGTCAGAAAGAGGTGCCTATGCGTATGTTCATGGCAGTGCTGTTTGTGATGATAAAGCTGAAAATTACCTAAATGTCTAACAACAGAGGATTTAATAAGACATGATACACACATGATATTGAGTACACATGTTATGCATGCTTGTAAGATATTTTTATTGTTTATATATTTATTTATTTTTGTGGTACGCGGGCCTCCCACTGTTGTGGCCTCTCCCGTTGCGGAGCACAGGCTCCGGACGCGCAGGCTCAGCGGCCATGGCTCACGGGCCCAGCCGCTCCGCGGCATGTGGGATCTTCCCGGACCGGGGCACGAACCCGCGTCCCCTGCATCGGCAAGCGGATTCTCAACTACTGCGCCGCCAGGGAAGCCCTGTAAGATATTTTTAGGAGAAATACTTAATGCTCATAATATACTCTTAGGTGAAAATACAGTTACCAGACATTATACACTGTGATTCTGCCTTTCTAAAAATATAAACACGCACATGTATATGTCTCTATTTACCCAATATGTAATAGTATTTGTCTGTAGAAAGTAGGATTTTTACATTCTTTTTTTACACTTTTCTGAATCTTCACATTTTCCTGCAAAGAACATATATTACTTTTATATTCAACCAAAATAAGGTATCCTGAGTTTTTAAAATGTATTTATTTATTCATTTATTTAATTTTTGGCTGCATTGGGTCTTTGCTGCTGCACGCGGGTTTTCTCTAGTCGCTGAGAGCAGGGGCTACTCTTGGTTGCGGTGGGCAGGCTTCTCATTGTGGAGGCTTCTCTTGTTGCGGAGCGTTGGCTTCTAGGTGCATGGGCTTCAGTAGTTGTGGCACATGGGCTTCAGTAGTTGTGGCTCTCAGGGCTCTAGAGCGCAGGCTCAGTAGTTGTGGCGCACGGGCTTAGTTGCTCCGCGGCATGTGGGATCTTCCTGGACCAGGGCTCGAACCCATGTCCCCTGCATTGGCAGGTGGGTTCTTAACCACTGCACCACCAGGGAAGTCCTGTCCTGAGTTTTTAAAAACTCACTTCAAGTGTGAGGAGGCTGTCTAACCAGCCTGCTGAGCTCCAAGCCCCTCATGATGATAGAGGATGCTGCCTCTTTCATGTTTAATCCTGGAGTACATTTCTAAACGCACCATAGGATCCTTGGCAATATGTTGGGGACCCAAAAACGTTCCAGGAAAAAAATGGTGGGGAGACCTTTACAAGTACCTACCTTTACATGGAGGTGGACTCCTCTGACTTCCTTTGGTTGTCCTATTGCTTGAAGAGAGGGACATTTTTGTGCTGAATGAGAAACTTGCTAGAGCTTGGTGTGGTAAGCGTGTGTACCTCCAGCTTGCCATCTCGAGTCAGGCTAATTTATGGGATTGTGGAGCCCAGAGCTGGCGGATGGACCAAAAGGCAGTGATAGCAAACAGTCCCCTGGCTGGTCCCTAAAGACATGGTCTTCCGTCCTAGAAGGAATCTCCCCAAACAGTGCTGTCCAGCACCCAACTGTCGCAGCGTGCAAAGGGAAAGAATTCTGATGCGTTTTTTCCTTGGGCTTCCAAGATCCTCTGGCCGTCAACACACTGTCTACAGGCTGAAACCAACAGCTCACAAGGCACTGAATTCACCATTCTTCTCCCAACCCCTCAACTCCCTTTTTTCCCAGCGAATGGTTCTCTTCTTTTCTGTGACATTAAATCTCAGCTTATTTCAGCTTTAAGCAGGATGTGTCTCTGGCCTGGAAGAAACCCAGATTATACATTTAATGGAACGTCATGTTTTCTCAACCAGAAGCAAAGACTTCATAATGATAACCTAGACTACCACAGCAACACAATAGGGCATTATTAGTGGCTTTGGCGACGGGGCTGGCGGACTGGGCTTCACAAGGCTTTATATGATGGAATTTCATGTTCATTCGAGCATGCTTTTCTGGTTACAGTCAGGAAAAGTAGACTGCTGGGAATTCAATCAGGGATTTGAAAAGTCAGATTTAGAAGGGCTCTGTCCAGAGGAAAACAGTCAAGGAGCAGCTGGCCTTCTTAAGTCTTCTGGGGGTCCTCTAAGATTAATGCACCCAGTTGACCAACCGCCAGACATGAATGTACCTTTCCCGTCTTGCAAGGCTCTTCTGTTATTACACTAGATATTTATGTATCACACATCGGTCTATTTTATGGAGAGCTATTAGTCACCTAAATGGAAAAAGTGGATTCTCCATCGTGAGTCTGGGAAAGTGCTGGCTGTATTCATGTGTGCCCTGTAGACTTCAAAAATAGCATGGTGGGATGGGGCAGGAGTGGAGGAGATGGTGTGCTGGAGGATGGCAGTAAGCCCTGAAGAGTTGATTTCTAGGACTTCCCAAAGCCACAGCCTGTCACCCAATAAATCCTTCCATCTGCAGAGGCCCTCTACAGGCTCACCGTGTGTTGCTTCCCCATTAGACCCCCCAGCTCCTTCCTCCATGACTTCCTTTTTGTTCAAGACCAATTTTCTCCTTCTCGTTTCCCCATACAAGGGGACCCTGTCTTGCCATTCACCCAGATCCACAATTGGATGGTCACGTGTGGTGATGATCTGTAGGGCCATTCCTATGTGTTATACTCCAGGGACATGGTCATTAAACAGATTTTTATAACGTTAGACTGGGAACCTCACCACCTTCTGGGTTCCCAAATATTAACTTTCAAAAGAAATCTTTAGAGTCGAAACTAAAGTCTCCCAGCACTTACGCCATCTCACAAATGTCCCAAAGACAACCTTGCTTGGTCGCTAGGGCAAGTGCTACTGTCTCTAATTCACAGATGAGAAAACTGTTTAGTCTTTGTCAACCCACCGGATTAAGTGACCTGCGGAAGGACCTAGGATTAGATAATGACAGAGCTGGGACGATGTCTGCCGCTGACTCTCAGCCCAGCTCTTTCCACTCATCACTGCCCTGGGCAGTTGGGTCATAATGAGAAACACATGGCAATACTCCTGGGTAGATTCCAGGAATTAAAACCCCCTGCATCAGAGTTTCAGGAAATGATGGTATATTAGGCGGTCAAGGTTACTTAATTGAGGAGCTACTGCTCTGCTGTTAAATCGGCTGTAGTTGATTGAAAGTATCAGGGACTCCGACCCTATGCAGCCCACAGAGATGCTTCAGAGGTCTGGGGCTTAACTGATGGATAGGACTCTGAGGACATCTGATTATAATGCACTGAAAGATCCAATGAATTAATAATTTGTTCAAATTGAGTCTGACGGAAAAGGGAAATTCATCTCTGTAGATGTGTTAAAACACAAAGACGTAGCTTTTTTCAGAAATGCTTTGGAAGAAGTCTTCCAGTAACAAAAATGCAAACTTGACTCTCAGTAAGGAAAACAGAGTCCATTAGAAGGTACCTTGAAAATGCTACAATAATAATTCTAAGAGGCAACAGGGAAAAAAAGTTTTTCAGGAGCCAGGAATGTCTTTTTTTTTTTTTTTTTTGTATTGAGATGAACTCTATGGCTGATTTTCAGTGTTCCTCCGACTAAGTTCCAGATTTGGAGAGGACTTATCAGGTCAGGTAATAGTTAGTAGAACTGCCTGCAAATTGGAAGGTTTGGCTTATGGTTCAAAATAAAAATAAATAAGACAAAACTCTTTTTTTTTGTTTTGTGTTTCTGTCTGAGTCAGCCAAGTAATTCTAGTTTCCTTAGCTGTGGAGACCTGGTAAGTGTTAAGCTGAGAATAGAATCCTGGAGTGCTGGAGGAAGGCACCTGTCCTAAAATAACCTGCCACTATCTTCAATGCTGAAGGACTCCCAGTGGTCCAGGAACAAACTCTGCCACCCCTTAGCGAGACTTGGCTGTCACATAAGTGCAAATAAGATTTGCTTTATGCTAATTTAGAACGTGTGTCTAATTTTTGATGTGTGGCCAAGAGCCTAGATTTCACCTCTCCCAGTGATTACTGGGCAACAAAAGACAAAGTGGGTACTTGGATATTTCCTAACATGTTTCCCAGACATGCCAGGTTTGTACTAAAAATAGTAACTAGATTTCTTCCATTTGGAAGAGCTGAGTCTTTCATTCATTTGGCGTAAATATGTTCTCAATTCCGGTCACAAGTGTGTGCTCCATTAAAAGCATAGATGACAATGCCTATTGCAAACAATGTCCTATTCTGGGTGCTGTAAGGAATGGAAGAGAAGCAGGAAGCCGTCCCAGACTATTTGCTTTTTATGTAGAAAGACATTAGAAGGACTCCAGGCAGTCAAAGCTAAAGGCTCCAGTGAGGATTTGGGACAGGGGGGCAGGTAAAGTCAAGTTTAGATCAATAAGGAGAAGAAATAATAAGGTTTTCTGAGCCCTTGCCATGCACTGCATAAGCACTTTGCCTGTATGATCCCAGTTAGTTATCTCCTTCGCAACCACGTAAGGCCAGCACAGTCATGATCACCGTTTGACACGTGAGGAAACAGGTTTAACAAGGTTAGCCAATGTCAGTGTAAGTGGTGAACTCAGCTTCAAACCCAGGCCTCTCTGACTCATGATCTATGCGCAAGATGAAAATAATCTAAACATGTAAGGGAACATTGAATCAATCAGGGTAGGTTAGGTTATGCCGTGGTAACAAACAATTCCCCAACTGTCAGTGACACAAAACGACAAAGGTATAAACCTTTGTAATCTCTGCCTCTGCTCCACGTCTGGTGAGGGTCAACAGGGGCTCTGCTCAGGGTAGTTATCTGAGGGCTAGGCTGGTAGAGATTCCTTAACACCAGCTTCCACCATCACGGCTGCAAAGGAAGGAAACGCTGGAGAGTCTCCAGCTGGAGCACTGCCAATAAATTAATAGCTTGTTCAGATTGGATCTGATGGAAAAGGGAAATTCAACTCTGCAGAGTTGTGAAATGACATGTATCCTTCCACTCACAAGCCATCAGTCAGAACTGGTCACGTGGCTTCACCCTAAAGAGGGTGAAAAAACATCAGCCTGGGACTTCCCTGGTGGCGCAGTGGTAAAGAATCCGCCTGCCAATGCAGGGGACACTGGTTCAATCCCTGGTCCAGGAATATCCCACATGCCGCAGAGCAACTAAGTCCATGTGCCACAACTAATGAGCCTGCGCTCTAGAGCCCACGAGCCACAACTACTGAAGCCTGCCTGCCTAGAGCCCGTGCTCCGCAACAAGAGAAGCCACCGCGATGAGAAGCCCGCGCACCGCAACGAAGAGTAGCCCCCGCTCACCGCAACTAGAGAAAGCCCACGCGCAGCAACGAAGACCCAACACAGCCAAAAATAAATTAATTAATTAAAAAAAGAAAAGTCATCCTCCTGTGTAACTAAAAGGAGAGGAAAGCCAGATATGGGTGGGCATTAAAAGCCTCTACTACAAACCTTTAATTACACACTGCTTTTGCCTGAGTAAGCAAGAAAGGAGTAGTCCCTGGGAGAGGATAAAGAGGTTAGACTTCTGGTACAGAGTCAGTGTTGAGCCATGTTTTAGATGGATTCATCAACCTGGAATTATGATCAGACATGACAGCTCAAATGCACCCATGAGGCAGCGATGGCCCCTTGCTTTTCTCCTCCCTTTCCCATTGCTCCCATTCTTTAGATGAAACATTCAGTGCCGTGGGCAGGGGATTAAATTAGATTAAATGGAAACAGAAATGAAGATGAGACATGCTTCCTTGATAGCTAAGTATTACACAAATATATTTGAAAGCTAAGAATCCCTTTGCCCGTAGTTTGTGGACTGTGAGGGAATTTGAAAGACGGTGAGGGGAGAGCAGCCCCTGGAAGACAGCGGCAGCCACGCCGAGAGGATGCTGTTCATTGCAGAGGCTAATTCAGACCTTGAATCAAGAGTATCTGGGTTCCAGCCAAACGCCTTTCTCAGTAGGGGTGTCAATTGCCATTTTCAGTGGGACAGTTTTTCACCGTGAGGGACTGTAGGATGCTTAGCATTTCTGATCCTTCTTTTGTAAATGCCACTAGTCTTCCTAGTTGTTGTGATATCCAAGAAACAAAAGCCTCTACATTTATCTCTAAATGCCTTCCTGTGAGATGGTACCATCCTGGTTGAGAACCCCTGACTGAAAGAAAGCAGAGTAGATCAAGGCATGCCAGTGAAGCCAATTCCAAGCATGGTAGGACTACATCTGAGCAGGAAGAACATTTGTCTGGAGGAAGAACGAGGGAGTCTTCAATGATAAGAGGGCCAGTGAGAACTGCAGACCTTGGAAATGAATGTGCTAAACCAGTGGCTCTCAACCAGGGGCCAGATCAGATCCTCAGGGGCCTGGGGCAGGCGTGTATATTTTGGAAAAACTTCCCAGGTGATTGTGATGTGCGTCTGTCCTTCCCACAATAAATCATGAAAGTGAACAGGAAGATAAGAAAAGCTGTCCCATAATGATGGCCTTGTTCCTCTCTCATGAGGATGTAGCTGAGGCCGTAGATGCCTGAGAACTGGATGCCAAGCAGAGTTCTTATTTTAGATGGTGGTAGGGGAAGCCCAACCTGATATGGAGAGGAAGAGCCAAGGTCACAGATAGGCCATGCTTTGCCCTCTTTGTTGGCAGGTCCTGCCGTGCGTGCAAACACATGAAGGCCATGGTGTTTGCTAGGACAGTCCTTTGTTTCCTTTCTTTCAAGACTCCTGGCATGAAATGTGACCCAGTGCCTCATGGGAATGAACTGAGCTCAAGCACAGGGGGTAAGAGAGCTGACTTTGGAATCAGGCATCTCTGGCTTCAGATACCAGCTCAACCTTTCACCAAGCTGTACAACCTTGAGCAAATTATTTAGCCTTTCCGAACCTCAGTCTTCTCATTAATGAAACAGGCATTAAAATTTCTGCCTTGCAGAAGTGTCCTAAAGATTAAATAATATTAGATTAAAAGCTTTAATGACGCATTTGGTATGTGAGTGCCCCAGATGATGATGATGATGGTGGTTGTGGTGGTGACCGTAGTGGTGGTGGTGATGGTAGTGGTGATGGTGATGGTGATGGTGTTATTGATGGTGGCAGTGATGACTACGATAGTAGAGCTGATGGTGATGGTGGTGGTATTGATGGTGTGCTAGTAGTGGTGATGGTGGTGGTGATGGTGTTATTGATGGTGGTGGTGATGACTATGATAGTAGAGCTGATGGTGATGGTGGTGGTATTGATGGTGTGGTGGTGGTGGTGGTGGTGATGGTGAAGGTGGTGATATTGATGGTGGTGGTGATGGTGGCAGTGATGACTATGATGGTAGTGCTGATGGTGATGGTGGTGGTATTGATGGTGTGGTGGTGGTGGTGGTGGTAATGGTGGTAATTACCCCTAGGGAAAAAGGATGTTGTCCTCTAACAAAAGACACCTCCTTAGATTATAAGCAGGACTGCCTGGCTAGGGTAAGGAATACATCAATTCAATTCAGTATTTATCAAACTTTGCTAAATTTATCTTATTACAAAATGCCTATGACATGTCCCTGGCTCTCAAGGATTTCACAGTCTAGTAGAAGCAGCAAAGGGCTAGGAAAACAGACTTGGTGAAATAATGAATTTTGGTTGAGATAAGAGAGGCTTAGGAGACTTCCTAGAGAAGGTAACTTTGGATCCAGACCTTGAATGTTGAGCAGGATTTTGACAGGTGACAAAGTAAAAAAAAAAAAAAAATTGATGACAAGGGGGCCATACAAGAAAGCAAAGTGACACATCCTCTTTGTGATGTAAACATGACAGAGAGAGGGACAGGAAAAGAATCTGGAAAGAGTGGGTTTTTTCATATCAGCAGTAGGTTATGAGATTATGTCAGAGGATTGGGGAAAAAAGAACAAAAGAAATTGAGTACCTTTGTAGGGTGGAGCCTCGGGACTTGATGAACCGTTGGCTGTGAGTGAATGGGAGAGGAAAGAGTTGCGAGGGGAAGGAGTAGGTTTCAGAAGGAAAAAGGAGTTTGGTGTGGACGAATTGAGTCTGAACATGTGGGACATTTGGGTGAAGGTGTCGAGTAGGCAGTTGGATTTATACCCTGGGAACTGAAAATAAAGACTGGAGTGTTGTTAGCCCAAGGGTGGTAGTTGAAAATATGGAGGGATAATAAATAATATGGAGATAATATCAAGATAACATCAGGATTTAAAAATGTCAAGAAGAGGTGGAGTTTAATGAAGAAAATGGCCAGGGTCCAATCTAGAGGAATTGACAACAGGAATGTCTGGGCCAAAGAAGAAACTCCACTAACCAGAGCCGAGAGAAGTTACCAGACAGTCAGAGGAGAAACAGCAAAGAACTCTTACCACAGAGGCAAGGAGAGAGAGAATTTCAGTGGAGGGTGACCAACTAGATGTTTTTCCCCTAAAATCCATCTCTATTCCTAGTCTTGGTAAACAGCATCACCATAAATCCAGCCACTTAAGTCAAAGATCTGAGAGCCTTTCTTATACTCTAAGGCCTGACAATATCTGCTCCCACATCTCTGCCATTACCTTAGTTCAGGCCATTTGCTACCCAGTTCACTGAAATGTTCTCTACATTGGTCTCTTTACCTCCCTTTTTTTTTTTTTTACCTTTCCCCCTACCCTATACTCTCGACACTGGTACCAAATTGATCTTTTTAGAGCACAGATTTTAATCTTGACATCATCTCCCCCAACCCTTCAACCTCTAAACACTTCCAAAGTTCTTTCAGTATAAAATGTATACTCCTTAGCGAGGTATCCAAGAGCCTGTTGCTCCGGCCACTATGTGTTTCCCTTAGCTTCATCTCCTACCACACCCCACACCCTTGCAATGTCCAGCAAAACGTGCTGTGCAGTTCCCTGAACTAACCCATGCTCTTTCTTGCCTTTAGCTGTAATGCCCTTTAACACCATTTCCATCTTTATATGGGTGATGCCCTCTTATCCTTTGAGATGGTGACCGGCACTTGGTCCCCTCCCCTCACTAGCTGTGGGCTCCCTGTGGTACAAAATATTGAGAACAGTCATCTCTTTACATCTCATCTTTATTCAAAATCCATTCCTTGTTCAGGATCCCTCAACCCCATAACAACGCATATCACATGATAAGCAGCAGAGAGGTCCATTATCAAAAGATGGAGAAGAAAACCCTTAAGTGTGTGTCCTCTGAGGTCTCATTCAAGGGCCTTATCTTCTTTTCCTCAAACCCTGCTGCTCAACCATATACAGTTCATTCCTGTAGGAACCACCTAGAACAGGGCCTTCCCAATACCTTTTGGCAAAAGATTATGTTCAGAAGTATAGTCATCATTCCTTACATAAAAGATAATGCAAATACCAGGTTTATGGAAATTATATAACAAAGAAGAGAAAAATGAATTATCCTAACTGTAACTATACGCCAGTCACAATAATAAGCAATATAAGGTAAAAGGAAATACAAGATACCATTGGACAGCCATAATCTAACCATAAATAAATGAATGACCCAGTACATTCCTGGATTGTGCTTGTCCCAATATAATTATTATTTTTTAAGATTTATTTTTTATTTATTTATTTTTGGCTACATCGGGTCTTAGTTGCGGCACACGGGATCTTCGTTGAGGCATGTGGGATCTTTCGTTGTGGCGCGTAGGCTTCTCTCCAGTTGTGGCATGCAGGCTCCAGGGCGCATGGTCTCTGTAGTTTGTGGCACGCGGACTCTCTAGTTGTGGCCCACGAGCTCTGTAGTTGTGGCGCACGGGCTTAGTTGCTCCATGGCATGTGGGATCTTAGTTCCCTGACCAGGGATTGAACCCAGTCCCCTGCATTGGAAGGTGTATTCTTTACCACTGGACCACAAGGGAAGTCCCCCAATGTAATTATTAGTGGCTTCCTAGTTTACTCTTGAAAGTGTTTCAGTTTGGATTTTAAATTATATGGTCATCCTGATTATTAACTGTCATAAAAGACACTATCAAAGGAACAAGAGGAGAGGGTTGAAAGCCAAATGGGTGAATACCCTTGTACACCTTATCCCATTAAAATGGGCAACCAGTTGGGGACTCCTGATTCCATTCAGGTACCCCGATTTTAAGCTGTCCCTGGCATTCCCCACTCCCAAATTTCCATAACAGTTTGTGGAACTTCTCCAGTACTTCTCCCTAACGAAACATTTAACGCTATGAATTGGAATTGTGTCTTTCCTGACCCGTCCATGGGGAGGCAGTGTTGCTCATGTGTTAAGAGCACAGGTTTAAACACCAGGAAAGAGTCGTAGGAGAGTAATGTTTAGACTAAGAGCATAGACTCTAGGGTTAGAATTTGAATCCCAACCCTACCACTTACTAGCTATGTGTCCTTAAGTCACTTAATCTCTTTGTGAACTCAGTTTCCTCACCTGTGACAAGGGAGCTAATAGTATTATCACATAGGGTTGTTGTTCTCAGAGCTGAGTCCTATGCACACGTAAGAAGGGCTCATTAAGTGCTAGCTATTATTATTAAATGGCAATGAATGTAAAGTGCTCAGCCCAATGCCTGCTGCTTAGTAAGTACTCAATACATGTCGTGGTGTAATTACTAATCTTTATCGATCCTAAAGGACCTACCAGGCATTAAAAACCATTTTGCTGAATCAATACATATTCTCTGTTGTATTTATGCGTACTACAAATACACCCAGCAAGAAAGAACTGAGAAAGGGCCTATGCTTTAGCAGAAATAAAGGCACTGGTGACTTTTGGAAGTGCTGTTTCAGGGCACCATAAATGCAGACATTAAGATTTAATGAGCTGCAGGGCTTACTCTGAGATGAGAAAGGAAAGAAAGTTTGTTGATGACTTCTGAGAAAGAAGCTGGGCATGGACAGTTAGCTTCTCACTGCCTCTACCAACATCATCTAAAACCGCCCCATCTCCCAAAAGAGAAAGTCTTAAGGAGGCATCTGGGGTAAGCCTGCATCAGGTCCAACCACTGAGGACAGCAACACTGACATGCAATACACTTGTAAGAAATTACACTAGAAACCAAGCAGATGGGTTGAGTTTGAAGGAGGTCAGCTGGGGTCTACTTTCAACTCTGTTGCCAAGTTAAAAAAGAAGAATGTAGAAGAATATTATGGAGGAACCCCAAGAACAATCCCCAATCTGGAAGTGAGTTTGAAGTCAAGAGTGGGACATAAGGGGGAGGAGAGGCATCTCCGTAGAGCCCTGCTGCCCTTGTGCATCGGCATCACACAGAGGCAGCTGTGCTGGACAGTCGAAGGGGAAACCAAGCCACTAAAGAGAGAGTGCGTGAACACCAGGCATCTTCGTGACAGTGATTCTGTCCAGCATTGCTGAATCCTCCCCGTAGATCTGGGCTTCCAGGGAAATGGCAGAGTTCTGTCTTTGATTATGTGGATGCAGCAGGGATCAGGAATGAGCACAGTGTGGAGTAGACACCAGGCCAAAAAACCCGACATATGGCAAGCTGGAATTGGCGTAACCGTGTCCAAAACAAACCCACAAACCTTGCAAGGATTAGGTTCCTTTGTGAGAAGTGATGAGGAGTTATTCCATTCCCTGCTCTCCCCTAATTGATGAAACAATAACGTAAGCTTACTTTAGCCTTTAAGATCAACTCCCTTCCCCCAGATTAAGTTCTTAGAGAAGTTTATAAGTGCGAAGACAATGCCATATATACATATATATATGTATATATGTAGTATTGGGGAAGCAGATAGGAGACCCAGTTACACCTTCCCATATTGAAAGATGAAAATAGGGCCTACAAGATTTTATCAACTGAAAATAAGTGGTGAAAACAAAATTCCTGAGGTAGAAGAACATGTTTATGGAAAGAATTTTCAACAGCAAAAGAGGTCAGTTTTACTACCATATGTGTTATGATTTTGGTGAAGTTAAATAATAAATTTGTGAAACAGGTGATAAAATATGAAAAGAGAAGAAAAGGGATCTAGAACAGTTAAAGATATATAAAATATACGGGAAAGTGTAGTTATAAAGTCACCTCAGAAGCAGTAAAGAGCAGAACTGACAATGAAGAAAATAAAGGATGAAGGCGTGTTTGAGAAATCCTCATACTTTGAATAGGAAATGAGTTATACAAAAGTGATGAGAGAGAAGATGATAAATAATGAATGACAAAAATAGATATCCAGGGCTTCCCTGGTGGCGCAGTGGTTGAGAGTCCGCCTGCCGATGCAGGGGACACGGGTTCGCGCCCCGGTCCGGGAAGATCCCACGTGCCGCAGAGCGGCTGGGCCCGTGAGCCATGGCCGCTGAGCCTGCGCGTCCGGAGCCTGTGCTTCGCAGTGGGAGAGGCCACAACAGTGAGAGGCCCGCGTACCGCAAATAATAAATACATTAATTAATTTTAAAAAATAAAAAAATAAAAATAGATATCCAATATATCAGATAATTTGGGTTGCTAAAATATAGTCCAGAAGAAACATTCAGAGATTTGATTGAAGAGAACTTTCCTGATTAAAAAACAAAAGACTGAAAATGTAGACTGAATAGGCTTATCAAGTAATAATCAAAATTAATTAAAAGAGATGAATACTTAAACATTTCCTGGTGAAAATTTTTAATTTCAAACACAAAAGAAGAATTTTATGAATGGGAGAAGAAACAGGTTACCTACAAAGGTTCTGCAGCATTAAATGGTGCAGAACTTTGATGGATAAAGTTATGATCTAAAGTGTGACACCTGTCAATATGTCACTTACATGTGAAGAAAATAGAAAGACGTTTTCAAATACATATGGATTCTTCTAAAAAGGGGAGTAGGGATAATTTTCTTCAAGATTACCCAATGAGTGAATCAAGGCTTAAAAAAAGCTTTAAAATAGAATAGTGATTATATAAAAGAAGCTGCAATGACCATCAAAGCCATTTAAACAAATATATGTCTCATTAGTATTTTCAGTAAATTTTGAGATATTACATCAACAAATAAGAGCAGTCTGTCATGAGAAAGGAACAGCTGAAAATAAGAAACTTTTGGAGAGAAAATATGCTGTTTCTGAATATTCAAGTTCATTGGAAACAATGACCACCACACTGAATATTGCAGAAGTAAATTCAGCTCATCAGAAGACAGTTTAAGAAACTTTGTCCAGAACTCCAGCAGAAAGAATACAGAGATTAAAATTATGAGACAACAGATAAGTAATACAAAGGCTAGGAACATATATACATATATGTATATAGGCTAGGAACATATATATAAATATAAATTCTAGGAAAAGAGAACATAAGAGATGCAATAATAAAAGTTCATTTTCCTGAGCTGAAGAAAGAGTGAAGTCTTCAGATCTAGAGGACTTAACCAAATACTCAGCCTAATTAATATGTTTAAAGGATCCAAATGTACACAGTCTTAAATAAAAATTTAAAATATAAGAGTACACAGAAATGTCTACATTCTTCCAAAGAGGAAAATAATAGGCATCCCATCTCCCACAAAATAAAAAACCAAAACTCAGAGTGGCATTAGACTTTTTTTTTTTTTAGTCTACAACATTAAATGCTCAAAAAACCTCAGTAAAGTCTTGAGTGAAATGTGATATTTAAATTCCATAACTAGGTTTCCTAAGACATAAAAATTCAAAATATATACCACCCACATACCCTTATTGAAAAATGTCACTTGAAAATATTGATATCAAAATGGACAACGTATTAGAAATAAAGGATATGAAAAAGACATGGTGTACCAGAAACAGAAGTAATGGTCCCAGAAAAGTTAATAAGTCACAATACTGTTATCAATGAGGTTATACAGCAAAATATAAAACTTACAGAGTGGGGCTTCCCTGGTGGCGCAGTGGTTGAGAGTCCGCCTGCCGATACAGGGGACACGGGTTCGTGCCCCGATCCGGGAAGATTCCCACATGCCACGGAGCGGCTAGGCCCGGGAGCCATGGCCCCCTGAGCCTGCGCGTCCGGAGCCTATGCTTCGCAACGGGAGAAGCCACAACGGTGAGAGGCCCGCGTACCGCCAAAAAAAAATAATAATAATAAAATAGAATAAAACTTAATGGATTCTTGAAAGTGAAAGTAAATTTTTTAAAGCAGGATAGAAAAAAAATTCTCATATTACATTCATATATATCCCCCCAAAACTGTCATTTACTATATCGAACTCCCAAACTCCTCCTCTTCCTCCCAAGCCTACCTACTGGGTAGTAGGAGGGCTGCAAATCCTTAAATTTTGAACCAAAGTGATGATAAGAGTCCAATGTGGTGATTTTTTAAAAAATTTTTTTTTGCGTTACGTGGACCTCTCACTGTTGTGGCCTCTCCTGTTGCGGAGCACAGGCGCCGGACGCGCAGACTCAGCGGCCATGGCTTACGGGCCCAGCTGCTCCGTGGCATGTGGGATCTTCCCGGACCGGGGCACGAACCCGTGTCCCCTGCATCGGCAGGCGGACTCTCAACCACTGCTCCACCAGGGAAGCCCCAATGTGGTGATTTTTAAAAATTCCTTTAGGTGAAATGTTCAGTCTTTGAGATTTTTCCCCTCCTCCCAACCTCCCCAGTAGAATCTCGACACTCAGGAGGGACTGATTTGCCCTTGCGGGTAGGTCCTTTGGCTTTGGACCAAGTTGGTTTCATGGCAAGTCCTATCACATCTTCAAGGAAAAGAAAATTTCAATAAAGTTTAACTCTCCAGAAAATAGAAAAGATGAAGTTTCCCAATTTATTTTAAGAAGCTAGCATATATCTGATATCAATATCTACCAAAGATAACACGTATAAAACTTCAGACCAAATTTGAATAAAAACTTTAAATCTGAAATCAAATATTATTAAAACAAAACTAAAAGTACAGTAAAAGAGTAAAAACTTATTCTAGGAATGCAAGAGTGCTTTTATATTTAGGAAATGTATTAAAATAGCACATTTATTTTGAATGCTGAAGATGAAAACCAAATTATTTTCTCAGTAGAATCTGAAAAGACATCTCTGAATACTTGTGTTCAAAGGATATAGAGGATATGAATAATAATTAATGGGATTGACTTAATAAATATATTTTGAACCCTATATCCCACAGAGAATAAACTTTCCTTTCAAATACCCATGAAATATTTATTAGGTAGCAAAGAATGCCTCCATATATATCCCAAGGCGTAACTTTTCCAGTCCACATTCTCAGCAATAAATAACAGGAAATGAATAGTGAAAGTACACTAAAGCTTCAGCTACCAGGAAAAAAAATATAGATTTTTATATTATCTTGTCATGAGGAAGACTGAAAGAAAGTGACTGTCTAGGACAGAGGTTAGCAAACTATGGCCTGCAGCCCGGTTTTCTAAATAAAATTGTGTTGTCATTTAGTTCATGTTCCGTCAATGGCTGCTTCTGTGCTACAACAGCAGAGTTGAGTAGTGGCCACAGAGACCATATGGCCCACAGAGCCTAAAATATTTACCATCTGGCCCTGTACAGAAAAAGTATGCTGACCCCTGATCTAAGAAAACATTGGCACCCCAATAGAAAATGGGCAAAGGATACGATGCCAGGGTCAGCTTCATGGGCATGGGACCTGCGTGGTCGCCCAGGGGCCCGCACTTAGAAAGGTCCTGCCCTTAGTTTAATGCTCTGCTGTCGCCATCTTGAAATTCTTAATGATTTTTGAACAAGAGGCCCTGTGTTTTCATTTTGCACCGGATCCTACGCATTATGTGGCTGGTCCTAACTGATCCACCGTGTTTTAAAACAAAGAAAGACAAATAAATTGTAAATATGAAAAAAATCTGTGGCCTATTATTAAATACATTCAAATAAAAGCTATAATGAAAACTCTTCTTCATTTATGAAACTTACAGATATTTGGGAAAGAGCTAATCCTGAGTGTGGGTAAGAAAACCAGCACTTCATACTTTGCTCCCGGGAGTTTAATCATCATGACAGTGGGGAGTGAGTTAAAGTGGCCACCGCTCTCAGGGTAGAAAAAAACTTATGCTCACTATACTCGAGGGTAGAGGAAATAACTCGAAGCTGCTTTGCTTATCTTCAAAAGACCCTCCTGCTGGGTGCAGGTGTAGTGAGGAGAGGAGGCACCTTTCTTCCAAATGGGAAATCCTAGCCCAGTGCAAGAATTTAAACACTCAGTAAATTTCAATCTTTTCAGTCTTGCCCTGCCCCCACTTCTCTCACTCCTATGGCTCTGTGTTTGAGGGGGGCTTATTGTGTCCTTGTGGCCTGCACGTGAAGGGGGCCTCTGAGTCTTCTGGCAGCCACAGTACCATCCCTTGTCTTGTCATGGTCACCTGGTGGTCATCCACCGATCGCATTGGTGGCTTTGACTGGTGGCCCTCCTTTATCACATCTTGGTGTGCATTTCAATTATGGAAAATACCTTTTGGACAGCTAACCAGTTTTCTGTTCTCGTAACAACAGCAACAACAACAATTTTGTGTTGAATTTGCACCAAAAGTACCAATACTTGATGTGAGAAAATGTCTTTAGGCTTTTCCTGGTGCGTGAGTGCGCGGGCGCGCGTTAGAAAAGGCAGATTGGTGGAGGTGAAAGGAGTACGTGTTTTGCTCTAATATCTTTTTGATCCTTCACAAGAAAAATACAGTTTACATCTTAACACAGTGTATGTGCACTACTTACACATAGTTGACTAAACGTTTCACGTAGCATGACTTTCTGCTATGGTATGCTATATGTCTGATGTTTCTATTCTATTTCATTTTTATTAACTGTTGGCAACATCCCACCAAACTGATTTCCCAAATCACTAATAGGTTGCATTCCACAGCTTGAAAGTCATTGTTGTCGTAGCCATCAGTGAGATGGACTAAAGGGGAAATTCCTCACGCATCAGTACGGCGGGGCTGGGGTCTCCAGATGCAGACAGGAGCAGGGTGGGTAGCCCATCTACTCAAAGTACAGTGCTCAGTGGCTTGCTTTGGATCTGCACTGGTATCTGACGAAATTGGAGTGGAGGCAAGCGTCGAGGTCAAGCTTTTTGAGCAGGAGGGAGGCTTGGCCATGACCCCAGTCAATCATAGGAGGACAAGGGCTGAAGGTTTGGGCTGGGTTTCGGGCTCCAGCCAGTTAGGGTGCAGGGGAGGCTAGGAGGAAGGAGAGAAGGGCCAAGGAAGAAGCGGGGGAGTGGGATGGAGGTGAGGAGGGGGATACAGATGAACATGGGGCCAGAACTAATTGCTGGTCCTGCTTAGTTGCGCCTGAGGCTGCCATACCTTCCCAGGATTAGCTGGGGACCTGGGTGGGTCGCTAAGGACATGAATGACTTCAGCCGGGTGGGGCTAAGGAAAAGCAGGACCTGACAGTTTTATCATTTCCATGCTTACCGCGACTCTGCTCTTCCAGAATTAAAAGACTCCTGGGTGATGGCTCCAACTGCAAGCTCTTTTGTCCCCTTTTGTTTTCCCCTAACCCATGTGCAAAGGGTGAGGAGGGACAATTCTAACTCAATTTGGCCCACTTGATTCTTTCTGACTGGTTGTATCTGCGGTTAGTGGAAAGAGCATGTGTTTTCTAAGGAACTTAACCACAGGGAGGTTTGGAAACTCACATAAACACAAAAGAATGTGTTTCAGAAACGAATCAAAATGAGACTCAGGGTTCTTACTTTGCTCTTACTCTTTGCATATCAAACCCTTGGAAATAACTGAGCAATAATCCGAGGGCCGCGCGAGGTTCCACGCAAAACCCCTCCTTGGGGACACACAGTGAATGCACTGTCACAAAAGGTATTGACTTCTTATCATGTTCCAGGTGCTGGAGAGGGCGTAGAAAAACAAAACTAGCTGAGGAACTCTGGAGCTGCTCCAGCTGTCACCTTCTCATGGGACTGGTGGCTTTGCCTCCTGATGGTCTGGGGAGCCCTTCTCAAAGCCGAGTCGGGAGGTGGTGTGAAGAAGGGTTGACTCTGGTTTTGAGTAGACCCGGCTGTATTGAGTGAATCTTTAAGCAAAGAACTCTGTAGGGCTGTAATGAAGCAGAATTCCTGGGAGGCTACTTGAATACCAAATCTGGCTGAGATTTATACTTGTGGAACCAAGGCATGAAATACCAAGAAAAGCCTGAATCCTGCACACCATCTTGATACCCAGTTGGCCCATGGAAATCTTCAGGGGCTAGAACTGCATTTGAGTTAGGATTTAATTGAGTCAAATATCTGGGACATTTCACATCCACTGACTTCTAAAACATGGATATTTCAACTCTTTGACTATAGTTAGTCAGCAATTGTGTGTTAAAAGCAATTTTAAAAACAAAACAAGACAAAACAACCCACAGCAGAGTTCAATGGAATCTTTCCCAGTAATACTTATATTTGGACTAGGAAGGAGTTTTTATTTCCACCCTGGGGCTTTGGTAACAATGGTTGGGTGAGCCACTACGAAAGAGAACATTGGGCTTCCATAGCTGGGATTTTAAGATCAGTAATTCTTAAACAGGTTGGCATGATACATGAGATATTTTACACATTATAAGGTGGAGAGAAGCTGCCACTTCCCCACCCAACACCCTAGTTCTCCTGGCTATGACCAGGAGTTCACTTAGGTCCTCAGGGTTGAAAAGAAGCCAAGGTCTGAACATGGACACACCATCCTGGGTTGATTATTCTGGGAGTAGCTACTAGATCAGATTCCAAACCAGAAAATCAGTTTACAAGGCAAAGTGTGGGTAAGACACGCACGTTTTAACAGAAAGTCCAAACAAAATTAAAGACCCAGCATATCTATCCCCATGAGAGAAGGGCAGGACTCTGGTTCAAGTCTTAGTGGGTAGTTTCCAGATCCCCCATGGATGAAGTAGTTAAGAGTTCAGAGTTAGGAGTCCATCTGTGGTCAATGGGTGGTGGTGAGGCAGGGGAGAGGACCATGGCACAAGTCAGGCAAAACCCTTGCTCCTGGGGACATCCAACATGCTCACCTCCATGCTGAAACCAGAAACAGCCGCCATGGGACTCTTTCCTTCTCTAAGAGGTGATCTGATCTTGGGGTAGGACAGAACGTGCATGTGTAGGTTAAGAAGCTCAGTCATGAGGACTAAAGGATTCCAAGGTGCAGGTCTACATAGCCCCGTATTCCTCTGCCACTTTCATAGCTGAGACCCCTTGGGGTCCCTTGGTAACCCAAGAGAAGACGAAACCAGTTTTGTTCCCAGAATCTTAGAAGGTTATGTTTACCCTCAGTGCTTGAGGGAATAAGCTAAGTCCATCTCAAGCATGTCACAAAGAGGGTATATTTTGGTCCAGGCTTATATAATCGTGTAAAGAATGGTCATGTGTAAATATGAAACAACAAACCTCAACAGTAACAGGACAATTATCAGTAGAGCTGGGATGGGAGAAACAAACCTGTCAATATCTCCTTCCCTCTCATTTTATCTTAAGGGCCTCATTTTATTTTCTCCCTGAGAAAAGAGAGCACCTGTCAATCGGCAAGAAAGTGTTCCAGATAGCTTTAGACTTTTCTTAACACTCCAGGATATTTCTTGGATCTTTCCCTATATCTAGCATCAAGAAATCAGATGAATACCAACATTGTCTGAATTTTACATGTCAGTCAGACAGAAGAATAGTGAAAATGAAATGTTTTAAGCCCAAAGAAAATGTAAATTAACATTGGGTGACCCTTTTTAATAAGTAAAGGAACGCAAATGATTTGTGGCCAATCCTTGAAAACAAAGAAATAAACTCAAAAAGGATTTACTCGAAACCCCTGCTCCTTTAGCAGACAGCCAAAAACAGACCCCCAATTCTAGTTCAAGTCTCTGTTTCACCTACACTTTGCCTCCCCTCCCAGTTTAATTCCCGCACTACAGGACTTTTCTACCAATGAGAAAATCAAACATGGAATAGAGGAGCTGTGGGGATTCCTCCCTAATCATAGGTGTCTTACCCTACCCCTCAGGACCCAAAATTTCAGATAGTACTTGTTTGGGTGATACGGACCAAAACACAGAATTGTATTTCAGAAGTGGGCACAGACAATCCGTGTTCAAGGAAATCTCTTGCTTCCAGTGGAAAGGAGTTGTAGAATTATAACTGGAGTAGCAGTCACACAGTGCCTCGTCTGAAGCACCTATACAGCATTGGGCCAGATCTGCCAGACCCTCACTAGGATCGCCAGCCAGAGCATCTACCCCATAGCTGAAGAAGAGGAGCCAGGACCAGTCTCCGAGATTTGAAATATACAACGGAAGCTTGCCCAGGAGGATGGCTGAGATTCTAATAAAAGGCTTCCCAAAGCTTTAAAAGCGCAGGGCTGGGATATGCTGTTCTGGTGAGCTTTGGGGAGACCCCCAGCTCGCATTAAGCCCAGACATCTACTGTTGATGATTAGGTAGGCCCATTCACCAAGGAGCTGTGCTCTAGACTCCTTGACTCATTTGGGAAGGTTCCTCAGGTTCACATAGGATCACAGGAATTGGCTGGAGCTGTCTGAGCCTCAAGCCCAGGCTGTTCATCCAGACGAGACCGGAAGAGGTGCTGTCCAGCTGGCAAAAGATCAGGAGACATCCATGAGCAATAGAGACGTCTCCCCACGCTCTTCTTTCCTTCCATCCAACAAACAGGTAGATCCTGGAGAGGCAAATATCCTTAAGACCCTCACAAGGGGAGCTGGAACAAAAAGTGATTGCAACCCAGTATCAGAGGATGGTGACTGAGAGATGTACACGGTGCCCTGAGAGCCTGGGGCAGGAGCAACGAGCCCCATCTGTGTTGGTCAAAGGCAACAGGCAGAGACCAAGTTGCGTCTTACAGAATGAGTAGGAGTTTGCCAGTGTGGACATTGTGTGTCCCAAGCAGATGGAATGTATAAAGGCTGAGAAACTGTAATAGAAAAGTTTATTGGAAAAGGTTTATTTTTTATAAAAGAACCCCTGCCCCCTTCTCTCCCTGATCCGTTTCCCCAACTCCCCAACTCCTCAGCCCTCTATCCTGTGGGCTTTATGCTGCTGCCCCCTGAAACTGCTTGCTCTTCCCCAAACAATTGTTTAAAAAAGCATTTCTATATTTATCAGAAGAGCTGAATGTTTTTTCAAATGCTGACTTACCATCCTTCAGGGGATTGCCTGTTCTGAACCTTTGTCTATTTTTCTATAGTTTGCCTTATTAATATTTACTTGTACCACCTACTTACATATCCTGGACAGTAATCTTTTGCCTTTTTTATTTGTTGCAGACATCTTCTCTCACTCCTTTTCTTTTTTTTTTTTTTAATTTTTGTTTTATTTGGCTGTGTCGAGTCTTAGTTGCGGCATGCAGGATCTTTCATTGTGGCTGCGCGGGCTTCTCTCTAGTGGCAGTGCACTAGAGAGGCTCAGTTGCCCCGTGGCATGTGGGATGTTAGTTCCCCCATGAGGGATCGAACCCGCGTCCCCTGTACTGGAAGGGAGATTCTTAACCACTGGGCCACCAGGGAAGTCCCTCTCACTCTCTTCTTGTCTTTGTTTATGGTATCTTTTGTCACCCAGAATTTTAGACCCTTCAGATAGTCAAAATTACTCTTTTCTTAAAAAACAATTCCTACTTTTTGTATCTGGTTGAAGAAACCCTTCACTAACAGGATGACATAAAAATCTCCTTCTATAATTCACTCAATGGATTGAAAGTTGTGTTTTTCCCATTAGGTTTTAATATATCCAGGGTGACATTTGGTATGAGATAGTGATCTGATTGGTTGTTTCCAACTACAGATCCCTTGTCACAGCACCACTTATGGAAGGGTTCATTCTCCCTCCCCAGTTTGAAGCACCACTTTCACTGTATAGAGAGACCTCACATACATCAAGGTGTGGGCTCTGCATTTCACTCCATTCCTTCTGCTGTTCTGTATCATACACATAGGGCCACTATATGTGATAGGGCAAACTTTCCAACTTTGTTCTTTTTCATTATTGCCTTGATGACTTTTAGAACTGTAGTCTTCATTTCATTTTTGGAGTCCGTTTTTGAGTTTAACAAAACTTCCTTTCAGAATTTTTCCTAGAATTGAAGTTATAGATTAACTTGAGGAACATGAGATATCCTTATGATATGGAATCTTTCAGCACATGACCATAACATATTGTATCACTTCTGCTCAGGTCAGACAGACATATCATTTCTGGATATGGGGCAGAAGAAAATAAATTTTCCTCATAGAGATGGAATACACTCAACCAGAATGAGAATTCCTAAAGATATTGCATCCTGAAAAGGAAGGCCTAAAGTCTACTTTGCCCAAATTCATCTTAAATATCTATAAAATAGTCTGAAACAAAGACAAAATAATAATAACTCTCTAGAAGTTAAAATTAAGATAAATGAGTGCATAAAAAGTAATCTGAAAACAGTGGAAAATGTTTGCAGTACAAAATGTCAGAGTCAAAGGAGCAAACTCTAACCTCAAGAATTATTAGAATGACAGGCAGAAATGCAAGGCTCAGCTGAAACAGATCCTTAAGTAAAAGGAAAGAACATCAAAGCTACAGAAGAGTGGGTTAGAATAGAAAAACCTACTACGAAGTCAATGCAACACATTGAAGTATGAGCACTAGGAAAAGTACTTAGAAGCCGAACTGAAGCAGTAGTAAGTCGTATCAGTGAAACAGAAGTCAACCTTGGGAAATAAAGAAGCCCCCTTCCAAATCTAAAATGCTATGATCCCATCTGTCTTAGAGAAAGTTTCCCTCTTTTTTCAGTAAAGTTTCCCCCTTTTTATTAAAAAAAGGCTGTATCATTTTTCTTCTTTTATTTATTAGTATGACTAGTTACATTAGATATCCTTAAATGTTGAACTATCAATACATTCCTGAAATAAATACCAATTAATTAATTAGTATTCTTTTGGATTCCTGCTGGATTCATTTTGCTAATATTTTATTTACAGATTTTTGAATCTATATTTACCAATGAATTTGGACTCTTCTTTTTTGAGGAGGGGGATTTGTTTATCTTTGTCTATTTGGGCATCTAGTTTGTGCTAATTTCATTTAAATGAATTGGAATCATTTTTCTTCTGTAATCAAAGCAATCATTTAAATAGCACAAAAATAACTGTTTCTTAAAGATTTGAAACTAAACTGTGAATCTGGTTGGGCCCAGGGTTTTTTGTTTTGTTTTGTTTTGTTTTTAGCGTATGAGTGTGTGGAATGGGGTGGGAAGGAGTGAAGGAAGTTCTTTACCAAAATTTCTCAGAATTCTAACATAAAGCATCCTTTTAAATAATTTCCAAAGTTATGGAAATTTCAGATAATAAGCCCAGTTAGAGGATAGGTCAAAAGTAAAGTGATAGACTGTATGACACAAGGTAAAGACAAATGAACACCTGATTAAGTCACATCTGTTTTATTTTCCTAGATCAGGAAGTGTGCTGCACCACTGGAATGAAATCTATTACTTCGTGGAACAGTTGGCTCATAAATTCATCAGGTGAGAAACATAATGAGTAGTTCTCTGTCATGAGTACAACCAGCATGTTTGCTATTCTACTAATGACTGACCACTTTGGGGATGCTTTTTGACGAAGGTAGACTCTCAGATCTTATAACGGAGATTTGACTTTGTTTTCATCTTTGCCACATATTAGAATAACTTTTGGCTTCGTGTTTTCAAGAGGACCCTGATTAGGTTATAAGACCAACATTTTAACTTTCTCCCTCTCTTGTCAAATAATATCCTTCTAGAAGGATCGTTAACATTTTCTTTCACGGTGCATCATGCTGGGGCAATTGGCTCATTCTGGCTGGACCCATGTGTAGAGGCTGCAGGGTGTAAGGTAACCAACTCATACCAGTTTGCCCAGGACTTTCCTGGTTTTAGCACTGAAAGTTTCACATCTTGGGAACTCTCCTCAGTCCTGGGCAAACCGCCATGGTTGGCCAGCCTGGCTATATGCCTTATCAGGTAGAATCCTCTGAGCATTCTTGACACCACTTTCCAAGGAAGGACAATGCAGTTTTGAACATTGTCACTATACACATTGCAGGGGCCTTGGAGGTCCTACTTTCCAATAAGTATAGACACCCACTAGTAAAAGAAAGGAGGTCATTTCACCCTCCTGGTGTGCAACCTCCAAAGGACAACACAACGGTGATAGCATTAACGGATATGCTTGAAGCCAGTTGTCAAGGTCTTTGGTGAAATTGTTCTGATCATTGTAAATTTGAAAGCAGCTCCAACCCTGCTTGATGGTCTCTGTAGAGTCTTCCAGCTGATGTGAGTAACCATATACTTCCTCTTTGAATATGTTTTTTTTTTTTAATCTCAGAAGACAAGTTGTCCTCTGAGACCAGTGTCATGACAGATGTGTTCCCTGCAAATTCACTCACTGGTCTCAACATGTACCCACCACTTGATTGGAGGGAGGGGGTTAAGAGGTGTCCTCTCCGTTATGCCATAAATTGGAAACTACAGCAGGAAGCATCTACACCCAGATGAAGGGAGAAAACAGAGGCTGGGAGGAGACAGGCGGGAAAAGTAGAGGAAAAGAAGAGAAGCAAATACGTGGATGGTATTAAAAGCAAAGTTAAGAGAATTGTACAAGCTTAGAACTGAAAGGAACAACTTCCCAAGCTATCCTCCGAGGCATTCACTAACCCCCAACTTGAATAGCTCTGGTGAGAAACTGCTGCTTTTTGAGTCAAACAACCCAATAGTTGGATAATTCCAGTTTCCATAGGAGTCTTTTTTGTCATTGACCCATAATGTCCTTTCCTACACTCTCATCCATCTGGAGTGATATAAAACAAATCTGCCTCCAGACACTTGAGAGTGTCTGCTATGTCTGTCTTTCCTCTAATGGTTTTCTGTTCCCTCTAAAGCAGAGGAGTCTCCTGGAAAAGGCTTTGAAGTTAAGCAGATGTGGATTTTCATCCAAGTTCCATTGGGCAACCATAGCAATTTACTTACCTTGGTTGAACCCTAGTTTGCATGTGAAAATTTTATGAGAAAACGTGTGCAAAGCAACTAGCCCAGCACCTGGCTAAGAGTGAGCATGTGACACTTCTCTTCCCCAGTTCCTTCAGAAACTCCAGACACTTTGCTATTTTAGATTCAAAGACGGTAGAGGTAGGAGTTGGGGGAACTAAGTCAGTCCTCCTCGTTTTATAGACAAAGAAACTAAGGACCAGAGCAGTTGACATGGCTTCATCTAGACCACGAGGCACTTTCCTTTAATTGTCTCCTCTGGCCCTCTTTGGCTCTGGACCCTCCTCAAAGTGTGGCAGCAAGACACTACTGCCACGCAAACTCCAAGAGGAGGGTCTGTCTTTTGTTGCCTGCTTCAGCCCCAGGGCCGATAGTAGTGCCTGACACACGATACCTGCTCAATCAGTAATATAACTTTTCACCTTTTTCTTGAAGCCCCCAACCTGAACCTCACATCCATCACTCTCAGCAAAGAACTTCACCTCCTATTTCACCGAGAGCCCAGAGAACAGCAAGCAAGGGATTACCTCCTATTCCAATCCTCCTCTTAAAAGATGGATGCATGCCCTTCCCATCGTCTCTGAGATTCAAGTATCCCTCCTATTTAAAGCCTGTCCTTCCATTTTAGTCCATTTTATCCCATTATCTCCAATATCCCCCAGGTCTTTGTTTCTCTCTTGTATTTTTCTCTACCTTTCCTCTGGCTCCATTTCCGCTATCAATAGACATAACCTCATCTGAAAAAAAAACAATGAATTTCCTGATCATGTCTTCCTATAGATGCTACCTTAATTCTTTACCAGTTTCTCACTCAAATATCTTTAAAGACTCACCATCTCCATATCCTTACTTCTCATTCATTCCTTAACCCACTCCCACCTGGCCTTTATCCGCACCCTCGACCTGCTTGCTCTCCCCAAATTCCCTAAGTGATGCCCTAGAGGACAAATCCATTGAGAGCCATGCAGTGCTTGTTCTGCTGGATAGAGGAGTTTCATTGGATTCAGATTTATCTCTCCTTAAAATTCTCTCCTCCGCTGGCTTCTGGCTCTCCTTTCATCCCCTGCCCGGAGCCAGGCCTTTAAATGTTGGTTTTGGTTCTGGTTTGGCTCCCTTCCCTTCTCCCTGCTGATACTCTGAACAATTTTACTCACATCAGTATGCTGAGAACTCCCAAATTATGTCTGCAGCCCAGATTCATATACCAATTACCCCTTGGAGACCCACATTTCCTGCATTTCAAATTCATTCTTTCCAGAGCTTAACTCTATATAAGGGAGGCAGTATAACATAGTGGTTAAGAGCCCAAGTTCTAGAATCAGAGTGCTTGGTTTTAAGCCCTAGGTCTACCACTCTCCCACTGTGTGACTTTGGGAAAATTATTTTATCTCTCAGGGTCTCAATTTCCTCTCGTGGAAAGTAGGAATAATAATAGTAATGATCTCATAAAGTTGTTACAAGTTTAATGAAATAATACATGCAAATCACTTACAGTAGTGCTTGGCACATAACAAGTACTTGAAAGGGTTGGCCATTATTCCATTATCATGATGATTATGATTTTTATTATCATTTCTGATGTGGTATCCTCCTGGCCCAGCACTAGTGAGGTAGTAAAAGGCAGCATGTTGCCATGGACAGGGAACCCAGGTCTTTTTCAAAAGGCCAATTTCAATTCACCAGGTGTTGCTTGGGCTCCTACAAAGTATTACACATCATGCTAAAGGTTTTCCGAAGGTGCATCAGACATACGGTAATGGATGTAGACTTTATCTTGGATGCATTAGGAGCCATTGGAGGTTTGATAGCAGACGAATGACAAGATCTGATTTATATTTTAGGAAGATAATCCTGGAAGCAGTGTGAGGAATGAATTGGAGCAAGGAATGATGATAGGCAAGGTCACCAGCTAGGAAACAATGACTGTTGTCAGGAAAAGGGGGAAGGTTTGGGGAAACATTTTAGGAAGTGGGAAGTTTAAGATTTGGGGCCAGGTCAGGTATGGGAGTTTACTGCATCATGAAGAACTAGGTTGATGCTATGAAGGGTGAACCATCTGGCTACTTAGAGAGAGCCCCAAAGAATGGCATTCCAGTGGTGAATCCACTGTAGTCTGACAGTCTACCTTGCAGACCGAAAAACATGTTTGTCCTCAGCTGAGAGGTGATCTATCTCTCAGAGTGTGGATTTCACATTGGAAAAGCTCCCAAGTACTGCCATATAAAAACCATGCTGATGTATTCATTAATCATGAGAAGTTTAACTACCAAGTAGAATAGATAGTCTTGTGACCCATCAGCACATGCTTTCCTTATAGGGTAATCTCCTTGGGAAGCCAAATAGAAATTAGAAGTTGATGGTGATCCTACTTTCAGAGTAAAATGAACTGTATAATCTTAATGGCATCAAGCTGCCATTGCCTGAGACACCCTGGTCAGTAGAGGATACACCAGACTACAGTGGAGGCACTATCAAATGTTGTCCGTTGGGATCCTGATTTGTATAGACAGCATGCAAACCAGTCTTCTAGGGGCACACTTCAGACAGAGCAGAGGAAAGTGATGAATCTTAGCTTTCTTACTTGCGACCCACACTCACTGAGTGGTGGTCAAATCAGAAGCAGCCTCCAGGAGGACAAAGTGGGTCTTCTCTTTGGTCCACAGCTTCAAGTCAGCTGCTGGCTGACTACTCGCAACACCAGCTGTGAAGGTGCCCTTTGGGTTGAAGGTTGGCAGCTCTGGCAGCCGTAATATAAAGAGAAGAAGGGGGGGAAGCCTAGAAGGGAATGGCATTCCACAGTCTCTCTTTCTGCCCTAATAGAATTGCTTTTCCTTTCCAGTCCACAGCTAAGAATGTCCTTTATTGTCTTCTCTACTCAAGGAACAACCCTAATGAAGCTAACAGAAGACAGGTAAGGACGCTCCCCACCCCTGTCATTACAAAACCCATCTTTTCTTGAGTAGTTCTGGTATCTGTGCCCCACTGCCAGCTTTGACCTGGCAGTGATTTTAATTGAATTGTTCTCTCCTTTGACTTATGCCTTGAACTTTGCGCATTGACCCATCTGTTAATTTACGCTGCGATGACTTTGATAGAATTTCCTTATGTCAGTGAAATTTTATAAATGACTAAATCACGTTAAGGTAAATCTTACCTTTGATTGGTGACTCAGTCTGCTAACTTGGAGCAAGGTGTTAGCAAACCAAATTCTTGAGGGAATATATTTTCTTTTATTTAAATTAGATTTATTTTGTGGATGAAGTGTTCAAAGATATAATAAGTGTGCTATGAGAGAAGGAAGAACTTGAAATATTATCATCCATAATGACTAAGGCAGCGAATAGAAAGGGAGGGTTTATGGCACTACAAAATTAAAAGAAATTGGAATCAGGTATGGGAAAATGTGGTTGACAGAAAAGGATTAGTTAGACCTAGCTTAATAAAAACATTAGTTGGGGTTTTACCACTTGCAGATGAAAATTAGCAGTAACAGAGACACGTCATTTATTCACGGCTAGGATGGTATATTGGAGATGACACTTTTCCTGCGTTAATGATGCTTTGTCCACTTTTTAAAAAGTGGTATGGTCCACAAGAGAGAGGCCCCAGGGCGGGGCACACGTGGGACTAGGGGCCGACTTACGTGGACATGTTGGGGAAAGGAAGGGAGGAACGGCAAGTACAGGGAGGGCAGGAAGACTTTATTCTGTGCGATTCTTCTAGAAATGAGAATAGGGCTAACGGGATGGAGTAAGGTTTTCTGGAATTGGCACTCACGCAGCACATCTGAGCTAGTCCCCATTTTTTCCATGTCTTTGTTCCCCATCTGTAACAAAAAAAAAAGCACTCTGTACCGTATGGAAGTTTTCAAATCCTGTTACTCCTTCAGCAGTATCTATTATATGCATGCATGCCATTTGAGATGCACTGAAACCCCATTTAAAAACAAGGGTTTCTTATTCCTTATTAACAGAAGGAGAATCTGATGCCTTGTCATGTTCCTAAGGATACAAGCAGCGTCTACTCTAGATGGAGGCTGCACATTCCACTCCACCTGCTGTTAAACAGAGACTCATGAAGCCCAAGAAGCCCGTGTGATTTCCCTTCAGTATTGGCCAAGGATTTTTTTTTTTAAGATCCTCTATACACACATTCATTTGCTACTGAAAGTTGAAACAGAACATCAAAAATTTTTTTTACAATTCAACACGCTGTTCTAACAGTGCTCTGGCCAAGCCACCCAACGTTTTCTTTACATTCCTTCCACACAAGTTAATTTGTTTCAAATTCTTGATATTGGGTTTCTTCTTACAGTGGACTTCAGGCTCATAAAACAGGCAATACCTGAGACCTATTAGTGCTTCTTTGTGTCAAATCAGAGTGGAACTAAAGTATATTCAAGTCATTCAAATGCAAGCTGCATAGATTCCTTAGAAGTGACCTGCATTAAGGTAGAAAAGAGATGCAAGAAAAAAGACATCACAGAACTTATAATACAGGTTATCAAAATATTGGTACACAATCTTTTCCAAGCTGCTTCATAATGATCCTAAAATCACGAGCAAGAAAAATTTGTACAAGAAGAAGGTTTATGGCCCATCCAACTGTGTGTCATAATTTCTGTAATATTTATTGTCGTAATTTTCTCATAATTATCCTCATAAGGATCTCTATGAAACAGGCAATAACGACAGCTATATCTAAATCTTTTCACTCTTGATCGAGTCTCAACGTCCTTCTACCGTGGTTCTCTTTGAGAGTCAGACAGAGGAAGTCTGGCTATTTTTAATATATTGAATCATCCTTTCCATCCTTTCTCTCTGAGCAGTTAACAATGTCCTCACCCCTCTCCTATAGGGTCAAGGATTTTAAGAAGCTCTGAGACAATGTCTCTAGCCTATGGACTCTATGCAAGACTCCTAATCTCTCTCAGTCTTTATATATGATAATATCTGAGTCATAATTTGCAGAGATGTCTTTTCTTCAGAGAAAACTCCTCTCTCACCCATTCTTCACATCCTCCTACAACCCAAGGCTGCGTAGTGCTGTTTCATGCTGATTCCACTCGCTCTGCACCTAAGAGTCTGGCAAGAGACCAAGTTCACACATCCCCTGTGGATATGTTGTGTGCCACTGCTCACAGCCTCTGGGAAGTTGGAGAGGTGGAGGGAAGTCACAGATTTATAAACACTAGTAGAACATCGAGTCTTTCAGACCCATTTTGGTTATGCTAGCTCAAATTAGTCATCTGAATCCTACTTTGAATCTAGTTTTTTGTACCTTAACTTCACTACTCCTAGTATCCCATGCCAAGGAGAAGACTGGGATTGGAATCTCTACTTTGCTGGAAGCAGCATTTAATAATTAAGAGATGAATTTGCATCAAACAACAGCCAGAAATACCTTGCTAAAGGCTGAATGATTTGGGATGAGCAGATGCAAACTATGATATATAGAATGGATAAACAACAAGGTCCTACTGTATAGCACAGGGAACTATGTTCAATATCCTGTGATAAACCATAATGGAAAAGAATATGAAAAGCATGTGTGTATATATATATGTGTATAAGGCTGAATGAGTTTCATGTGGTGACTGCTTGACCTAATCTGTGGGTCAGCTGGCAAAGCATGACCGTGGTTCACTGACCCATCCCCAACCTTGTCAGCCTGTGGAAAGACGCAGGCAAGCCAGCTCTCTCTAAAATAGTTTCTCATGAGATTGGTGTAAAGAGTTAGACTTTCAGAACTTCCAACCTGCTACTGTTTCTGAAATATATGACTTTCAGTGGTTTAGTTGGTCACAGGAATTTTTGTATTTTTTTTCTGTGTCTCATTTGATCTTCATAATATCCCTATAAGACAGTAAAAGATGCATTATTTTACCTATGTAGTAACTGAGGAGACTTACAGAATTTTTAAACTCTCGTTCAAAAACAAGACATGAATTAGCAGAGACTCTCATTTCAACAAGAGCAAAAGGTTTGGGGTATATCAAAAGTACATTTGCATTCAGTTCTCGGGATCAGATCCACACAGGGGAAACCATGGGAAGGTTGAAGAAACAGAATGGAAATAATTACGTTGTGTTGAGATGCAGTAGAGGAATTACAATTAGACTAATGATACCTCTGCCATTTGTGTCTTTTATCTGCTAAGCACTTTACATAGCATTTATTTATTCCCATATAACCATTATTACTTCAATTTCTAATGTGGTCTTTGTGGTCATTTGATTTATTGTTTCATATGTAAAGTGTCATTTTTCATTAACTGCTGTCAAGATTTTTTTCTCTATCTTTAGTTCTCAGCAGTTTGATTATGATGTGTCTGGCACACTTTTGTTTGTTTTTTTTTCTGTTTGTTTTTTGAGTTTATCCTCTTTTGGCTTTGCTGAGCTTCTTGAATCTAGAAATTTATGTCTTTCACCAAATTGTGTGGATCTGTGACCATTACTTTTCAAATAATTTTTTCTGCACTGATCATTTTCCCTTCTCCTTCTGAGACCCCAGTGACACACATGTTAGACCTTTTGATGTTATTCCACATGTCCCTGAAGTTCTGTTCAATTTTTCTTTTGCAGTTTTCTTTCTGTTCTTTATACCAGATCGTTTCTATTGTTCTGTCTTCATGTTAACTGACTCTTTTCCTCTGTCATCTCCGTTCTGCTGTTTAGCTCATCTACTGAATTTCTTATTATAGATATTGTGTTTTTCAGTCCTAAAATATCTACTTGGTTCTTTTTAAAATTATTATTTCTCTGCCAAGAACGTCTATCCTTCCATTTAATTCAAGTGTGTTACCTTTACCTCATAGATTATAGTTATTATAACTCCTATTATATAATAACTTCAGTTATTATAACTGATAATTCCAATAGTTCAGGATTGGCATCTTAATTGTCTGCTCTCCTGAGAATGGGTCACATTTTCTAGGTGATTTGTATGTCAAGCAAATTTAGATCATATTCTACAAGTTTTTAATATCATGTTGTTGAGAGTCTGAGTCGTATTCAAATCCTATAGAGAATGTTGGTCTGTTTGTTTGTTTGCTTTAGTAGGCAATCACCCTGGCTAGGTTCAGATCAAAGGTTCTATCTTGTCTTCTGTGGTTTTGATTTTGGTTCAGTTTTCAAAGTCTTTGCTAAGCTGCTTTGGGTGTCTCCTGCACGTATCCAGTTCAGAGATGAGCCTGGGAGTTCTACAGCTTCATACACAGAAGTAGAGGGATCCCCTTCACCAGCTCTCTCCTCTCCAGGGTTCCCCACACACGGATTTTCTCAGAGGCCCCTGCCCTCCAAGTCTTCTAGCAAGAAAAATGGGGTTTCTCTTGGAGTTTTGGTCACCACATTGCTGCATGCAGTTCTGTACTGAGGCCACCCCTGGGGCAAAGCCAGGAGTCATAAGAGACAAATAGAAATGGGATTTCCTCCACATTCTTTGAACCACAGGGGCCGCTTTTCCCAAGGGCCAGAAATATGGTGGCTTTCTTAGCTTTTAGGCGACATCCCAGGCTACTGCCATGTGACTGAGGCCCACCCTCAGATTAAAGCCACGAGGGAAATGAAGAAAAAAAAATTGGAATTCATCCTTGTATGGGTTATTTCTCCAGGTTTTAACTCTCCAATCCACTTGCGTTTTTTACTTTTCAGAGTTTTATTGTGTTTGCTTTTTTCATTTTGTCCAGACTTTTTATTATAATCCACAGAAGAGGTAGCCTATAGCAAGCCTGCTGTTACTTCAGTTCTACAGATAAGGACACTGAGATTCAGAGAGCTTAGATAACTTGCTAAGATCAAAGAATAAAAATGGCAGAACTGGTATTCTGATTATGGATTCTGTTCAGTCCAACTCATGGGCTTTGCACCATATTATGTTGCTCTTTCAAGATTTCTTAACTTCATCAGTTTGCAAAATGATTGAAAAATTGTAACAAGTTTTTTAGGTTTCCTCATTAGCATAATAAAGGATTAATGTTAATTTAAGTACTAATAGAATAAATTATTTTAGTGTTAACTACTGCACATGATTCCCTAAAAACCCCTTGGTTAATCTTTTTCCTGATCTTAATCAAAATACTTCAGATGTTTCATCATTTGGAAATGAGATCATGTCGAGGAAGTCCAACTCTTCCTTTAAAAGAAAACAGGAATAGATATTCAGTTTAATCAAATGCATTTTTGGTATCTATTGAAGTCATATTTTTCCTTTGACCTACTAATACAGAGAAATGCATTACAAAAGATATTTTAAAATTGGGCCATATGCGTATCTGGTTACACTTGGTTGTGATATATTATCATTTTGATATAGAACTGAATTCTGTTTTCTGTATTTTATTCAGAAATTTAACATCAGTATTCATAATTGTGATCGGGCTGCTATTGTCCTTTTCATGACTACCTTTACTTACAGTATTTTTTATAATTTTTTTCTTACATTTAGTTTATTACTTCTAGAATTAATCCGATGTAAGGTATGAAGCCAAGATCCATGTTTTTTCTCCAAGTGTTTAGGCAGTTTTTCCAACACCATTTACTGGATAATCCTTTACTACCAATTTGAAAAGTTAAACTTTTTCATAGACTTGTGTCCATTGCTGGGTTTTCTATTCTGATGCACTGCATTTCTGTCTGTTCTTATGCTACTACCACATTATTTTCATTAGTTTTAACATCTGGAAGACAAGCCCTTCCTCACTTCTAATCCTGCGTGAAAATCTCCTAGTCTTTAGTGGGTATTTTTCCCTATCACATGCATTTTAAGTAATTTTTTTAATGTTCCAAAATATTCCTGGGGTTTTCACTTGAACTGTATGAAAAGTACAGAATAACCTTAACAAAATGGCATTACATTGTTACTATATTGATTTTCTTATTTAAGGATATATCACTTCTCTTTTATATCCCCCAATGAGGTTTTGATATTTTCTTCAGCTCAGTCTCATACAGTGTTCACTAAGTTTATTCCTAGACATTTTAAAGTTTTGCTTCCATTGTGAATGAATTTTTTTTCTGTTGTATTTTCTAAACTATTGTTCACTATAAAGCAATTAACCTATAATTTGGGATCCATGGGCTTTTATTGAACTCCATAAAATTATTTTTTAAAATTTGCAAACCAGGGAGATTGTAATTTGCAATAGAACAGGCCTATGCCCCCCGAACAGTTAAGAAATACTGGCTTGGGGGAAATTATTGCTTTGTAGATTTATTTCTTATCCCATCATTTTAATGAAACATTATATTAATTCTAATATTTTTCCAGTTAATTTTGGAGTGGTTTTCTAGTAAGATGGTTATATCATTTATAATTAATGATAACTTCTGTCCTCTTTTCTAATATTTATATCTTGTATAACTTCTCAGTTATCTTGGGTTGCTTGTTTTTTTGATATTGAGTTGTATGAGCTGTTGGTATATTTTGCTTATTAACCCCTTGTCAGTAGCATCGTTTGCAAATATTTTCTCCCATTCCTTAGGTTTTCTTTTCAGTTTGTTGATGGTTTTCTTCGGTGTGCAAAAGCCTTTAAGTTTGATTAGGTCCCATTTGTTTATTTTTGGTTTTATTTAATCTACCTTGGGAGATTGATCATAGAAAACATTGGTACGATTTGTGTCTGAGAATGTTTTGCCTATGTTCTCTTCTAGAAGTTTAATGGTGTTATGTTAATTACATCTTTAAACCATTTTGAGTTAATTTTTGTATATGGTGTGTCTTCTTGGGTATCTTATTACGTTGGCTAAAATTTTCAAACTTTAATGGAACTTCTGTTTCACAATTATGTACCTTATTGGATATTGACGTCATAGAATTTTTTATCTACTATATTAAGGAATGATTCTTCAACTGCAAGTTTATTAAAACATTTTTATCTGAAATGTTAGTTTCATTAAATGCCCTTTTGTCATCAAAAGATAATTATATCTTTCTTTTATTGCCTTTGCCCTGTCTATGTGAAAATTTCAAATCAAAAAATTTCCTGATGTGAAACTAACCTTAAATTCCTGAAATAAATTTTATTCACCATGGTTTGCTCTTTTATTATATTTCTGGATTTGATTTAATATAAACCTAAATATATCACTTAATATTTAATATTAAGAATATTCAAGAGTTTCATTTTATACTGTCTTTGTCAGGCTTGCAATAAGGATTGCACAAGTTTAGAAAAACGAATTGGCAATCTTTTCATGTGCTATGGAATATCTAAAGTAATACAGAAAGTGTAAGTTTGTTCAAGGTTTAATATATATCAGAGGAAAGCCAACTAAGTCTAAACCATTATTAAAGAAGATATTTGACAGTTATCTCAAAATCCTGTATGGCTATTGTTATTATCGTATTTACCACCTTGAGAAGTGGTAGAAATTACCAGTGTGTTGATATTTTAATTTTATAACATACCTTTTTAATTTTCAAAATCTCTTCTGTATCTGTGGTTATATCCCTTTTCCAACATTCATGTAAAGTATTTTTGTCTCTTATTGCCCCATTCAAATTACTCAATGGGTTCTCTCTTAGATTTATTCATCAGTTTTCTTTCGTATAATTGTTTTGTTTTATGATATATTACTTTATTCTTTTACTATTATTAATTCCTTCCTTTGGCTTATCTTTTATTCATCTCTTTTTATGAATTGAAATTCATTATATTTTATTATTTCTCATTTAATAATAAAAGCTATTATGAATATAAATTGTACTCTAAATCTCTTCCTTATTGAATCTCATATGCTCCAACATGTACTGTTCTCATTATTGTTAATTTCTAAATAGTTTATATTTTAGATTTGATATTAAATTATTTACAAAATATTTCACAATTTCCACATGATTTTTGGTTTTTTATATTTTTCTCAATTTCTAGAGTCATTGCATTTTTTCAGAAAATATGGTTTATATAATTTCTACTTTTTAAATTTATTAATTTTTATTGGTGGCCTAACATAGGAATAAATTTTATTTATCATTCATGGATGTTAGAAAATATGTATACATGGATGAATGAAAAGTTTTATATAAGAATATATTGATTAAATTTATTAAATATTTTTGTTTACTTGATCTGTGAAGACAGAGAAATATTTTCAAACTTTCCATCATGACTGTTTGAATTTTCAATACATTGCCTTATCATATACACTGTATTATTTAGCTCACATGTGTTTTTATTATGGAATAAATTTCTAATCAATGTAAAGTAAACTTTATCATCTTTAATGCTTTTTAAGTCCTTTGTCCAAAAATATTATAAACTTAAAATTTTTTTGTATTTTCTTACTATATCTTTGCCCACCCATTTAGCTTTTACCCTTGCTTGATATTTTAATATTCCACCGTTTATTTGAAAAGTATAATTTGAAAGAGTATAATTTAATTCTTATTCTAGTAACAGTTCCCAGTGAGTGCTTCTCTTTATAATGGCAAGAATTAAATAATATTTATTTTTCTCCTTGCTCAATTTATTAAGAAATATTTGCCTTATGTTTCATAAGTGTATACACATACACACACATATACATATTTCCTTTCCAGTATTTGAAGTTTTTTTTTAATTTATTTTTAAAATTTCTTAGTTAGCTGAGTCTTTTCTCAGGTAAAATTTTTCTGAGGGGTATGTGAATATTAAGCTTTCTAAGTCCAACTTATTTGAGAATTGTTGTTATTCACCTTCAGGTAAATATTTTAATTGAACTTTAATTATAAAGTTCTTATATACTGACTATCTTTTCCCCTAAATTTACTAGAAACAGTGATACAATGTCAACTTGCATGCATTCTGTTCTATATCGCATATAGAAAAAGGAGAGATTCCAATTTAGTACATTTCTCCTTTGTTTTCCCCTCTTGAATCCTTGTAAAAAAGTTTTCTCTTTGTCTTTGGAATTTAAAAGAAAAGTCAAGAGAGTATATTTTGGCCCAAGGCCATCCATTAATTTTGTATAATACTTTGTATAGGACTTGAGCCATTCCATCTGACAAGTTAATAAACTTCTTTGGCTTAGGATTTTTTTTCTATTATTTCTTTTATTATTACTTTTCTTCTGTCTGTTCATTGGGTTCTTGAATCTACCCAAAATCTCCTTTATACTCTATTATAAGTACAATTTTTTAATGTCTACCATTTTTCTTTGAGAATGTTTCATTCATTCACCAATGTTCAGTCATTCACCAATTTAAGTTGTTTTGTTTTTGTTTTTGCAGCATTCGCCTTACTGTTCACTGTTTCCATTGCATTGTTTTTTTTAATGGTGGTAAAATATACATACCATAAAGCTTAACACTTTAACCATTTTTAAGCATACAGTGTGGTGGCAGTAAGTTGTGCAACCATCACCACTGTCCATCTCCAGGACTTTTTCATCATCCCAAACTAAAACTCTCCCCTGTCCCTGGCAACCTCTATTCTACCATCTATCTCTATTATTTTGCCTGTTCTAGGTACTTCATATAAGTGGAATCATATAATTTTTGTCCTTTTGTCTGGCTTATTTCACTTAACATGTCTTCAAGGACCATCCATGTTGTAGCGTGTATCAGAATTTCATTCATTTTTAAGGCCAGAATAATATTGCATTGTATGTATATACCACATTTTGCTTATCCATTTATCTGTCAATGGATGGTTGAGTTGTTTCCATCTTTTGGCTGTTGTGAATAATGCTGCTATGAACATTAGCGTGTAAATATCTGTTCAAGTCCCTGGTTTCAATTCTTTGGGGCATACACTAGAAGTGGAACTGATGGATTATATAGTAATTCTGTGTTTACTTTTTTGAGGAACCATCATACAGTTTTCCACAGTGGCTGCACCATTTTACAGTCCTCCCAACAATGCATAGAGATTCCAATTTCTCCACATCTTTATTGATACTTATGATTTTCTGTTTTTTTTTAAATTGAGGTAACATTGGTTTATAACATTATATAAGTTTCATGTGTACAACATATATTTCTACTTCTGTGTACACGACAGCATGCTCACCACTAAAAATTTAGTTTCTATTCATCACCATAGTTGACCCTCTACCCATTTCACACTGCCCCCCAACACCTTCCCCTCTGAGAACTACTCTGTTCTCTGTATCTACGTGTTTGTTTTGGTTTTCTGTTTGGCTTATTTTGGTTTTCTGTTTGGCTTTCGGATTCCACACATGAGTGAAATCATACAGTATTTGTCTTTCCCCATCTGACTTATGTCACTTAACATAATACCCTCAAGGTCCATCCATGTTGTTGCAAATGGCAGGATTTCATCTTTTTATGGCTGAGTAGTATTCCTGTGTGTGTGTGTGTTTGTGTCCATTCACCCATTGACAGGCACTTAGGTTGTTTCCATTTATTGGCTATTATAAATAATGCTATGATGAATATAGGGGTGCATAGGTCTTTTCTAATTAGTGTTTTCATATTCTTCAGATAAATATCCAGAAGTCGAATAGCTGGATCATATGGTAGTTCTTTTCTTAATTTTTTGAGGAAACTTCATACTGTTTTCCATTAGTGGCTGCACCGATTTACATTCCCATCAACAGTGTATGAGGATTCCCTTTTCTCTGCCTCCTTTCCAACACTTTTTATCTCTCGCCTTTTTGATAATAGCCATTCTAACAGGCATGAGGTAATATTTCATTATGGTTTTCATTTGCAGTTCCCTGATAATTAGTGATGTTGAACATCTCTTCATGTGCCTGTTAGCTATCTGTATGTTTTCTTTGGAAAAATGTCTATTCAGGTCCTCTGCCCATTTTGAAATTGGGTTGTTTGTTTTTTTGGTTGTTGAGTTGTATGAGTTCTTTATATATTTGAGATAATAACCCCTTATCAGATATGAAGCTTTTTAGTTTGATGTCATCCCATTTGTTGATTTTTGGTTTTGTTTCCTTTGCCTGAGGATACATGCTCAGAAAGATATTGCTAAGACCAATGGCAAAGAGCATACTGCCTGTGTTTTCTTCTAGGAGTTTTATGGTTTCAGGTCTTACATTCAAGTTTTTAATCCATTTAATCTGTTGGGTTTTTTTTTCCTTTATAACAGCCATCCCAATGGGTATGATATAGTATCTCACTGTAGTTTTAATTTGTATTTCCCTAATGATTAGTGATGTTGAGCATCTTTTCATGTGCTTATTGGCACATTCGTATATCTTCTTTGGAGAAATGTCTATTCAAGACCTTTGTCCATTTTTCAGTTGGGCTTTTTTAAATTGTTATTATGTTCTAAGAGTTCTTTACATATTCTGGATATTAATCCCTTATTAAATATATGATTTACAAATATTTTCTCCCATTCTGTGGGTTACCTTTACACTCTGTTGATAGTGTCTTTTAATGCACAAAATTGTTTAATTTTGATGAATCCAATTTATCTATTTTTTTTCTTCTGTTGCCTTGCACTTTTGGCTTTATATTTCAAGAAATCATTGCCAAATCCAATGTCATAAAACTTTTCCCCTTTGTTTTTTCTAAGAGTTTTATAGTTTTAGCTCTTACATTTAAGTCCTTGATCCATCTTGAATTAATTTTTGATTATGGTTTGAAATAAGGGTCTAATTTCATTATATTGAAAATGGATATCCAGTTTTCCCAGCACCATTTATTGAAAACACTGTCTTTGCCCCCATTAAATGATTGGCACCCTTGTTGAAAATCACTTGACCATATATGCAAAGTTTTATTTCTGGGCCCTCTATTCTATTCCTTTGGTCTATACAACTGTCCTTATGCTACTACTGTGGCTTTGTAGCAAGTTTTGAAATCAGAAAGTGTGAATCTCCCAACTTTTGTTCTTTTTCAAGATTGTTTTGGCTATTTAGATTCCCTTGAGATTCCATATGAAATTTAGAATAAGTTTTTCTGTTTCTGTCTTTGGAATTTTGAGAGACTGCATTGAATCTGTAGATCATTTTGGGCAGTACTGTCATCTGAACAATATTAAGTTTTCTGATCCATGAACATAGGCTGTCTTTCCATTTATTTATGCTTTCATTAATTTCTTTCATCAATGTTTTATAGTTTTTAGTGCCATTGCATTTTTTAACTGACAAATAATATCTTTCAACCCAATGAATATTTTTCTGATCCTGAATTTTTCCTTGTGTTTGTGGGAGGCACACCCTGTTATTGTGTTAGAGATGATATATCTTTATCATGAATATGAATTAGAATTGTTTTATGTGTTCTCCTGTTTCTTATATGAGTTTGCTTCAAAGGGGAAATTTTCTCAACTTTCTTAAATTGGTCCTTTCTTTCCATCTTATGAGAATTTTCCTTAATAGAGTGACTCAAAAGAGGAACAGCTAGGTTTTTCAGGACTGGGATTTGGGATGAGTTCTGTCAGAGATCATGTAAATTTTTGTTGAAAATGTGAAGATCACAGGAAAAGAAGATGGGAAAATTTATATGTAGTGTAATTTTTTCTTGAAAAAGGTAGAGACCTAGTAGGGTATCCAAGGTAAGGAGGAAGCTTATGCCAAAGGAAAATGGTGAGTTGTAGTTGTTAGATCACTGTGTTAAGAACCTATCCTACCACCACCCACAGGCTTTTCTCAGGTCACAGAATTCCAGGCTCGTAGGTCCTTCCCTCATCCTGATCTCAGCAGCTCTGCATCTTGCAGGAATTCTTCCGAGTGTCTGGCATATGTATGGCACCCTTACCAATTTTCCGGCAATGAAAACCATTTGCCCCTGTCATACTTGCTTAGCTGTTTCTACAGCATTTTCGAAAGAAAAGGGGAGGTTAAAAAGTGTAGACCCAGATCACTACTTTTAACTGGAAGTTTCACCTTTCTTCTAAACTTTGCAAGATGAAAAAAAAAAAGCATGACGAAACAACTATGGGTCAAAGAATTAATATGTCTTATCCAACCCGCTGGCCTCACTTCCCTGCTAAGAAAATCATTCTCAGAGAGATTGAATTATTTGCCTAAATTCATATAAGTAGTCAATGACAGTAGAATTTTTTTAACTCACAAAATTAAAATTCTTAAATCCAGTGATTTTTTTTCTGCTACATTACATAGCTTACCCAATTCACTGTATTAGGATGCACGCTGCTGTCTTTTGTTTCTTATCTGTGGAGTAATTAAATGGTAGCAACCACTGTATATATGTGCATAAATACATATGCATTTGTGTATATATATGTATATAGAATATATACTCCTTTATTAATGGTTTATTATGTACCAATAACCTAGAATACTTTTTTCAACTATAAGAAGAGAAAATGATAATACCTACCTTGTAAGGTTGTTATGGGAATTATATTATTTATTATGTTTTATGTAGATGGGGATACTGAGTCATAGAAGGCTCAAAGCCTCCTTGCCATAAAAGTGAAGGAACCTGGATTTGAGCCTGGGAACCATGGCCCCAATGTCCACACGCCTAATCACTGTGCTATAGGGTTTCCCACAATTTTACTACTATGTACACTTTTAAATTAAAAACAAACCTAAGCATACACAACTCACCACCCCAGACCCTCTAACTTCTTCCAGAAAGCAATTCCCTGAAAGCACGTACCCTCTGCACGTTTTATCTTTGTGGCCTTTTTAATGACGTCAGCTTGGAAATACTCCTCGCAAAAAGGTACAGAGGTAGCATCAGTATTTGGCAGATGGGGTTAAGAGGTTAAGCATCTTGCTTACTGGTTTTAAGGAGCCGAAGTAAAAACCAAGAACGCTTGGCTCAAACTGCTGAGTGGAAACCAAGAGACCACACTTCTCTATCCCTCTCAGCCAGCCTTTGGTTTGGTTTGAAGAGTGTGGTTTTGCCATCAGTATCACAGGGGAAAATGACATATTTTGAACACATCACTTGATTCCTGGAGAAGAATGAATACAGGCTGTCATTACCAAGAGACATAGTTCTAAAAGCTTTTTCTAAGTTTAAAAATAACAAGAGAGAAAAAGAGTCTTCAGATACTTTGTGCTTGAAAGCCTCTGGATTCATTCCATTTTAAAGTACTATTCGTTCAGGTACAAGAAGATTAGATGGAAAAATTAGGAGACATAGAGGGGAGCATTTATTTATTCTCTTGTCCTGTTGATGGAGAGAGAATATCATGGGGTCTGAGTCCATGGGAAAGGTCCTTACCTCTCTGTGCCTCTGTTTCTTCATCTGTAAAATAAATAATAATGATCAGCCCGACCTTGTAGAACTGTTGGAAGGATTAGCAATGCCAGGCACATAGTAAATGGTGGTGTTACACTTGTGGTTGTTAGGGTCTTAACAAAGAGCTGAGGAATCACCCTCACTCCTCCTGGACACACCCCACTCAAATCATCACAGCATAGCCAAGAATAATTCAGAGTGAGTCCCCAGCTCTCCGTGACTCACACCCTTCTCTGAAGTTTTTAACCGTTGGCCAGTCTATCCCTATATAGAGGAGCATGGGTAGAAAAGACTGCTTTAGCATGAAGTCAGGTAAAAAGTTATTTTTTCCTTTGCCTAATGGTTCTAGCAAGACTTCCTCCAGACGGGAGCACACAGGCAATGTCTCTAGAGGAAGTCTAAGGGCTTCTCATATTGCATTTTGCATTTCAATGATGGTAAAAAGAACCCACCTTGAAGCAATTCAGCGGGTCTGGGAACAGACTGAGATGTGCGAGAGTAGAGTGGTCCAGTGCTTCTCACACTCTCCCTCTGGAGGACCCCTGTTAGTAGAAGAAAGTACCCTGGGGCATAGCCCTGGGGTCCTAGGGTAGAATTTGAAGTGGCTCATCAAAAGCAAGAAATTTCTTCAACATCCTTTCATCTTAAAAATGACGATCTTGGGGCTTCCCTGGTGGCGCAGTGGTTGAGAGTCCGCCTGCCGATGTAGGGGACACGGGTTCGTGCCCCGGTCCGGGAGGATCCCACATGCCGCAGAGTGGCTGGGCCCGTGAGCCATGGCCGCAGAGCCTGCGCGTCCGGAGCCTGTGCTCCGCAGCAGGAGTGGCCGCAACAGTGAGAGGTCCGCATACCGCAAAAAAAAAAAAAAAAAAAAAAGACTATCTTATTTACAAAGCAGAAATAGAGACACAGACGTAGAGAACAAAGGTAAGGATACCAAGGGGGAAAAAGGGGGATGGAATGAATTGGGAGATTGGGATTGACATATATACACTATTGATACTATGTATAAAATAGATAACTAATAAGAACCTACTGTATAGCACAGGGAACTCTACTCAGTGCTCTGTAGTGACCTAAATGGGAAGGAAATCCAAAAAAGAGGGGATATATGTATACGTATAGCTGATTCACTTTACTGTACAGTAGAAACTAACACTGTAAAGCAATTATACTCTAATAAAATTTTTTTAAATTACTGAGTAATACAAAAAATATGCATGTGCATTTGTATTCTATTCTATAAGACACCAATGCTTGATTTTTTATGAAATTCATGTGGAGTCCTTTCTCAAATTTTGGAGTACAATTTATGCCCCAGGGGAAAAAAAAATTGTATATATACATATACACACACACATCTTCTGTGTCTTTGTGTCCAGTACATTGTCCTATACCAAGTTCGAATGCCACAGATGTAGTAGAGACAACACAGACTTTGTACCAGGACCAGCCTGGGTTCTAATCTGGGCTCCACCAGCATGCGCAAGTTCTTTACTTCTATGAATCTGTTTTTTCACATGTATAATGAAGATGACAATCATCATATGGTGTTGTTGAGAAACTTCATGAATTAATATGTGGAAAGAGGCCAGCAGAAACCCTGGCACAGCACAGATACTCAGGAAATGTTACTTCCCTTCCTCACCTGCTGTGCTTCATGTGGCACATACAGATATAAAGGATAAAATCTGACAGAGCAGCGTCCAGAAACATTCTTGTCTGGATGAAGCCAGCAAGGCAAACGTCAGAAATAGTGGCGTCAAACGATGGTAGAGTTCTCCTATTCAAAGCTAGATAGCCACGGGCTTCCCTGGTGGCGGAGTGGTTGAGAGTCTGCCTGCCGATGCAAGGGACACGGGTTCGTGCCCCGGTCCGGGAGGATCCCACGTGCTGCGGAGCGGCTGGGCCCGTGAGCCATGGCCACTGAGCCTGTGCGTCCGGAGCCTGTGCTCTGCAACGGGAGAGGCCACAACAGTGAGAGGCCCGTGTACCACAAAAGAAAAAGAAAAAGCTAGATAGCCACAACCAACAAATTTTCTGTGGCCTAACCAAAAAAAAACACCACTATTGGTCCACATCAGGCCTGTCCATCATCTCCTAGCCTCTTGGCCTCCAGTGTGGGGACTTGAGCCTTAGATTCAGTGCTGCCTTTGATAGGCTCGGAATGGCTCCTCATGGACTGCAGTTCGGCCTTTGCTACTCACTCTCAACAATTTTTTAAATTATTAAATATTCTAAGTATAACAAGAGCATACCAAAAAAAGGATAGTAAACACTCATTATCCACCACCAAGCTTATAAAATAAAATGTTACAGGTATTGACCCCCCCTTTCTCTTTCCTTACCAGAGGTATTACTATCCTGAATGTGGGATTTATCATTTTAATGACTGTTGTATATTTTTACATACCCATGAATAATAAATGGTTTCCCATTCAACTTTATAATAAATTATCATATTGCATGTATTTTTCTTGAACTTGCTTTTTACACGTAACATCATATTTTTGAAACTTTTTCTATGTAGATACATGTAGCTACCCTTGGTTCATTGTAACTAATGTATACTTTCTGTTGCATTGAATTTTATTGTGAGAATGTACCACCATGTACTAATCTATTCTCTTATTAACCGACAGTTAGTTTCTAACTTTCTGCTGTTATAAACAAAGTTGCAATGGACATTCCTGTACCTGTCTCCCTGACAGGTGGGAAGCAAGATCTCTCTTCTATCACGATATATAACTAGGGATTGAATTGCTAGGTCTTTGGTATGTGAATATGTAACTTAACCAGGCATGATTTAATTGTTCTCCAAAGGGGCTGCACCAATTTACAATCCAATTAGCGATTTATAAGAGTTTTCATTTACCCAAATCCTACCAACATCTTGTGTGATCCCCCCAACTTTTCTCAAATAGATGCGCACACATTTGACTTGTGGGTTGGATTACCTGGTGTGGACCTAGTATACTCCTACCTACCCCCACCTCCAGCCCAATATTGCTCCAAAGTGTGATAAGGAAGTCCTGTCTTTGTAGAGAAGTGTAACCTTCTCCAGCCTGACCGAAATAGCAGACTCTTGTCTATCACCTACCCTAGGGCTGCCTGCTTCAGCTTCCATCTGAGAGGGTGACCCTTTACTCATTCTCTGTTGCACAGGATTGGTAGAGTGCCACTCTATCCTATGCCCTTCCAAACACTCCTTGTGGTCAGCAGTACTAAGCTCAAGTATATCAACCTGACCATTTTAGATGCCACCAGCACCAGGTGAGACCTAGTCCCTAGTGAACTAAGAGGAACATGGACCTAAAGGTTCTCATGGGATAAAGATACATATTTGCGCAACCCTGACTATGGAGCCTACTTTCTTTCCACCATTCCCATCTCCTGCAAAGTATGACTCAACTAGGGGAAAGTGTTAGTGATGGGAAAGGTCTTACAGGGATTTGTTTCAAAAGCCAAGTGCTGCCGTAGGAAACTGCATGGTGAAAACCACTGCACAAATGAGAAACCAACCAAAACAGAGTTGTGTACAGAGGAGTTTGTTTGGACAAATTCATCACATTGCCCTGTGATTAATCCATTGTTCCTGTCCTCTATGCCAGTTTAGGACAGCTTGGGAATTTGGAAATTCCTTGATGGGCTCCTCTTAGCGAACTTTGGTTACTGGTCTGCACTTGACCCTGTGTCACATTGTGGACTACTGCTGTCTGCCAAATGTGGCCTCTCCAGTTCCCAGCGAATTCCCAGGTTCTGTTTCTGTTTCAACCATTGGTCCCCACATAAAATCAGATGCAGGACTCTGAGCTGGAAGGAAGCTGGTAGATCTTATAGTTCCACACCTTCACTTTACATTTGAGAAATCAAAGGTTGACATGTGTTGGAAGTGGCAGAACTATGATTCAATTCCAAGTCTATCTTCCTCCAAAATCCATGCTCTTGTGAATGGCACTGAAGCCATGGGAAGAATGAGATTGCCTTGTAAGACAGTGTAGGTGTAAAAATAAGGGGATCTGGATTCTGGGGCCCTCCAATCTTTAGAGTTCTAGAAGAGAAGGAAAAGCCTACACAGAAATATGAGAAAGAACACCTGATGAGGGAGATGGAGAGAGGATGCTGTGATGGGAGTCAAGAGAAGAAAGCATTTTAAATTGAGAGGGAGGTTAACTGTGTCTGATGCTGTAAGAGGCTGAGTAAGAGGAAGCCAGAGAAGTGACCATTGGATTGGGAATGTGGAGATCACTGGGGAACCTTCACAAAGCCCATTTCAGCAGAACTGTTGAGACAGAAGTCACTGCAAAATAGGTTAAAAGGTGAGGGCTTTCAATATTCAATTGAGGGGTAATGACATTTTTAGCCCTTTTGCTTGCAAAAAGCACCCCAAATCAGGAGAAGGTAAAACACCACCACAGATTTGAGGAAATTAAGAAATATTTAACCATAAGAACACCATAGATGAGGACAGAAAGAATACAGGGAGTGGCAAGTGATGTAAGCAGTCAGATGTAATCCTGAAGAGGAGATACTGAAGAGGAACTAGCCTTGTAGCCTTGCAGAATCTTGGAAAGGAAGGGTTACGGGGTGAAGCTTGGACTATGTTTAAAGGATCTTTTCAACCTTCAGAACCACTCGCCTCCACTACAATTTGAAAATTACCCCTTTTCCAGCTCCACCAGAAAAGAGAAGTATGTTCTCTGGCAAAATTAAACAAGAATCGTTTCCTGGATGGACACCAGGCATGGGAGATTATGGAGACGTGCATAACAAATGTTGCTACTCCCAACCCTCCCCTTTGTCAATTCCAGAACTAGCACAAAGGAAAGAGTTTGAAAACTACTTCTCTGTAGAAATAAGTATTTCAGAGGGGGAAAAATGCTCATCCGTTGATATTTGAGGGTCCTCAATGAAAAGATCCTGTTGACAAAAACTGATCGTCCACAAACTGGCATACCCCACCAGGCACACAGAGCTTCCAACAAGTCTTAGCCTCGCTCATCCGCTATGAACAGATGTATAGTCAAAGATCACTTCACATTTGAAATCTTTACCAGGAAAAATTAGGAAGGGAGTACTCTTTCAAGAAGTTGTGTTTTGAAGAGAAATGCATTGAATTGGTCAATAGCTAGAGGGAGATGTGGGGTCACAGAAGATTTATTTTGTTAAGATGAAAGATACTAGAGTATATTTATATGCTGGTAATCATCTCCAGTATTTTTCTTCCTGACTTGAAACAAATGTATAGTCACAAATATTTAGAAAAAAGCCTTTTCCGTATGTCTGCTTCTAGTTAGGATGTAGAGGCATAGGAAAAACCTTCATTTCCATGGTCAACCAGAAAAGTCCAGACAAAATAGAATTCACATGTTCTTCTGGGGCTAGCAGACACATAGGAAGCACTGATGAACTGAATTAGAGAGAAACAAGCCCTATAGAGCTGATCAGAGATCTGTGGAAACTTCCATACTTGGAGGTGGATGCCTGAATTGGCTAGGGAAATTGGAAATGTAGGCCAGCCATGGACAGAGACTTTTCAGGCATGAGGAAAAGTCAACTGAGCCTTAGACAACAATGTGTGCCAGGGGGATGGATTATCTGAAAGAGCCCCACTGAAAAAAGAAATTTCTTAGCCTAATAATTCTTCCCTCTCACCCACACCTCTGCATTTTTCCAAGAAAGTAGCAGTGGAGGACTTGTTGAAAAGCAGAGAGAAATCACTTAATCCCATGGATACTTGTGGTACTTGGATTCTGGAGTCAGGTTAAGCGACATTATCTGTAGCTGTGCCTAACTCCCTCACACCTCAAATACAGGAAAGATCACAAAGGCGGGGCAGGGCAGAAAGCTGGGACTTCGGCCAATAACACTCTAGGGAATACACTGTAATTAAAGCTGTGTTCCGGCCCCAAATCAACCTAACTCAAGGGAGAATCTAAATATTCAGCTCCCCACCCCAGCTTACAAAGATAAAAGGCTTACACTCTGCAATGAGTCAACAAAACAAATCAATATTATACCTAAGTTTCCACTGCTTTTTAAAATATATACAATGTGTGACATGTAAGTTAAAAGATTGTGAGACATGGGAAGAAGTGGGAAAATGGAATCCATAATCAAGAAAAAACGACAAATGACTCAATTATTGGAATTAGTAGACAGGGATGTTTAAACAACTATTATAAACATATAAAGAATTTACAAGAAAAGGTGAATATAATGGAGGAAAACATGGGCTATCTGGAAAAAAAAAAGAAAACCGAGTGAAAACTGTGGACTGAAAAATTTTTCTGCAGAAAACGGATTAATGAACTTAAAAACACATTAATAGAAATTACTTAAACTGAAAGAGAAAGGGAAAAGGTGGGGGGGTGATGAACCAGATTCTATTATTTGTGGGGTAATATCAAGTGATCTAATATATGTGTAATTAGAATGCCAAACATGATGTTCCACACAGGGATTCGAGAAGCTGAAAGAACCGCAAATGGGATAAATACAAAAATAATAATAATAATAACCTAAGCACATCACAGCTGAATTCTTGAAAACAAGAATAAGGTAGGAATCTTAAAAGCAGTCCAAGGGGGAGGGAAAAGCCATATTACAGAGAAACAACAACGAAAATCACTTACTTTTCACCGGAAAAAAAACACATGCAATCCTGAAGACAAAGGATCAATCTCTTTAAAGAGATCAAAGGGAAGAAAAGTCGATTTTGAACTCTGTATCCAGTGAAAACATCCTTAAAATTGAAGGTGAAATTAAGACATTTCTAGAAAGAAAAAAAAGCTAAGAGAATCATCACCAGCAAATCTGCACTACAAAATAAATAAATAAAGGCTAAAAAAATTCTTTAAGCAGAGAAAAAATGATACCAGGTGTAAACTAAAGCTACCTAAAAAGGGAGAGTACCAGAAATGGTAACTATTTTCTTAATGTCATAAAAAGATGATTATTTAAGACAGAAACAATTAACACTGTATTTTGGAGTGAATTCCATATACATAAGTAGAATATGTGACAACAATAGCACAAAGGATGAGAGGGAATTACATGGAAGTATAATATTAAAGGGTTTTTCCATTATATGAGAAGTGGTATAATATTAACTTTTGGTAGCCTGTCATAAAATAAGGATAACTCCCAGTACAGCAACTGCTAAAATGAAATGAAAGGGAGGATATTACTATAGATCCTACAGATATTGAAAGAGAATAAAGGAATATTAAGGACAAAGTAATAGAAATAAATTCAACAATTATAATGGAAATTAATAAATACCTGTGCATGTTACTGTATATAACTTATACCTCACTTTTAAAAAGTATAGCAAAGAATCTTTGGTTCAATATGCATCCTGTTGTCATTCATCATATTGGCCTATTCTTTGGGAAAAATCACAAAGAGGACATGATTTCTATACATTATAAACAAATGATCAGAGTTGCTTGTGGGACTTAAGACTCCAAAGTAACAGCAAAAATGTCTTTAATTAATCTTTGCTATTCTGTTCTGTTTACTTCACGTCTTTTGTAGTCAACCCTGGAGCCCTGAGACATCTGGAAATATTGTGAGTGTAGCATTAGTGGTTAACAGTGATGTGTGTTTACTGTGTAGTTGAGGCTCCGAAGCCAAAAACTCCAGGACATTTGAGAAAAGTCAATTCCACAGAAGCTGTTTTACTAGGAGGCAAGTGGACAGTGCAGAGCTGATGTTGGGTTTCGGGGGGTGGTGGAGGTTGTTTTTATAGACTGAAAGTATGGTCGATATTGCGCAACCTCAAGGAGGGTTTTGCAGTAGGAGCATCACTGAGATACTTGGGGTAAAAAGTTGTTAAAGTGCTTCTTCACGTGCTTACGTGCGTTTATCCTTTAATGTTTTCATCAGCAAATATTAAAATGTCACAATACAACTAGAATCCCAGAAAGTAATCTTCAAGAAGTTTACAAAAATTCCGAGGGCAAGAGAAAGCCCTACAGACACTGTAACTGATTCTCCCCGCTCCCTACCCCTACAAACCGGCGTAGTGCTGGTTGCATGGTGTGTGCTCAATAAATAGTTGTGGAAATGAATGAATTTATGGATGGATGCATCCAAACTAGAGTCATTCATTCAACAGCAAATCACTCTAGGTCCGTCATTAAGTGTTACAGGGGTTGCAAAAGGAGCACAAGACATAGGGCCTGAAAGCCCTTAACTTCTAAGTAGGAACACTGGCAGAAACACGAAACCACCAAGGAAAAGAGGCGACTCTTTAATAGCAGCCTGTTTTCATAGGACTCCCAGACTCTCATTTCCCAGGAAGATAATATTTCATTTGGTAGTAACCAAGTCCTCAGAGAGGAGAGCTTCTTATCGCCCCCTTTAAAAGATCTTTCTCCCAATTTTCTTTCATTTCTAAGAGAGCATTAAAAAAAATACTCTTTATTAATAGTCCTATTGTCCCAGAATTAAAATGGACCCACAATTTCCATGAAACCATCTGTTTTGTTTGCTTAGATATTATAGGAACGTAGAGAAGGGGCATGGAGTAGGGAGGTGGGGCCGTAAGTCATCTGACCTTTTACCAAGGAGGGTGGTATAAGGGGAGTGTGACCACTGCTTGGGACTAGTGAGCTCATCATATCTTGCCAGACACAAAGTATCAAGGATAAGGACAGTTTCCAAAACAGCCTTTGCTTGTTCTGGTACCAAAAAATAGAAAGCTCAAGAAAATACTTGTAAAGGAAGGGAAATAGGCTTAGAGAAAACACCCCAGTTCCCAGACTTTTTTTGGCAGGGAAAAAATACAGAGAAGCCAGGGAACCTTTTCCACAGCCCCATTGTGCCTTTTTTTAGTCCTCTTTTTTTTTTTAAAGATTTAGTCTTAACACAATATTCCAATTTTAGTGTTACCAAAACGTCCTAAACCTCACTAGTCAATGACCTAGTCAAAGATAAGGGACTTCCTTGGTGGTCCAGCGGTTAAGAATCCGCCTTCCAATGCAGCGGATGCGGGTTCAATCCCTGGTCGAGGAACTAAGATCCCACATTCCGCAGGGCAACTAAGCCCGTGCACTCTAGAGCCCACGGGCCACAATGAAGATCCCGCGTGCCGCAACTAAGACCCAAGGCAGGCAAATAAATAAATAAATAGACTTTTTAAATGACCAAAGATAAGACCACATTTACTTTTTTTGTTCACATTTACTTTTGATGCCCACATTTACTTTTGATGCCCCCTAATTGTCAGAAATTAGCCCCCAACCCCATAATGCCCCTCAGCTATACCGAAGGGTTTCAGGGTGACACCTCTGTGTGCTCAGGAATAAACCTCAGTTTTCCTGTCCCAGCCTCACTCTCATATCCCAGGCTCACCCTCATGCCACCTTGTTTGCTGTTATCCTCATGAAACCGCCAACCTGCAGGGCAAAGTTGCCCTCTGCCAGGTGACTGCTAATGCCACCCTCCCCCTCCCTTTGGTGGCCTCAGTTGGGGACTCCGCTGTCATCTTTAACCCTCCTTCTAATGCATAGATGTATGCTCTTTCTCATTACCAAATGATAGAGTTGAAATTAAACTATGGCTTTTAATGGAATTTATTAAAATTGGGGGGAGGGGGTACGTAAAGAGGTACAACACAGAGAATGGTCTATAACCACATGGAGCCAGACCTTCCCTACAGTCAATTACTACCAGGTCAGCTCTGCCTGGCCACCGTCCACATGGCCCATGAAGCTTATTTCCTCCTCCCACCTCTTCAGCAAATATTTGTTGAATGTCTATAATGTTCCAGGTACTATAGCAGACACAGAAGATATAGTGGAGACCAAAACAGACATGGCCCAGCCCTGATGGAGTTTAAAGTCTAGAACGGAAACAAATGAACAAACTAAACTAAAGTGAACAGATAATCACATAATCAAATATTATTAGTTATAAAATGTCCTAAGTGCTATAAAGCAACAATCGTGGGGTGCTATGTGCAGTCTAATTGAGGGAGCTAATTTGAATTGGGGAACTCAGATGAGGCTACTTTGAGCAATTGATATTTAGGTTGGGATTGAAGGCTGGGTAAGAATTAGCCCAGCCCCCAGGCAGCAGTGACTGCAGGTGTGAAGGATCTGCTGGAGAAAGGAGCTTAGGAAGACCAGTGGGACTCAGGTGAAGGCAGTGGGAGCAGAGCGGTGCAAGATAAGGCTGTCGAGGAGGCAGAGGCTCCATCCCATGAAGGCACTTGAAGGTCATGGTGAGGACCTGAGGGGTTGTTTTGTTTGTTTTTTTTGTTTGTTTGTTTGTTTTGCGGTTCGCGGGCCTCCCACTGTTGTGGCCTCTCCCGTTGCGGAGCACAGGCTCCGGACGCGCAGGCTCAGCGGCCATGGCGCACGGGCCCAGCCGCTCCGCGGCATGTGGGATCTTCCCGGACCGGGGCACAAACCCGTGTCCCCTGCATCAGCAGGCGGACTCTCAACCACTGCGCCACCAGGGAAACCCAGGACGAGGTTTTATCCCAAGTGTAATCAATGGCTGTGAAGGATTTTGAGCAGGGGAGTGAATGACATGTTTTGATCCATATTTTAAGAACGCTGTGGCAGCCATGTGGAGATTGAATGCAGGGGGGGTGAGAAGGCAGTCAAAAGACGGCCAGTGACTTTCCCAATGGTCTAAGTAAAAACAATGGTCGCCCAGACCATGAGGTTGGCAGAAGAGGTGAAGAAGTGTCAGTTTCAAGGTATGTTTAGAGCGCGACCGATGGAATCTAATGTTATATTACGTACGGGAGCAAGAGAGAGGAGAGTCAAGGTAGAGGGGGTCAAAGAAGGCTTCTGGTTTCTGATTAGGGCACCTGGGTACGTGGTCTGATATCTGGGCGCTGATAGGACAAGCAGACAATAATCAGTACATTTCCCAAAGTCTGAGTTACTTGGTCTTAAATATTCCACCTAAGAAGCATCAGCAGCCTGGGCCAGGGACAGGCTCAGGCTAAACCCTTTTCAGTTTGTCTTTTAAAACTTCCAACCTGGCAATCAGGTCTCACCCATGACCACCCCATTACCTCAGTTTTAACAAAAGATTAATTCTGCCTCGGACTTCCTCTTTAAGCAATTACCAAAATAAGCCAGTAATAAACTTTATACATTCATTTATTCAAGAGAGAAACAGTCTAATATAATGACTGAGAGTAGGGCATCTGGGTTGAAATCCCACCTCTGCCACCTAGTAGTGGAGGGGCTTTGGGCAACTTTCTTAGCCTCTCTCTCTATGACTCAGCTGAGTCACAGAGTCCCTATCTGTGAACTAGAGATAATATTAGTATCTACCTCAAAGAGCTATCATAAGGCATAAGTGAATTAATTACATGTATTTTTCAGACAGAGCTTGACACGGTATAAGTACTCAGGTAGTGTTAAACATTGCCACTACTGTTCATTAATTCAAGTTTTACTGAAAACTGCCCACTGTCTTATGCTGCTTGGCAAAGTAGAAAGCCGGGCAGATTTTTTTTGAACCAGGTAGATTCGACCTCAAGCCTCTGCCCTCCTACTTAACTAACCTCTCTGAACCCAAGTTTTCTTATCTATAATATGAGGGCAATAATACCTACCTTGAGTGGTTATTGTGAGGATAAAATCAGAAATCTTTGTGCAGGGTCTTGTATATAATGGATACTCAGTGAACATGAGGTTCTTTCCCTGCTCAAAAGAAGTTTCCCCACTTAATTTATTTTTTTTAATTTTGTAATAGATCTTTATTGGAGTATAATTGCTTCACAATACTGCTTAGTTTCTGTTGTACAACAAAGGGAACCAGCCACATGCGTACACAATACGCATATCCCCTCCTTCTTGAACCTCCCTTCCACCCTCCCTATCCCACCTCGGTAAGTCATCGAAAAGCACTGAGCTGATCTCCCTGTGCTATGCGGCTGCTTCCCACTAGCTAACTGTTTTACATTCGGTAGTGTATATATGTCGATGCTACTCTCACTTCGCCCAAGCTTCCCCCCCCCCCCGCCCGCTGTGTCTGGTCTTTGTTGTGGCATGCAGGATCTTCATTGAGGCATGAGGAATTCTCTCTAGTTGTGGCGTACAGGTTTTCTCTCTCTAGTTGTGGCACATGGGCTCTCTAGTTGAGGTGCATGAGCTCAGTAGTTGTGGCACGAGAGATTAGTTGCCTTGAGGCATGTGGGATCTTAGTTCCCTGACCAGGGATCGAACCTGCGTCCCCTGCATTGGAAGGCGGATTCTTTTACCACTGGACCACCAGGGAAGTCCCTAGGGTGTTGCACCTTTTATTGACTTTCTATTGCCATGCAATTTCACAACTCTGTAGGCCTAGAAGATAACATGTAGAAAATTGATAGTAGTCCCCACTTAATTTAAACTGTGCATCTCCACCCTCGGCCCCTAAAGAAACCCCAGAGTGAGGAGGGTAATTTCAAACGCTTTATGGGCTTATTCATGAATGAAGTTCATATTCTTTTTCAGAAACTACACTTTCTTGCCCTTTTCAGCACAGTATGAAGCTATTTAATTGACAGGAACATGAACGTGGACATTTTACATCTCCCACTGCTATCAGACCCTTTCCCAATACCATAACCCACTTCCTCTTCCTGCCCCACTACCACCTTGAGCAATCAAAGTAAGAAAACATGGGCACCAGCCCACAGAAAACACTCTTGGTCGTCCTAGAAAGCATAGATTGCCTGGGTCTTTATTTTCAAAGCTGACTACATGGTTTTCTCTGGCACAGCTCTTCTGATGGCAGCTTGCTCCAGATGCCTGCCCTTCCTGCCTGCGGTCCTTGTGGTGGCCTTGCCCTGGGTTCTTAGTACCCACCTTTTTCTGGCTCACATGAGCCCTTTGCATCTTGATATAAAGTTGCCTAAGAAGACAAGTCTTAAGACTCGTTTCCAACGTAGAATGAAAACTTTGTCCTGTTCAGGGAATGGAAATTTTTCACCTGCACCTGGAGATTCCTGAAGTGTCCTTTCCCTCAATCCTTGAAATCTCACTTATTCTACACTGTGGCCGACCCTAAATGGATAATTTACTAGAAAGACTTTCCTGCTATAGGGTTTTGGGGGACTGTTTGGGCAATATAGACTATCCACAGAGATAAGCAGACTAAAGCATGTGACTATCAACGGCAAAATAAAAAATGCTCTAATAAGACTAACAGGGTGTCTTTGGATTTCAGGGAACAGATCCGTCAAGGCCTAGAAGAACTCCAGAAGGTTCTGCCAGGAGGAGACACTTACATGCATGAAGGATTTGAAAGGGTAATTTTAAAAGAGTTTTAAACTCCAAAAGAAGATTGTGATGTGGAAACATCAACACAGGGATGGCTGATGAGATGAGACACACATATTAAAGGAACTGAATAACACCCAATGGCAAGAGTGAAAACAATTTTCCATAAGTGTGTACACGATAACTCCATCCAAAAGAGCCAAATAAATGAAATTTCTTCCTCCTTCCCTGACACTGATGAAGGGTCTCTTAGCTAATGCTTGGCCAGAACTCATGAATCATGCCACACACAAGTCCTCTCTATTCCCAAGGTAACCTTTTCTATATATTTCTTCAGAGGTTGAGACAGAATTGCAATGACTTCAGGCTTCAGCAAAACAAGTCCCAGTCTATGAGAGGAAAGATATTGATCCAGGGTAACTTCAGAGGACATCATCCATTGATATTTGAGTGAAACCTGGGTGAATTACATAAAGAATCAAGACTGACCCAACACTGTGGATCCAACACCAGAGATCACTGCCCACTATGGCATTTGTAGTAGCAAACAGTGGCTATATGTCTAATGGCTCTTTCATATGTTTTTCAGGCCAGTGAGCAGATTTATTATGAAAATAGTCAAGGTAAGAGTATATTCCTAATTACCATTATGAATTTTTTAACTTTCTTCTGTGTTTCCTTCTGAAAAAGTGCCTCAGTAATTTCATGTTTGAAAAGACACAGGATATTGCCTCTAATCCTTAAACACAGACTTCATCACAGAGAAGGAATGTGTAGAAAGATGGCACGAATGAGGTCAAATTCTACTGTCCTGATGATTCCACACAAAAAAAAGTTATTTAAAAGTAATTAAGATCTCATTATGGGCTACAGTCTGTAATGCTCATGAACAGTTTTGCATGTTGAATTCATTAAGTTAATACATACTTGGAGGGGTTAGTAAAGTCTTAGATTTTTATGTCAAATTTAATTTTCTTGTCCTTCTCTGAGCTCCAAGCCTCTTCATTGCTGTGATGATTTTAGATTAAGATACCAGTTTGGCTTAAACTTTCCTTCATTTAAGTGGAAAAAAAGGAATAAAATGTACTTAATAGCATGCTTAGCACAGAGAAATAATATTTATTATTCTTATAATTTTAGCTATTATTACTACCCTGTCTTTCACGGGTAGCATTTCTTTATCTGAAGCAAATCTCTTCAAAGACGTTCAGTATTAGAGTGGGGATTTTTCTCCCAGGCCTGTGGAGGTGTCCACATCCTCTTTCGCTCTAAACTGCAACAAATAGGTCAGACCCAATATCAACAGCAACGCTTGTTATTATAAAGACACCATCGTCAATGTTACTGGAAGTTTCAAAATCACTGAAAGAATTCTAGTAGGTTTTGCCAACTGCAAAACTAATACTTCCAGTAATACTTCCAGTCAGCTTATAAATCATGATGACTGTTACTCTTTGCCAAACTCTTCAACAGATGTTGCATATGTGGTCAAGGACAGCATGTGAGAAGGACCCCTGAAAGGCTCAGGTGGTCGAGTTTGCCCTCGGGCCTTGGCGAGAGTCATGTGGACTGTTCCTAGGAAATAGTCATGTTTGATTCACTGTAGCTACTCCCAGCTATCAGTCCAGCAACCATTTCACCAGATTTGGCCTTTTTTTTAAGATAAGACTTGGAAACGCAGAAACAAAACATATTCCCCCTTAGAGTCTGTCCCACATTCTTCTTCATGCCAGAGCTACTTCGAGTCCCCAAAGAAAAGTTGCTGATTCTCACAATACTGACCTTGGGTGGGGGAGCCGCGAAGAGACAGACTCCCAGGGCCGAGAGGGAGTTTCCCTTGGTGCAGCGGGATGAACTGAGTGGGTCTGTGTTGTTTGAGCAGGATACAGGACAGCCAGCGTCATCATCGCCCTGACTGATGGGGAGCTGCATGAGGACCTCTTCTTCTATTCGGAGAGGGAGGTAAGCGACGGCCCGGGCCTATGTCTGACATGGAAACGGCGCTTCTTCCTTCTGAAATGGGCTGCAGTCTTTCCACTCGGGCAAAATGTTAAGTGTTCTTTGTAAAGTCCCTGGATAAAATAGTGTCCCATATGTGAAAGATAATAACAATAACTCATTTTTAAAGTGAATCTTCATGTCTCACACCTGGTAGATATTTTTCCCTTTTCCACAGATTCGCATATTACTTTGTGTTTTAAGGGACAAAATATATCTGCCATGCCTTTCTCGAAAGCAGTGTTGAAATACCATATATAACTTTTCAACAAATCCATTGGTACTATTTTTCCTTCATTTCTACTAAAACCAGGAGGGAAAAGAATTACTTGAAATATGCGAAAGCCAATTTTGTCAAAATGTATTAATCACTGAAATTCTTCCTCTAAGAACCAAAGCTGAACATTAATTGTAAATTAATGTAATTGTAAAAAAAGTAAATTGTAATCTCTCCTTCAGTATTTCTTTTTTCCTTCTCTTTATGCCCTTACAAAGCACTCCTTAAAGCAAGTGAAGGAATCTTCTCTAAATGAAGCTTTCAGTTTATAAAGAGATTCAGAAAAAGAGGTTTATCTAAGAGTTGAAAAGTGATGTTTATATTTAGGAAATTCTTTTCTCTCAAATTTCACATTTGAGCTATATGTGTATGTGGCCCCGGGAAACCAGTTCACCATAGGAATGTACTGAGGCCTCAATAGCGACAAAGGCTCATTCAGGCCAAGTTAGAAAGAAACACAATGAGGAAAAAGACAGGCAGTGACGGAGGGAGATGCCAGCCTCTGGAGGAGGAATCAATCAGAGAATTACACTTATCTCAAGGTCTTGACTACTATTTCATTTAAGTTCAGCTTCCTCCACAAGCAAGAAATTGATATGCATTCATTCATTCATTCATTCGTTCAGTTCTAACTGAGAGCTTGGCCTGTACGGGCGCTTTGCTAGACACTAGAAACACACTGGTGAGTAGGACACAGTTGCTGCCTTTATGGGCTCTACTGTGTAATACTGTTCAGCTTTTTGAAGCCTCTGTTGGCAAAGGGCATGAGGAAATTAAGTGGATAAATGCATTACTGACCCCCTACCCTAACTTGTACAAAATACACAAAGGGGAAACCCACAAGTAAATATGACAGAGGCTCCCTGAGCATCTAGGAAATAATATATTTCTATGCTCTACAGTTGAGACTGACTGTATAATGGGAATGCAAAATGGCTTATTTGGATGCTAAACAACCATCAACTAAAGTAAAAACCCTAATAAGGAAATAACTGAATATAAAATAAACGATAGGTGTCAGAGGTTTAAAGTAGAGGTTAGTAGAAAAGAATTCTAGGTATAGCACACACAAACTTGGAAAAATATTTGCAGTGCCAATGCCAATAGGACGAAGATGTCTGAAAAAGAAAGATAAAGCTCAGGATATATAAAGAAAATGAGCCTTTCCATTTTTGATGATTCTGTATACAGCCCAACTAGAGGAGAAAAGCCATAGAAGTCGTTGCAGAGAAGGCTGGGGCTAGACTGTACCTAAAAGTTTATTTTATCCTGAAAGCAGCAAGAAATATTTCTAACATGAAGGAAAAACGATGTACGTTTCTGCCCCTTCTACAATTCAGTGTTAGTCACAAGTGGGTTTGAGTACTAAGAGAGGGGAAAATGGGATGCGATTCAAATCAATATGCATATATTGAGCACCTACTGTATGTTTACTGTCAAGGATTTATTAAGTTTCTACTGTATATACCAAGGATTTCCAATTTTTGTTTTCTCTTCTGAAACGAAGAACCTGGAAGAGCCTGTAATAAATCAGATATTAAAATCAAGCCAAAATCTGGATATTATTCATTAGGTTGCCCTCAATACTTACTTGTAGATAAAGTCGTGGGTTCACCCACTCAAATATGGACCTTAAATCCCATACCATTGACCCAGTGCCTTCTTTGGGAACAAAAAAGGCCATATTCATGAAGGTGCTGACATTGATGAGTATCTGCATTGTTCTACGCCTCATGTGAGGAGCTCTGCATTTATTTTCTCATTTAATGTCCAAAGTACTTTACAGAGAAAAGCCAAGTGTCAAACCCAGGTATGTTGGATTCCAAAGGTCACATCCTTTCCGATAGAGCACGCTGCCACTACAAAGGAAGAACGTATGTCAATAAAAATCCATCAGAGGAATAGAAAAGATAATCATTTCCCCAGAATATTTAATATGATGTATCTTAGCCTACAGTATCCTTTTCTTCCCCTCGTCATTCAAAGCTTCTCATCAAGACTCTACTTCTGTGGCTCTTCCTCAACATTTCCCATTAGACTAATCACTCCCCTCACATCCACCATATTGCATTAGAATGTGATGTTCACTGGAGAATTGGCTCTTTGGGGACAGGGATTGCCCTCTCCCTTGTGGTACCTGGCATATAGTAGGTGCTCAGTAAATACCTGATCACTGCAGTTAGGCTGGGTGATCCAAAAGGAGTACATTTGCCACTGCTTCTCTCTCTAAATGTCTTTTCTTTCATTGGCCCAGGCTAACAGATCCCGAGATCTTGGTGCGATCGTTTACTGTGTGGGTGTGAAGGATTTCAATGAAACACAGGTATGAGCATGGATTTCCTCAGGTATGGGAGCATACTCAGCTTGTGAATGATAGAAAACATGCAGTCGGTGCAGAGGGTGCATCAGCAGCATAAGTACCCATTAGATGGATGATTTTTCCAGAAATGCTAAGCAGGGAGGGAATTATTGGATGTGTGAGGGATGTGAACTTATTTGCTAATGTGCTTGAGGGTCTTCAATGCAGACCATCCAGGCAGCATCTTTTTTGGTTGACTTTCTTAGTACATGTTAAATTGCCAGGAGGTCAAAATAGATCGAAATTAACTTGGAAAACTTGTTGGTTTTTTTTTTTTAATTTAATTTGATAAATCTGATTTTCTTATTTAAATGGCAAACATCCCTTTTTTCTCATTAAAGGTTCAATGCATTTCAATACGCCCCAAAATGGAAATAATTGGCCAGTGGGCAAAAAAAGTCTGTCCAAGTGTTCACAATAAGCAAATTGTAAAAATGTGTTAGCAACCTAAATAGACGTACTTCCATGTACTTCATAGTTTCTTTTTGTTCTAATAACATTGACAAAGTTCAGGATATGTTGTTAAATGAATAAAATAGGGTTACAAAACAGTATGGGAATAGTATGAGTGTACTTTTTAAATAAAATGTGTGTATTTGTATAGGAAAAGTTTGAAAAACCATATCAAATTAACAGTAATAGAAAGATGATGGATGGATGGATGGACAGATGAATTATTAATAACTTTTTTATTTGAACACTCCTGGTTTTTTGAAATTTCCCAATGATTGTGTATTACTTTTACAATCAGTAAAAATCCTGGCACTGACTGACTGTGGCAATCACAGCACTAGACAGAGTTTGGGAGTAGAAAATCTCTGCAGATCAGTTTCTCCTTTCTCCAGTCCTCGGCTCCACAAAGCAACCAAACCAATCGCAAGGGTCCTTTCCTCAATGAGAAGTTTCGGTGAAAGATAAGGGTCCCCATTCATTGGGCTCGCCCAACACCAAAGCTTGAATTTATTTTTAAAGTTGCTTTGAAAGGAAACTTGAGTCTGTTTGACTCGAATAGAGTTGCCAACAGAAATGTGGTTGAATGGGAGAAAGAGAAGCCAATGGCCTGCCCCCAAATCCATAAATACATCAACCCAGGCCAAATGTTCATCTAGCTGGGCAATCTTACCGCTGGTCCCAAGGAGACAAGTATTAAAACAAATGTAAAAGCTGGAACCGACCCTCCGGACCCGCTCCAGAGTAAGTCCCCTGGAAATCTCATTATGACTGAGGGCTTCTCAGTGAGGTCCCTGAGCCCAGGCAAGCCCTCAAGTTCCTGTGGGTTTTAAAAGGAGATGGAGGCCCCTGGACCCAGTGGCTTTCCTCAGTTCTCCACGTGCAAGCCTGACACATCTCCTTGTGCGTTTGCTGTGTCCTCAGCTGGCCCGGATCGCAGACAGTAAGGACCACGTGTTTCCGGTAAATGATGGCTTCCAGGCCCTGCAAGGCATCATCCACTCAGTGAGTAGAGCACTTCCTCTGAGAATGGAGACCCGGGCACTTTCTGCCCCCTGACCTGCTGTAGATACCCCAGTTCCATCTCACTAAGGCTGGTGTTCTTCTACATTTCTTTGTATATCTTTATATCTGTCGTGTTTCACGTCTCCATCCTGCCGTTCACACGTTTCTTTTCTCATTCTCCTGTGCCAATTCTTTACCCTACAATGGAAAATTAAAAATGGAAAGGAAACTTGCTCTGGCAGCGAGCGAAACTTCAGGCAGTTCTCATACTGGAAGGACTGCCGCTGATGCCGTGCACTTGACCGACCTCAGCTTTCCCAACCGTGACTGAACGCAAGCTGCTTTCTGCACATTACAGGCTCAGCCTAGATCGCTTGGCCGTCAGAGGCACTTTCGACCAGTGGTTTTCTATCTTGGCTGCCCATTGATGATTATCTGAACAGGATTTTTAAGATCAGGTGATTTTAATGGAACCACTGCATTAGATCTATAATCCCCAAATAGGAAGGTTTCTTTTTTTTTATATTAAACATTTATTCATTTCATGAATGGAACTTACCTGGAGTCACAACATAGATTCTTTTTTTTTTCTTTTTCTTTTTTTTGTGGCCCTTTGGTTTTTTGGTGTTTTTTTTTTAATAGTTGATTTACAATGTTGTGTTAGTTTCAGGTGTACAGCAAAGTGATTCAGTTACACACATACATGCACACACACACACACACACATATATTCTTTTCCAGATTCTCAGATTCTTTTCCCTTGTAGATTATTATAAGGTATTGAGTATAGTTCCCTGTGCTATACAGTAGGTCCTTGTTGGTTATCTATTTTATGTATAGTAGTGTGTATCTGCTAATCCCAAACTCCTTAATTTATACCTTCCCCTGCTATCCCCTTTGGTAACCAGAAGTTTGTTTTCTATGTCTGTGGGTCTATTTCTGTTTTGTAAATAAGCTCATTTATATCATTGTTTTAGATTCCACATATAAGTGATATCATATGATATTTGTCTTTGTCTGGCTTACTTCGCTTAGTATGACCATCTCTAGGTCCATCCATGTTGCTGCAGATGGCATTTTTTCATTCTTTTTCATGGCTGAGTGATATTTCACCCTCATTGTAAAATATGAGGGTTTCAACGTTCCCCAGAGTTTGCACCGTCACCAGCCCTCTTTTTCATCCCATCCTGGTTTTTTATCATCCCTTTCCTATCAGTGAACAGGACCTGGCTTCCTGGGCCTCTCTTTTCTACCATCCATCCCCAGGCTAGGCCCTTGGTCCAGCTGGAATATTGGAGGATGCGAGTCTTTGAAGCCTCAGCCAGAAGGCCTGTGTGTGTGCTGCTCCTATAATAAAGTCCAGGGTTGCTGAAGCCTCCATCTTTAGGTTTGGGGACCAGGCAGACAGACAGTGGTCTCTCCAGTTGGAGCTCACGAGGCTTCAGACTTGGGGTCCAGGATGCAGATTCAGTGCTCAGAGGATCACTGTACTCTTAAGATGTCAGTGGGGTCTTAAGCCAGGTTTACACATCAGGAGCTTGGGATCTGCCCAGCTCCCGCAGACTGACCTAGGAAACCTCCAACCTGGATGTGCCTCATGCTCCCTCCCCCTCCCTCCAAGGTTTGCTTAGAACCCCAGCAGAGTGGAAAGCAGAGTAAGAAGTAGGAACTTTGGAGCTGGTCAGCCCAGAGTTGAAAGGCTGACCCAACAGCTTACCATTTATAGATCCTTAGATGAGGTATTTCGCTTAGTTCCATATTTGTATAAGGGATTAATGAAAGACACATGTCGTAGACTTGTCTGAGGATTACAAGAGATAACACTAGTGAAAATACCTAATATTTTTCCGGGCACATAATCAGTCCTCAAGACATATGAATTATTTCCTCTTCCATGACCCTTCACCATCATATGAGAAACCTTGGTGTCAGCTTCCCTCCTCACCCTCTAAATTTTCTTGCATATGCATAAAAATCACCTGGGCAATCTTGTTTGCAATACCCATTCCCAGGCCCTATCCCCAGGAGCTTCTATCTCACAGTCAGTATGTGAGGGAGCCTATGAAACTGCATCTTTTAAATCTGCACGTTTTAATCAGTGCCCCAGGTGTTGTACTTCCACAATATTGATAGATGTGACCTTACGTTTTCAGAACTGTGAAAAATAATTCCACCCCAAGTTGGGAGATCCTATCCTAAATATGTCCACGTGACAGTCATCTTCTTTAAGATGTGTTTGCAAGGAACAGAAACACACTGAAACCATCTTAAACAGAAAGTGCAAATTATTGAAAGTGCCAATTATGGATCCTCAGGTGAGGGACCCCTACTGTAAATAAGTTCTGGGATCAGTGTGGCATACTTGACAGTATAAGTGACAAGAAATGTAATAACCAGGTGAAACAACACCCAAATAGTGATTTAGATAGACAGTTAACAGCAGGATTGGGGCCTGACCATGAATCCTGTGGCAGCTCAGAGGCGGACTGTTCTGGACCGGAGCCTTCATGAGAAACTGGGGTAGAGGATGGTTCATCGAAAGAGCATGGATACAACATTCTTGTCAGACCAGAACCCTAAGATGGTATATAACAGAATGAAAGAAGAGTAGGGCTTGGGTGGAAAATGACAGAAGATGAAGGAAGCAGCAAGCAACGGCTAAATCATGAGCAGCCTTGAAAACTCTGCTATTTTACTGTAAGGGCAGTGGGCAAACGTACCATATACAAAGCCTGACAATGGAACAATCATGCTTGCAGTCAAGACTCTCAGGGAATCTAGAGGTCATGGCGCTTTACCCAGCTTCCCTTTGGATAATGAATAAATAAACACTCAGGACAAGTATTCATGAGGCCTGTGAAGAAGAAGAAACATTACTATGATTTACTGAGCATCTTCTTTCTACCAGCTCCTCTGTTAAGCATTTCCACAACTACTCTCTGAAGAGGGCCTTATTATCCCCATTTTACAGGTGAGGAAACTGAGGTGCGGGCAGTTAGATAAACTGCCCCAAGTCTGCCCATTCTTAATGGTGGAGGAGGGAAGTCTGGGTCCAGAGAGCCTGCTGTTTCCACAATACTGGGCTGTGAATGTCTGAGGAAGTGGAAAATCACCATTGGATTATCAGAAGCTGATTATTCAAGGCATGGATACATCAAGTCCCCGGATTCTCTGCTTCCTCAGTCTGATTCCTGTGTTTTGGTCTTTTTACTGTTCCTCAATCCTCTCTACTTTAAGGAGGAAGTACTTATGTTTCAGATTTGCATAACATGTTATTTTTCAAAGTGCCTTCACTTGTTTTCCATTTTAATCTCCCATCAGTGGGACATAGGAAAAAGGCAGAAAGAAATCAATGCCTGTAGATAACTTATTTGGGGGCCAAACATTGTTCCTTTTTCCCATTTAATATTATCCTAGTTAAAAATCACAACAGCCCTAGGAGGGAAATATTCCCATTTTACAGATGAAGAAACTGAGGCTCAGATACCCTGCACGAGAGCACACAGCTCTAATGGGGAGATCAGGGTTGGAACCCAGTTCCATGACTCCAGAGCCCAGGCTTTCTCCCACCTCTATTTCCTTAGGAAGGTAAAAATAAGAAAAGTCATCATTTAGTGAATTCTTAGGCGCTAGACCCTGTGAAAATCACTTTACATAGTCATCTCATCAAATTCTCACCACCACCATTTAATGTAGATATTATTACTCCTTCTAGAGAAGCACATACTCTAAGGACAGAGAGATGAGCTAACTTGTCCAAGACTACACAGCAGTGGGCGGTGATCCAGAATAGACTCAGCTCTGTCTCTAAGGTCCATGACAAGGTGACCGTAGTGCTCTAGTGAATGAGGTGGGTAGGCCAGGAAGCAGCTCCATTTCAGAGAAGGGGACCCTGAAGACCAAAAACGTGAAATGACTTGACACAGTTCACACAGTTATAGCAAAGGCAAGACCAGAAGCCAGGTGGGTTCTCTGATCTGAGTGTACCATGGGTGGTGGGCAGGAGAGCTCTTTGCCGCTTACTATTAGGTGGAGAGTGCCTCTGAAAAATCTGTTTCTGCTCAATGGATGAAATTCCATCATCATGAGAAGCTGGCGACTTGACACAGGCTGAAAGGAACGTCTTCCCTTCCACACTCGCTCAGGACTCTACCTCGGAGGACAGAATTCCTTCTTGCTTTTGCAGAACTTGGTTGATAAAATAAGACAAAATTTGGATGGTTGGAAGATTGGAGCCCTTTAAGCCAGTAAAACTGTAAAGGAAGAAACTATGCCTTTGCCTTTCCTTATTGTGGCTTCCTCGGGGAATTTCCATTGACCACAACTGGTGAATGTAGCGCCAGCCCTCAAGTGAAAATATGAAGCAAAGGTCCAGCGAGGCTCCTGGGTCTTTGTTTGCCTTTTCAAAAGTGCTGCAGGCAGTGAAATGGGAACCTACATGAAAGCTGGGTTTGGATAACCCTGAAATGGGTCTGCAGCTTTGAATCCCAACACTTGGCCTGGTTACCATGATGCCAACTCCTCCCAGCTGTCCCCACTTCTTGTGCAATGAAGGGCGGTACCTGGAACCAGGCACAGTGTCTCTGAGAAGGAGAACCCAGTCACTGGCACCAAGCCGTCTCCATCTAGGAGCATTTCCCTACAATAAATATTTAAACCTGCGTAGGGCTTCCTATTAATGCGAGGGTGAGTCAGCGCCTAGAGCTTTCTACATGTCTGATCAACAATAAACAAGTATTGGGCAAACATGACCATATTTGCAAGGATTTCTTGCAAGTTTTGGCACAAACATCCTGTTATCAAGGAAGCTTTAAAATTACTGAAACTGAGGAATGAATCTATTCCATGGTGTATATATATTTATTTATTTATGAAAACCATGTCCTGTGCTGATTTCTCCCTTCCACTCATGGGAAGGTGAAAGAAATGGAGCCCCTGATCCAGCCCTGGTGAAGCTTTGACAAAGGCAAAGCCCATCTTCCTTGCTTCCCTCCCATCTACTCTTCCAAGACCCCACGAGGAGCTGCTAAGGGTTTTCCTCAAATCAAAATCTGAATCACATTCCTATAGTCCTGGAAAGTACCTGAATTTACTGAAGCAACTCTCTTTCCAGGGCTAGCAGAGGGGAAGGCCCGTTTCAGCAACAGCCCTTCTCTTAATCAGCCTTATTTGTGGTTGGAAGAACCCATCCTTATTTGTGATCGGAAGAAACCACTCTCTCCTCCTTTGCCCCATCTGAATGCCTTCTCGAGTTCTGTCTCAACTTCAAGGCTACGCTCCTGTCCTCTCTTCTCTGAGGAGCCTGCCCTGGTCTCTCCTACACCTTGAACTCTCCCTGCCTTGAACTCCAGTGGCACTAATTGTTGGCATCACTTGTTTGGCACGTGCCTTTCCTCCTGGTCAGACGCTGAATTGTGCAGTCACAGAGACCGCCCCCTTTGTCGTATTCCCCGTGGTGTCCAGTGCATTTATATGCCGGGCTGTGCATATGTGTTCATTGTAAAGCAGGGCAGAGGACTGCAGAGTGTTCGGACCTGCACTGCACCACAAGTGGGCAGTTCTGTGGCTCCGTTTCTTGTAAAAGCCCGTTAGTCCTTCCCCCACCCTCTTTTCCAGGACCATATCTATAAAAGATGGCATTTTGTGCCCCATTCACATTAGCAGGCCTGGAAACATAAATAGAATCAATTGTTGTTTCTGTAGTGGGCAGAAAATCTTTTTAAAAAATCATTTGCCTCAGCAGTCTTTAATTAGACTCAGACTTTGCAGGCATTTCAACTAAGCTATTTTTTCTATTTGGCTTATGAAATAGTCCAAATGTAATTTAAAAAGTCCCATTGCTTGAATAGGCTACAAAGATTGCAGAGGGGCACGTTCAGTTAATCCTCAGGTCACCCCACACCCCTCCAGCTCCTTCTCCTATATCTAGGAATCTGTTAAGACTCATTGTAAAAGCAAGAGCAGAATTTAGAACAAAACCCAGTGAAACGCTGCAGGGTTTAGCTCCCAAGGAGGGCCACTGACTTTGCCAGTATTCAGCAGATCAGCGAGCTTCTCTTACTAAATAAACCACGTCTCGGAATTCACAGTTATCTGAGCTTTCCTTCTGAAAACAGGAGAGGAAAGTGGTTTCACGGAATAAAAATGAATTTCCTCGGTTTCAGAACCTTGTTTGTCCTGTGCTTCTTCACACCAGACTCTCGTTGAGTGTGAAACTAACTGAGAGAAGAGTAGCATTTATTTAAGTGAGCTGGGTGCCCCCCTCCAGACAAAAATTCTTGTATGTTTTGAGGATGGGCTTTATTATCTAAAATTCAGTAACTTCTTAAGAATGTCTTTCTTGCATGTTGGAATATTTATTTGGTATAATGTATGACTAACATAAAATCATAGATGAATCCCAGAAAGATGTGTGTGTGTGATAGTAAATTTTTATTTTAAATTCAGATTCTGTAGAACTGGATATGAATCTAGGATAATGTCCATAGTTAATAATAGATATGCCTATTGATTTTAAGTGCAGAGTGCATTTTACTTAGGAAAGGTGACTATCTTTTTTTTTTTTTCAAAATTTTATTAGAGACCAAATAGTTTCAGAATTCATGGGGGCAACATTGGCAGTCCTGAAGGCATGGGTGAGCCAGTTTTGGGTCCCGAGCTCCCTGGCCTTTTGTAAAAGCAATAGCCTGCAGGCTTACCCAATGTGCATTCTGCCATCAGCTATATTAGTGTACCTGGGACCCTGCGCCCCACCCCCCAAACATATACTTTTACATTTTTCCCAAATAAAGGGGTCAAGGCCTTTTACACAGCAGGCCCATCTAGACCTTAGACATGGGGACATGATACATCTACAACGTTATTGTTTAAAAAGATAAGCCATTTAAAAAGAGGGAGGTGTTGAAGTAGGCCTCCTGGGAAGGCAGTCCCCAAAGACTTGATAAGAAGAGGGAGATGTTACAAGATGCTGAACATAGCCTTGTATTCAAAAGACTATAAAAGATTAATTTAAAAGATTTAAAATTTAATTTAATTTAAAAGACCAGAAAAGATTATATTTACAGGGAAAAAGAAAGACTGATACATAATATACTAAAATGTCAGTTAATGAAGCCATGCAGAAAGTGTGCCATTGATTTATTCAATAAGTGTTTATTTAGTGCCTACTATGTGCTAGATTAGGCCTTGTGGGTACAGTGGTGGATAAAAACAAATCTCCTTGCCTTTATAGAGGTTATAGTCTGAGGAAGATAGACAATGACCAAACAATCAAAAAGATACATATATAATTATAAACCACAGTGAGTCCTCTTAGCAATTTATACTAAAATGTGAATTAATACAGAAATATTTCATTGGTAGACTTAGGTCACAAAATCCATACTGGATTTGGAGGGTGACTGGGAGAGTGAGGTTAAGGAAAACTAGGTTTTCGTCTTAGAGAACTCGAAAGATGTAATTGGGCAATAGATAGTTAACCACCCGTGGGCCAGCCTACTTCAAGCTCCAGACATCTTTGAAGCAGAATGTACCCTTCACAACAAGTAAGACACTAAGAAACATGCTGTCTAGATATGTGGAAGGAAAAGCACCCTATACTATGAATGGATAAAGGAAACTGGTCTTGTATTAACACACAAAAAGTCTTCCAGCAGGAAGTGGCCAAGTAAATAAAGACCGATACTTTATTAGGGAAGGAGGCAGAGCAGTTAGGGGGGAAAATATTAGGTATGCTTATGGTAAGGGAGGGATTCATAACAACTCTATGCCAATATTCACAATCTTTAAGTATTCTTGAGAAATCTCTGCATAAAGTCTGAACTTTATGAAAAAGGACTTTAGATTTTTAGAATCTATATATAATATATATATACACAACCTGGACTGGTTCACAATGGATTTCACTTTTTCTTTTTAATAAATTTATTTATTGATTTTTGGCTGCGTCGGGTCTTCGTTGCTGCGTGCAGGCTTTCTCTAGTTGCGGCGAGCTGGGGCTACTCTTCGTTGCTGTGCGCGGGCTTCTCATTGCGGTGGCTTCTCTTGTTGTGGAGCACGGGGTCTAGGTGCGCTGGCTTCAGTAGTTGTGGCACACGGGCTCAGTAGCTGTGGCGCACAGGCTCCGTAGTTGTGGCACACGGGCTTAGTTGTTCCGTGGCATGTGGGATCTTCCCGGACCAGGGCTTGAACCGGCGTCCCCTGCACTGGCAGGCGGATTCTTATCCACTGTGCCACCAGGGAAGTCCGATTTCACTTTAAGTCTATTAAGCAGCCCTTATTACTTGGCAAAGTTCTTTTACATCTGCTGCCTCTTTTACTCCCCCAACGCTCTCATGAGGTGTGCAGGAGTGTCACTACCAGTAACAACCCATGTACTTACAATAGAGTTCTTTGCAGATTTCAAACGTGCTTACCCATATATCTTCTTTTTGAAATCTGCCCAAAAGGTAGCAGGAAAATATTATTAGCCATCTTTCAGGCATTTTCAGCAAATAGGACTTAGCAAGGGGCCAGTGATAGGTGATAGGATAGAAGCAGATATGAGCTAACCATCTTTGCCCGAGAGTAATAGCAGTAGTAGCAGTAATAACAGCGGTAACAGTCACAGCTACCATTGTTTGAGAACCGAATATGTGTCAGACATCCTACTAAGTGCTTTACTACTAAGGTTGTTCTGAGCACATTTCTGGTGCCTTGTTTTCATGAAGGGCACTTTTGGCTGATGGCCTAAGGTTGTTAAATACTATTTGTTGACCAATCCCATCTGTCTAGTTCTGTCTATAAAATAAAAACCTTGTCAGTTTTCCTTAATCTCACTCTTTTCCTCACTCTCTAATCCAATATGAATTTTACCACCTAAGTTCTATTGATTTTACAAACTAAATATCTCTGCATTCATGTCTATTACTCATTTTACCACCAGACAGCCCTTTGAGGTGTTTTTCTTGTTCTCATTTTACAGAAAAAGAAACTGAGATTCAGAAGTTTAATAACTTATCCAAATCCTCATGTCCAGTAAGTGATAGGGCTTGTATTTGGACATAAATCTATTTAAAGCCCAAATCTATTTTTTCTGTCTCCAGAGCCCAGGTTCTTAAGATTAAAACTACCATTATTTGAGAACTTCCAGGCCCTGTGCTATGGAGTCTGCCTATATTATCTCATTTAATCTTCCAACGGAACAACCTCATGCAGTCGGCGCTGTTCTTATCCCACTATTACAGATGAGGAGACAGAGACTCAGAGAGGTTATGGAACTTGCCCAAGGTCACAGTGCTCATGAGTGAGTTGACTCAAGCAATTCGACTCCAATTTAGTTTAATACTAAACTATTAGTATGTTAAACTGTTTCCCAGAATTGGGGTTCAGACTAGTTAAAGGACTTGTCAAGGACCACAGGTCAGGTAAGTACAGGACCAGGAGCAGGACCAGGACCCAACTCCTCACATTGGATCATGCTTGAGGCATGTGGTAGTCTTAGCCAGTCTCCATCAGAGGTCAGTTAGACTATCTCCTCTGACGTCGCCCCAACCCTGTGTGAATTCTTTCCACTCGGTCTAGTGATTTCCCTTCATCCATCTCCCAGTGCTGTGTCTCTACCTCCTCCATGGCTACCAGTGCCCAGGTCGGGGAGGGATCCTCTGCCTCCCCACCCCCATGCAGCCTCCAGTCCCTAGGCTGATCTGCTGTCTGCTGAGGTTCGGACAGACTGATTGCTGTACAGTCTGGGCTGCTAATAACCAAAGGAACCCCCCAAATCCACCCCATGCCATTGTGACTTCCTACCTTTTGAAACCAGACATTTCTAACTCATAGAAGCTACAGTCCCAGACAAGTCCTGCCCATGCCCCTCACTGATAAATTTTACTCCATTGGCTGCAATGCATCCCTTCCAGATGTTTTAAGTTAAGATTGGGAAAGCTGTGTTTTTACTGGATTGAATCACAGCCCTTGGCTGAAATTTTTTGGCCCTTTATACACTCCTTAGATTTATCAGCTAATTGCAGACACTTTGAGAGAATAATACAGCATGTGTTTATTATGACAAAACCTGTAAGTGTGTCTTTGTGGTCAGAGATTCACGGGTGTTTCCTTTACTCACCCCTGGCTAAGTGTTAGGGTTGGTTCAAAAATGTTGCTTCACGGGCTTCCCTGGTGGCTCAGTGGTTAAGAATCCGCCTGCCAGTGCAGGTGACATGGGTTCAAGCCCTGGCCCGGGAGGACCCCACATGCCGCGGAGCAACTGGGCCCATGCGCCACAACTACTGAGCCTGTGCTCTGGAGCCCGCGAGCCACAACTACTGAAGCCCGCGCACCTAGAGCCCGTGCTCCGCAACAAGAGAAGCCACCGCAATGAGAAGCCCGTGCACCGCAACAAACAGTAACCCCCGCTCGCAACAGCGAAGAGTAGCCCCTGCTCACCGCAACTAGAGGAAACCCGTGCGCAGCAACAAAGACCCAACACAGCCAAAAATAAATAAATCAATAAAATAAATTTAAAAAATAAAAAGAGTGGTGACCTCCCCAAACAACAACACTACAAGGGCTGAGTCACTTTAAAAAAAAAAATGTTGCTTCAAAGTCAGGAACTTAACATGGGTGAAGATTTCATTTGTGTGTTTTGATGGAGTTTGGGGAATGGAGACAGGATAGATGGGATAGCCCAATTTTCATTCTTGGACTGTTGAAATCTTTAGTTGTAGATGATAAAGTAATTTATAAAAGGAGACAGAGGAATTTTATTTAAAACATAAACAAAGCTTTGTGTTGTTCTAATGTCACTGTTTAATAAAGTTCTCCATATGGGTTAATTCTGGATCTCCCAATGTGGCCTATTAAGAGATTTATACCTGAAGACATGTTGAAGGGCGTGCCTGCCTCTCTGAGTTATGGCAACCAGTAGCTAAGGTGGCCCTTCAGCCAGGAGGAGCCCAATGGCAGCAAACTGGCGGGAGAGGGGAGTGGACTTCATCACAGCTCAGATAGGGCATTTGTTATCTGGGGTATGAGTCACTGGCAAGGATCTGGATGAAGATTTTGGCAAGCCCCAGTCCTAGGTTGCTGCTGCATCTGAAGGACCAATTGACCACTGGAAAGGCAGGATGGAAAAGCCAGAAGCAAAACATGGATGTCCAGGATACATCCTTGGGGTCCCTGATCCCCACTCAGAATGTCAGTGAAGGGCTCAGAGGTGATGGCAGATCCTTGGGGACCAGGGAGAACTGAGGCTGCACCTATGTTTGAGATGGACGGTGACCGGGTAAGCCAGAGGGAGAAGAAATAAGGCAAACACTGACAAAAAGGAACAAATTGCTTTGACTGTGGAATGAGGCAGAAGCTGAAAACAAATAGAGGAATCAAAATACGAAAATGCCTTTAAATTGTAAAAGAATCAGAAATAATGTCAGGAAAAAACTGTCAGCTGGAAATCTGGATTTTAGAATTGTCAAGAAAAAGAAATACAGGCTGCCCTCTGTATCCGTGGGTTCCACATCTGCAGATTCAACCAACTGGGGATCAAAAATAGTGGGGGAAAAAATCCAGAAAGTTCCAAAACGCAGAACTTGAATTTGCTTCGTGCTGGTAAATATTTACATTAGCATTTCCATTGTATTATGTATTATAAGCAGTCTGGAGATCATTTAAAGTATATGGAAGAATGCGTGTAGGTTATATGCAAATACTCCGCCATTTTATATAAGGGACTTGAGCATCCTCTGATTTTGCTGTCCGCGGGGGTCCTGGACCAATCCTCCTGAAGACAGGGAGGACTGTGCTGCTTCTTATTACTCTCAGGTATAGAGAATTACCTAAGACACATGGTTGTGAGGGAGCCTGTTTCAATGACTGCATTTGAATGTTCTGTCATCTGTACATCAGAGAACAATTTTCTCAAGCCTGTCGTTCACTTCCTTTCACAATGCTTCTCTATGAGGACGCCCAGATTTCTCTCTGGAATGGGTAAATATTATCTCTTCTGAGAAACTGGTTTGTTTTCATTCTTCAGATTGAGAATCTCATAAATATTGTCTGCCCTTCTCATTTGCTACTAGAAAGCTTAGAACTAAATTCATGAGCTGCTCCTAGCAAGGAAATAAGCTCTTAATAAAACATAATCAAAAAATGTATTTTTCTATGCTATTCTCACTCCTTCATCTTCCCCTTATTTTCCCTTTAATCCATTTCCTCCCCTGTTGAATTTATTGTATTTTATTTGATTGTATCTTGTGGTGTGTGTGTCACTTAAGCTGGAACAAAGAAGCCTATATAAATCCATACATCCATACAAGTAAATGGGTGTTTCCCAATGCTAAAAGATGCTGTTTTCTTTTATGGACTTTACATTTTACTTCACTCTTAATTCCTTTAACAAATGCCCCTTTCATAAATAGAGAGAGAGTTTCCTTCAGGCCTCTGAACCATCTCCATTTCCAAATTAAGTAAAGCCCAAATAAAGATACTGCCTTTGCTCGGTAAATTAACTCAGTGTCCTATACTTGTTTAAAATGCTTGGTCGAAATTTTAGAATCATTATGCAATAAGAGACGGCATTCAGAAATGGTGGAGAAAAGCTTGAACCCTACCAGTCAGGTACCCTGCTTTTGCCAGAAGAAGCCTTCATTATTAATTCCCTGTGCGGTCGTGGGGTCCTCCAGACTCTCCACTCAACCCTACAAGACTCTCCTGGGGGGAAGACTACATTTCCATGCAAGTAAGGTCCTCCTAAAGAGCGAGGCACAACAAGCCGCCTTCAAAGCCCTCCTTCTCCTGCAACATTTCCACTTCTCTAACTAGAAGGGAACTCTGAGTAATCTGAACATGTGTCCCCTCTAGAGGGCTGGCCATCTCCATCCTACTTCTCCAGCTTATCTGTTATCACTCGTTTTTCTACTGTTCCAGCTCCTTTGTTCCAGCTAAAGAGGTCTATGTGTTTCTAGTTTCTCATCTTTGCAAATGCCACTCCCTGCTTGGACCTTAACCTTCCCCTAACTTACTCCTCCCCACTTGACTGAGTCCTACCCTCAGTACCCACCTCTTCCAGGAAGCCCTTCCCCATGTAGCAGCCCTCAGTGATTTCCCCCATGAACTCTGTAGCTCCTACCGTCTGCCGCTTCACCCTGGCACCTAACCACATAGGCTGGGCCATTGTTATTTTTCTTTTCAGGTGTAGGTCCCATTTCCTCAACTAGATGTTAAACCTCTCTAAACCACTAGGACTGGTGTATCATAGACTCAATAAATATCTGCCTAAAGATCAAATGAATGAATAATTCCTATGGATTTTTGGGATACCCAGAAGCATCTAGCAGAGTGCTGGCTCATTAAATGCTTGACATTAATGATACTAGTAAAAATGTTATCCTCCACTTACCCACCCACTACAACATAATGTCCCTGAGCCTTCCTATCTTGGTAGCTAAAAGCAAACCCCACTTTTCTGTTTTAACAAAATAAGCTGTGCTTTGACTTTTTTGATTTCCTCTCCTCCTAGATTTTGAAGAAGTCCTGCATCGAAATTCTAGCAGCTGAACCATCCACCATATGTGCAGGAGGTAAATTGAAATTAAATGCTAATTGCTGTCACACAAATAATGAGATTTTGAATTCAAGTCACATGTTTACTTCATCAGTAGAGAAGAAGGGAGGTGGGGCAGGAAAGGGGAGGGGGAAAAGAGGAGTAGAAACTGCTGAATAAATTTGCTTCTAGGGAAAAAAGGGAATAAGGAATCAACATGCCAGTTGTTTGAAAGTTTGGAAAAGCCTATCTAAATTCTCTCCTTTCATGGGAACTAATTTGGGAGTATTACAGAAATACTGGATTCCCACACATCACCATCAGTACCCCTCTCTGGATACAAGTGGAGTCTAACCCTACATCCTCATGGCAACCATCACAGTGATCATAGGCCACCTCTGAAATGTTGGTATTTTTAATTATTTAATCAGTGCTGAACCTCTCTCCGTAATTAATATGTTGATCATAATTAATTGCTTAATCCACAATTCCTCACAAAATGTTGATATAGGCCACGCCAATTATCCCAGTAAAAGGCCATTATAATTTTATCATTAATACAGCAAGCCTCTACTTATACAAAGAGTCAGCCTTCTCTGAGCCACAGTATTTTCTCTAACTGATCAAAATCACGTTCTTACTGTTGTTTTGTATTATAATGGACTGCCTAAAATTTCAACCATTCTGGCTCTCTTTGTATAATTCCTGACAGGTTTCCCATCACTCTTATTTAAAAAGTACTGTCAGGCACCTACTGAATGCCAGGCACTGTGGTAAGTGCTGGTGATACAAAAAGGATAAACTTTCTCTCCATGAGTTCCTGTGCTCCAGGACCTGTAGTATTTCACCGTTGAGAGTTCACTGTTAACATCGCCTTTCTAGTCTCCTAAAATACCAAGTGCCAATTATTATTATTATTATTTTTTTGCCGTACGCGGGCCTCCCACCGCTGTGGCCTCTCCCGTCGCGGAGCACAGGCTCCGGACACGCAGGCTCAGCGGCCATGGCTCACGGGCCCAGCCGCTCCGCGGCATGTGGGATCCTCCCGGACTGGGGCACGAACCCGCGTCCCCTGCATCGGCAGGCAGACCCCCAACCACTGCGCCACCAGGGAAGCCCCCAAATGCCAATTATTAATTTGTCATAGAAAATATATCATGCAACCCCACAAGGAGTGAGGAAGAACTTTCAAGCTTTTTCAAACACTGTACAGTTTTATTCTTTATGGCATATTTTATTGGTATAAATGAGGTAATTCCTTGAGGATTCCATTCCAGTTTCTTGGCTCTATTTTAGAATAGTTGAAACACTTTTCAAGGAGTTAGATGTAGTGACTAGTATGTGCCAACAACAAAACACTAAGTATATATGTAAACGTTTAAAGTTGTTAGCAGTACTTGGAGACTGACTATTCAGAGACGTGTAAATTTCCTGAAGAAAAGCAATCAACAAAGATTATCTATTGACCTTTAAATACACTGCTACCTGGTAACACAGATGGCAGGAACAAATGTGGTTGCCACAAAGACAGGTCCAGGAGAACATTCTTAAGAAAAGGAATTGAAAAATCTTACCTTTGCAAATTTACAAAAGCATATGACCACATGAGCCCAGTGCCAGGAGGCTTAACTAGGGTTCATTAGCTTCAAGGTAAATCTGTCTCCACAATTTTTATAACTCCTTTACTTTAAAGCAATTAGAAAACAGGGGAGTTCCTTAATTGTGCAGTTATCTCATTCATGAAGAAAAACCCCAGACTTGCAGTTTAGCAATCCTACTGGATGTTTTGCAACCTTGTACTGAATCAGAACATCTAAAGACAATGAATACAGCTTCTGTTAATTCACTAGCATAATCAGTTCCCCTCCTGTAGGGTTCTTGGGGACAGAGAAGGAATCTTATTTCTCTCCACTTCCCATTGCCTAACAGAGTCCATGGTACTTAATAGGTGGTCAATAAATGTTGACCAAATGTCTTGATTCATACAATGTACCGATTTTTGCTCATTCGACCCTTATTAACTAATTATAAGGGTTTCACCTAATCTTAATTATAAGATTTCACCTAATCTCAAGAAGTTATCAGAACTTTGAACTATTTTAAATGAAGCAGAATTAGAAATAGCCAAAGACAGAACAAGGCCCCAAAAGACCACCAAATTTCAATCACTCGGATTGAGTATCTTCTTAAATAATTCTTGAATCAAAGATTAGGAAACCAAAATCTCCTTTACTTACCACTGAGGTGTTCAAGACAATAAAAAGACCATATATATAAACGTAATGAATATGGCACAGAAATACCAGGGTCCACAAGATCTGATCCTAGCAAATTCATAGTTTTCAGTATGTTTCTTATGTAATGGAAAAGAAAAATAATTAAATAAAAGATATTTTTAAAGCTAAGGAACATATAAGAAAAAATATTTAAAAGCATTAATAAACTTAAACAAATTAAAACAATTCCACTGCTTAATTATCCCAGGAGCTGTTTCTTTGGTAGAACCAATAAAATAGACAAATCTCTGGTAAATCCAATCCAAGGAATCTTTCTTTAAATATTTTTAAAATCTCTGGCTTATGTGCAATATCCCATATTTTATGGACAAACAATAGTTTCCTGTATCAGAGTAAACTATCCAATTCTATTTATTTTATTTCTTTTTTCTAATTGACATGTAGTTGATTTACAATGTTGTGTTAATTTCTGCTGTACAGAAAATTGATTCAGTTATAACTACATATATACATTCTTTTTTATATTCTTTTCCATTATGGTTTATCACACAATATTGAATATAGTTCCCTGTGCTATACAGTAGGACCTTGTTCTATATCCATTCTACATATACTAGTTTGCATCCGCTAACCCCAAACTCCCAATCCATCCCTTCCATTTCCTTTATTTCTTATAAAAAAATTAATACAAGACACAGTGATGGGACCTAGCCTAGGTTTTGAAAAAGCAAGCTCCCACCTCTCTTGAATTAGAATCATGAGGATTAAAACATGTAGATTAGAGAATAAGTTTACTAAGAAGAAAATAAAACTTTCACAAGATATCCTTACACCAAAAGTTCTTCCAAGGATTCCCTTAAAGGTCTGTCGCTGATCATTCCCTGGAGTAAACATGGCTTTCATGAAGCATTGGAGGCCATTTCATTGTCCAGGGCTGTGAACTCCTGTCAGGTAGACCTAAGCATACCCCCTGTGTGATTTTCATTAGGCCACTGCAAGGAGCCAGGGCCAGGGATTTATGTGAAAGTGCTTTAAAAAGCATAAACTGTTACAACAAAGCAAGGTGACATTATTATCATCAGTATCATTTTAATAAGGATTGAAGGTCAATATGAGCATCATGATGTTGATAATATCACACCTAGATGAGAAAAACATGCCTGTATGTTTCTCTACTGAAAGAAAATTGGGGAAGCCTTGGTAGAGTTCAGAGTATCAGCAAAATGATTCATTAACTCAATACGTACTGGAGGAGAACGTGAACAAGGAAATATTATTCATATTTGTAAAGTTCATTGTTCATATTTGTTAAAAAAAAATGTTGAGACTAAGCCCTAGACAGATCTGTGAAGAAGATAGAACTTGCTTTCATCAAAAACCTTTCCTCTCTGCTTCCTCCCCTCACTCTCTGAATTACTTCCCTTCCCTGGCCCCCAGAGCAGCCCCTGCTGTGGAGCCCCACCCTGGCCTATCCACTTAAGACACGCTATGCTGATGACTGCATTCTCCCAAGACAGGGATCTCAGCTGGCTCTCACCAACAACTCAGCAACAGCCATGGTTCTGACAGCAAACAGAGCTCTGAGACAGGCAGTGAGATAATGCACTGGGTGGACAGTAAAACTGAGATCCAACACAGATCTTTCTGTGTTGGGCTGCAAATAATAGGGTGAAATTTAATGGGACAAATATAAGATGCTGAACTTGCAAATCGTCAGTTTCACGTACAAGCAGGTTTAGAGAAACCTGACTTAGTAACGGTTCATGCAAAGAAAAAGAAAAAGCGAGGAGAAGCATAGATATCTTGAGAGCCAACAAGAATGCCTCTGACAAAAAAAAAGCTGATGCAATCTTAGAGCGCATCAATAGCCATCCAGTGTCCAGGGCAAGAGAGCTAATACCATGCTCCACTATTCCAAGTTCAGACCATGGTTCCAAGTCCCATATTTTAAAAATGGCATTGACAAAGGCATGTTCCTAGTAGTAGTGGTGATGGAACTGGAAACCATATTAATAATTCATTCAGGATGTGAGGGCAGCCCAGCTGCAACATCTGTCACCCCATTGATAGCCAGGGTTGATTCAGCTGATCTGGCTGGCTAGGCAGGTGGCCCCTTCCTCCCTCCCATGTGTATCCCTCCTGAAGCTGCATGCTCAGTGGAAGAGGATGACCTTCCTCAAGAGGGTCCATTCTTCAGTCAAGGATGTACAAGTAGCTGTGCTCCCGTACTACAACCTCCGAACAAGCTCTCAAGGTCCATTTACAGGAGAACACAGGATAGTCAAGCTTCCAAGACTCCAATCGCTGATTCTTTCCTCCCTTGCTTCCTTCCTTCCTCCCTTCCTTCCTTCCTTCCTTCTTCCCTCCCTTCCTTCTTTCTTTCCATCACTTCTTAATGTCTACTATGTACCAAGCAATATGAAAAGATTTGAGTACCAACATGTGTGCTTGGTCCCAACCCCCCATGAACCTCACAGTCTGCTCTAGGAGATAGTCATGTGTTCGGACAAATTACGAAACCACGCGTGAAGCACTATAGCAGAGATCTGCTCAAAGAGGTGCTAATGAGATGCTTGTGGGATGAGGAAGGACCAGAGTGACCACAGAGATTTAGACAAAGAATCGAGACACTCACAAGGATATTTGGAGAATTCCCATGCAGAAAGGAATAATTAGACTTACTACAAATAGCTTCAGGAGACCACCATGGAGAGATTGGGGAGGAATTCAAGGAGGCGGGTTTTGACTCAACACACGCAACTTTTACAACTAAAGCTTTCCAACAATGGAGTAGATGCTCTCAACTTTCCACCCCCAGAATTACGTGAGCAACAGCAGAATGGCCATCTGTAACCACGTGCTATACAGAGAAACCCTTTTTGGGTCTCCTTTATAACTCTAAGTTTCTAAAGACTTAATTCAGCTTCAGCTAAGATATTAATGGCTGATTATTTGTTTGATGGCTAAAGAAAAAAATATACTTGGAACTATTTTGCATTTTAACAGGAAATCTTAATGCGAAGAGGAGGTAAGCCTCTGCCCTATCAGAAAGAATTTCAATCAATGTCATGAGTGAAACTATTTGGAGAGAGAGCCATCCCAAAACTCCTCCACTGCCAGAGGTTATAAGCTGGCAGCCAACAAGCCCTGTCTGGTCTGCACATATGTTCTTTTTGACTCACACTGCAATTAAAAAAAAAAAAATTATTGCTAACATTTAAAAGTCTGATTGCACCTAAAAATTCAGATTTTTGTCTTGTATTGAAAAATCAGATCTAGTAACATTGGGCCTGTACTTATTGCAAGATAACGATTATTAGAGACTGAATAACTTCCCTTTAAAAGAAGCATGTACTCTTTCCAGTTCACCATACTCTCCACCACTCCCCATTATCCCAATACCCAGGTCAAGCATGTGGTTGCCGTTTAACATGTTGCTTATGCCACTGTATTTACGGTTCCTGTTCTAAAACATGTAGGAAGTCACCTGCTCTGTGGAGAGCCTTTATAGCACCTTTGACATTACCTGCATTTAAATAATTCTGCTTCCCTTCTAATACAGACTCTTTTTTAAAGTTCCTAATTAAATGTTTTTGCAGATTAGCCTCTGTGTAATTAGGAAAATTGATCCATGGTTAGATTGGCCCTGCCTAGTTCAGCGCCTCTTTAGGAAATGCATCGTCTTGTCTAAGCACAATTTTCCTCTGGTCCCGCAATGTTGGCCTCAGACTTGAATAGCTCACAGTGTTTTATGTAAGCAAATACTCCAGGAAGGAACTAATTGGAATTAAGTGTGCAACCTGCCAACTGCTCTACATTTAAAGTTCTTTTCCTCCAGAAATGGAAGGAGATTATCATTAGCACCTTACATTGTCATTTCAGAAGCAATTGTATTATTCCTACTCTGTTGTTTCCCATTGTTCATAATAAAATTGGGTAAGTGAGCACAAAGGAAGGTACTTGTAGGTGGCATGTTTACCATTTGGAAATTAGATGCTTAAACCAGACACATTTAAGCAACATCAAAAAGTGGTTTCATTTCTTTCACTTTTCACTGTTTTTCAAAGAGCTCATGTTGGCCCATAGGCACCTCTTCTGAATCAATTGTTTAATCCTCTCCTTGGTCTTCATTTTCATTAAAAGATATTTCTATTTGAAGGAGGGGCTCTCATACACTGTTGGTGGAAATGTAAAATGGTACAATCACTTTGGAAAACAGTTCTGACAGTCTCTCAAAACATTAAATATACACTAACCACATGACCTAGCTGTTCTACTCCTAGGTGTTTACCCAAGGGGAAAAAAATAAAATCTATATCCTGGCACAGACTTGTACATCAATGTTTATAACTGCTCTATTTTTAAGAGCCAGAAACTGTGAACAACTCCAATGTTCATCAACACATGAATGGATAAAACTGTGGTTTTCATACAATGAATAATAGTCAGCAATAAAAAGAAATAGACTATGTATAAACCTCAAAATAATTATGGATGAATCTTAAAATAATTATGCTCAGTAAAAAAAAGCCAGACCAAAAAAAAAAAATACTTACTATATGATTCCATTTGCATAAAATTCTAGAGAGTGCAAACTAATCTACAACAACAGAGAGCAGATCAGTGGTCGCATGGTGTGGGGCAGGGCAGGAGGAAGAGATTACAAAGGGGCACATGGAAACTTCTGAGGGTGGTGGATGTGTTCACCATCTTTATTGTGGTATCACCCCATGATTGTATACCTGTGTCAAAACTTATCAAATTATACACTTTACATACAACTTACTGTATGTCAGTTATACCTCACTAAAATTCTTATAAGTAAATAGCTATAAAATAAAAACCTTAGAGTAATTTAGGCATCAGAAAGCACTTAATACACATCCAGCTCTATATTATATTTTAGATGTTACATGTTACAATAGCATTTAATAGGAGAGCAAATTGAAGCTAACTCTCAAGATGGAAATATCACTAATTTTACACAAAAGTCTTAGGTGACCAGAGCACATGGTGAATATACAGATGTCTCATTTTCAGATACAGTGGTTGATAGGTGATCTTTATTGCGGTCATCGCAAAACTATGTGTTCACATTTCCAAAAAAAAAAAAAGCAAACAGAATAAGTTTATCAAACTATTCATTGACCTTAAGTTTTTTCTTTTTTAAAATTGAGCTATAATTCACATATCCTAAAATTCACCCTTTCAAATAGTACAATTCAGTAATGTCTAATACACTCACAAAGTTGTACAACCATAGCCACTGTGTAATTCCAGAATATGTTCATTATCCTGAAAAGCAACCCTGTACCCATTAAGCAGTCACTCCCCATTCCTTCCTCTCCCCAGCCCTGGCCAGTCAATTTTCTGTCTCTCTGGATTTGCTAATCTGCACTATTCACATGGAAATGAAATAGAATAAAATCATACAATAGATGGACTTTCATGTCTGGTTTCTTTCATTTGGCATAATGTTTTCAAGATTCATCCATGTCATAGCACGTGTCAGAACTTGTTACTTTTTGTGGGTAAATAATATTCCATTGTGGGAATACCATATTCATCATTTGGTGGATACTTGGGTTGTTTCCACTTTTTTGGCTATTGTGAATGATGCTATTGTGTAATATATGTACAAGTTTTTGTGTAGACGTATGTTTTCAGTTCTCTTGAGTATAGGATGAGATTTCTGGGTCACATGGTAATTCTATGTTTAACTTTCTGAGGAACTGCCAACTACTTTACAAAACAGCTGCACCAATTTACATTCCCACCAGCAATGTATGAGGCTTCTCATTTCTTCACCAACACTTACTATTGTCCACCTATTTTATTATAGTCATTCTAGCGAGTGTGGAGTGGTTTTGATTTGCATTTTCCTAATAACCAAGGACGCTGAGCATCTTTTCATTCAATGACCTGATTAAGCCTCAGGAAACAAACAGGATTAGATCTGACTGGTACCTGAATAAATGACCACCTTCTCCTCCCCTTTCTCCCTTTCTATACCAAGATGTCATTTATTTGTTCGTGAAACGAGCTTACACTGAGACTGACTCAGCCCTGGGTGAGGCACGGCCAAAGATTCTAAAGAAATAGATATGATGGCCTCTCCCATCAGGAAGCTTAAATTATAATTGAGAGTAAAGTGAGAAAAGAATCATAATGAACATATACCTTAAAGATAACTTAAAGAATATGTATCTTAAAAGATTAGGTAAAAGATCATTTCCCAGTAGAAATTCCTCCCTAATGCCCTCCAGTCCCTAGGCACTCCTTGTAGGAGCTGTAACCCAACATGCACGCTGCCTAAAAACACTTAGATGTACGTATGGTGAGAGACAGGTTCAGGGCTTTGTGAACAAACTGAATTAAATCAGTATGTCCTGGTTCTGGTGTGTCCCGGCTCTCTCTTGCTGACAGATTCACTTGACAGGGTTTTGTTACATACCTTCTACGTGTGAAGGGCTGACATTCCAGTCGGGCCGCCGGGGCAGATGCGCAGGCGCTTCTGGAGGCTGAATGTGCATCCTCACACAGAAACTGGTGGGAGCTCGCCTCTGCTCTGGTGTGCCTCCCAGGGCATCCTTTCCTTCATCTGCTTCCCGCGCCTCGGGGGTTGGATTGCTCCGTCTCCACCATGGCAGTCCCTGGGTTTCTGCTGTCTTTCTCCCTAACACCCTGAGGGCTGGCCAAGCAGCCATGCCGGCATCCTCTCTCACTGAGGACTCAGCAGCAGAACGGGTTATGCTAGGACACGGTGTTAGAGAAGAGAGCTGGCACATGGCCTGCGTTTCCAGAATCTTCTCTCCTTCCACTGATCTTTGAGGAGACAAGAGAAGTAGGCAGAGCAGCGAGGCAGAAAACATTTGCAAGCAACAAAAGCATCCAATGGCAGACTTCTGGATGTCTAGCGTTCAGACTAAAACCAGAAATGGGTATCTATAGGCTAAATTGAGTAACCAAGGTGCAATAAGATTCTTCCACAATGCTTGACACCGAATAGAATGCTTGTTGAACCAATTGTGTCATCGGTCACGTGCCAGGCAGACATCTAAAGAAAACCATCTAGTCCATCCTCCTAAACTTAGCAACCGTATATATGCATCGACATGCATATCTAAATCCTTAATACTCATAGGACTATGGTCCTGAAAAACCATCGTTAAGTTCTGAACCTTAATATAGTTCAAAACTACGGCAGTGAATGCTGGTGGGTACAAGTCCAAGTTTTGCTGCTTACCAGTTACAGATTGCATGATCTTGGGCAAGTCATTTACAACGTCAGAAATCTCCATTTCCTTACAGGGAAGGTCGTTGATATCTCTAAACCGCATTCTGTTCTAACTTGTTTCTCCTTGTGGCACACTTAGTGCCTCCGGCTTCTTTTACTTCGGTTTTGGTTTCCTGCTTCCCAGCTGGGCCAGCTCCATTTTTCCGCAAAATGGACAAACCTGTCTAAAGTAAAAATAAAATAAGCTTTTTAAAAGATCACAATGTCAATCTCTAAATGAGTCATATGTCACAAGACATTTTAGCATAACAGTAAAGAACATGATGACTGAGTCCTAAGGCATTTGATACTCGCCAGACCTGGATTCCGGTTCTGATTCTGACAGCTACCAGCCATGTGATCTTGGACAAGTTACTTAACCTCACTACGCTTGGTTTTCTCATTTGTACCTCCCTGTGGTGAGGTTTAAGTGACATCAGACATATACAACGCTTTGCACAGGGCCTGGCACACGAAGAGGGAGCAATTGATATCAGTTATTATTCTCTTGGCAAACATGATGTCTAAATTAGTTTCCCCAGAATGAAGGTAACATAGATTCATGACGTTTATTAAAGTTTGGAAGAGTCCCATATGCTAGTCTTTTAATTCCATTCATCCTCCAGTGAAAATCTCCATCTGGGTAGCAATTTACACTTCCAGATCAACTTTCACCAATACTGCGTTTTAACCTCTAACTTTTAGTCTTTTTCTTTTTTATATGCCACACAGCATTACCCCAAGCCCCAATTTTTACACACAAAAAGATGACAAAGATCAAAGAAAATGGAGTATTGGCTATTAGTTACCATCAAACTTAAGCAAATATTCCTAAACATTTAATGAATTAATTAGCTGGTTTTTTTCTCTTAGTAAGACTAGTATAGAGGATCATTATTTTTGCTTTATCAATATTTTATTAACGTGTTAACTCAACATGAATTATGCCAACATGAAATTCACATGCAGGGCTAGAGACCCGCAGAGATATATCATCTCCCCTACTTTGAGAGAAGAGAGTTCTAAGTGCACTAAGGGCCAATGTCAGTTCAAACGGGCGATGCTTGCTGACCCCTAAGCAAGATTTCGATCCCCTGCTGAGTACAATTATTCCTGCGTAACACTAGGTGCTCCTACTGTGTGCCCTGCAGAGACAGCAGAGCTGAAGCTTCATCAAACAATTTCTAAACGTAAAGGAAGGTTTTCTAGTTGTGGAAGAAAAGACAAAAGAACAACACCAGACAGTACATAATCACATGCTACACTATTTGGGACAGACTGTGAATGCCCACAGGTAGTGGTTTTCAAAAACGCTAGGCACCTGTAGTCCTAAATAAATCCTTTCCTCGGCATCCAATATGTAAAAGAGACACAAGAGGATTGACGAAGTGGAGAGTCCCTCCCCCGTGGCCTTCTGGTGGCAGAGATCACAGGTTTTAAAACTGCCAGGACTTGAGAGATGGGTAAGGTTTGCAGGACACAGGTGGGGGGTGGGGGAGGCATTCCAGCTAGGAGGAAGAGTAAAGGCAAAGGCAAGGTGGAAATTCAAAGTAAGAAGTTCTGTGCCATCCTGGTGAACAACTAGTGAGAAGGTAGTGAATAGGTGGCAAAAGGCTCCCACACGTATGCTTCTGTTTCCCAGCCTGAACTGATTTTTTTAATATCTTAAGCCTGGTGAAATAGTTAACAGACTCCCTAAACCAGGGCAGATGGGAAACTTAAGGTTAACGGTGTGCAGTCCATGAAGGTGTCGTGTCATTATTCTTTGTTTCAGAATCATTTCAAGTAGTTGTCAGAGGTAACGGCTTCCGACACGCCCGCAACGTGGACAGGGTCCTCTGCAGCTTCAAGATCAACGAGTCAGTGACGCTCAGTAAGTTCTCGTGGAGTTTGGGGGTTTCTACCACCTGCTTCGCCTGCTTCGGGGAAGGGCTCCCCAGCTCCATCTTCTAGTGAGGCCACACACAGGAAACTACAGAGAAGGGTCTTCCCTGCTAGAAAGGCCACCAGCGAGGGCATAGCTAGCCACTGCGGCGCCCTTGCTCCCATCAGGAGAGGCGGCAGGCACTTGTTTTCCAGTCCACCAGCATTTGTACCAAGTTCAAAACTCTCAGCCGTCAGTGCAGGCCCTGGCTGCTTAGGGCTTACGAAGCTTGATGTTCCTTAACAAGGTATTCGGGACTCTCAAGCACAAGAGGGAAAAATAAATGGTCTAAATGTATTAATTCTGAGTAAACTAAAAGCCAAACTGTGCGACTTGCATGTGTAGATTCTGGAAGTTTGTTCAATCTGGATGATTCTTGCTTTGGAGTCGCCAAAAAGTTCTCATCAGGGTGAATACCTGACCTGAAATACAGGCATATGGAAGTAAAACTAAGTGCATTTCATGGGAAAAAAATGACTTGTCATAACATTGGCACTTTCGCAAGACATTTGTAGCAGGCAAGTTCTTAATTTAAAGACGTGTGTGATTCAGATTGCTGTCCAGGGAAGATGGGGAGACAGATGATGGAAAGACAAATGCCAGGAGCCCTGGTTATTATTTACATCTGGCATTCAGCACACAGATAATTATTGGTTCAGTATCTGCAGCGATAAACAGTAATAACATACTGTATTTTCTGTAGTGCTATGACATTTTAAATACCACACATCTTTTTGCCACAACTGCCCTGGGAGGTAGAAAGAGCAAAGAGGAAGGAAAGGATACTCAAGCTTATTGACTAACCATTCACGCTAGTTTGGTCCTCCTGATAGCGTTACGGAGTAGGTACTATACTGTTTTTAAAACGGAAGACTTGAAGGGTATGCCTTTTCCCCTCTATAGCATCTTGAAACCCACTTCAATATTTAAACAGAGGTATGCAATGGCATCTCTACAAACATCTGGGATTCCTGAATTTGGAATAATTCCAAAGATTTGAAACAGTCAGTTATTTTTTCTTGATACTTGGAAATGCCTTCACGTATCCAAAAAGTCCATGCTGTTTGAAAACATCTTGAAGTATCCCCAAGAAGTCACGGTGTGAAAGTTGGACGTGCACCCTCTAGAGTCCTTCCTTTTTTTCCCCTTTAATTTGTGATGTCATCCAAGTCCGCCTTCCCTCTCTCCTTAACCAGAATCTTAAATCTAAGATCAGAAACTCCTGAGGGTTAAACTCAAAAGACACCAACACCTTCCAAAGAAGGCTTCCCAGACAAGCAAGGCTTTGGACCCAACCCCTCTCTGGACATGAATGGACATGGGGTGTAGCGTTGCCATTCCTTGAAAGGTTACGCAGAGATGCTATATGAAGATAACAAAAAAATGCAAATTTACGATGGATTCGTAGAGGGACATATTGAATGCATATCTTCCAGCTTCTCCATGCAATTTTATTTCTTGGGAAACTAGCTTCTCTTCCTTTCCTAATACAAACTTGCAAACACCCGCACGGGCTCTCCACCTGATTCATAATCAAAAATGAATAAAGGCCTTTGGGGTAGGGATTTAGCTTAAACCACAAACCTAATTGTGCCTCCAGCTGACAGTTTGGAGAAAAGAAAGGCAGTGACTCAACCACATTATATGCTGCAAGTAACACTCCTGAACTCAAACAAATAGTTATTAAAAATATTCTAGCTAAGGGGAAAATATTGGAATTTGAAAAAAAATTGTCATTCATTTATTAATTCATCTGTTCTTTTACATTCAATAAATAATATGAACAAGAAACTGTGGAGGACAGAAAAGATAAATAAATTTTAAAATGCAACATATTCAATTCTACATTTTTCTACCAACCATATGAATGTAAGTATCTCATTGAGTTGTCCCCATAAAATAAAATAAATTTAGATTCTTTTACTTTTCCCATTCTCCTTTCCCACTTCTACATCCAAGTTTTAAATTATCTGTTTTAATTTTTATAGTATATATTTCCTCTTTCAAGATTTTTTCCTAAATACTGCATTACATTTTATAACAAAAAAAGAGAATAGAAGTGCCCTTATCAACCATAATAAGACTCATTGCAGGCCGGATAATGAAGCTATGGCTGTTACGATATAAGCCTTGGAGTCTTCAACAAATAAAGTATTATTTGTAGCAGATTATATAAAGAAAAACAGTTAAATAAAAAATAACAAATTGAGGTCTTCCCTGGTGGCGCAGTTGTTGAGAGTCTGCCTGCCGATGCAGGGGATGCAGGTTTGTGCCCCAGTCTGGGAAGATCCCACATGCCGCGGAGCGGCTGGGCCCGTGAGCCATGGCCGCTGAGCCTGCGCGTCCAGAGCCTGTGCTCTGCAACGGGAGAGGCCACAACAGTGAGAGACCCGCGTACTGCAAAAAATAAATAAATAACAAATTGAAAAAACTATGAACACCCTTTAACATTATTGCACTAAGACACAAATAAAACACCAACATATTAATACCAAAATGTTGAAGTTGTTTAAATATATTCTTAGATGATAAATATAACCAGAAAATTAAAAGCATAGGTTAATACCTATGTCTCTCCTGCTTTCCTTGCCTTTGCTTAAAAAGAAAGTAAACAAATCAACCACTTAGGAATCTAAAACAATTTCTGGACTTGTTTCTGGTCAATATAATAGATCCAAAGTTCTGCATAAAATATGATTTTAAAAGTTGTGACATGTGGCCTTGCTCAAGGGAATGAGGAGGAAACCCCCAGGCACAGGAGACAAAAAGGGAATACAAAATCTAAGCAGAAAGCAAAGCTCTGGGCGCTCTGGGCCTGAGGGGCCTTCAGGCTGTGATCTTGCTACTGATGTAGATACAGGGCACCAGCAAGACAAGCAGGCAAAAGCAGAACCCCCTGTAGAAATCAGGCTCTGAGGGCTGTACTAGACATTGAATGGGGACAGGGAAAGCTGCTCAGTGATTCAAGGAAGCAGGCAGGGGAATAAAGGTAAGATGCTTTACCAGCCGCATAATACAGAAGCACCAAGTCAGGAAACTAACTCCAAAATATGTCCGTGGCCATCCAGATCCCTGTGGCCCTGGCAGAGGCAGTATACATCCAGTCCAACCTACACCACTCCTGAAGCCATAACCCCCTCTGAAGATGGGCTCACTGCACCAAATGATAAATCATACGACAAGAGATGAAAGAAAACGGAGAGCAAGCAAGAAGACTAAAGAGCAATTTGAAAGAGGATGTAAAATAAACACATTTAAAGTGTCTGAAAACAAGAAAACAAGTCAAATAAACAGTCAACACCTTACACCTAAAGGGACTAGAAAAATAAGAACAAACAAAACCCAAAGTTACTAGAAGGAAAAATAAAGATCAGAGTGTAAATAAAACAGAGAATTAAAAAACAGTAGAAAAGATCAATGAAAGTAAGAGCTGTTTCTTTGAGAAGATTGACAAAATTGATAAACCTTTAGCCAAAGTCATCAAGAAAAAAAGAGAGAGGATCCAAATAAATAAAATCAGAAATTAAAGAGAAGTTACAACCGACACCAGAGAAAAACAAAGGATCATAAGAGATTACCACTGGGTTGGCCATAAAGTGTCTTCGGTTTTTCTAAGAAAAAATAAAAGACACATTTTTCATTTTCACCAAGAATTTTATTGAACAACTTTATTCACCATTTTGTTCCACTACCTTCTGCCATTTTTCAGGCAACTTCATAATTCCATCTTCCCAAAACTTTTTATCTTTTTAAGCAAAGAACTGGTCCCGTTGCCTTTTACAGTCTTCCAGGGAATTGACATTTTTTCTATTAAGAGAATTTTTTAAAGACTGAAATAAATGGAAATCTGAAGGTGCAATGTCTGGTGAATACAGCAGATGAATGAGAACTTCCCAGCCAACCTGTAACAGTTTTTGCCTGGTCATCAAAGAAACATGCGGTCCTGTGTTATCCTGATGGAAGATTGTGCGTTTTCTTTTGACTAATTCTGGACACTTTTCGTCGAGTGCCACTTTCAGTTGGTCTAATTGAGAGCAGTACTTGTTGGAATTAATCATTTGGTTTTCTGGAAGGAGCTCATAATAGAGGACTCCTTTCCAATGCCACCATATATACAACATCACCTTTTTTGGATGAAGACCAGCCTTTGGTGTGGTTGGTGGTGGTTTATTTCACTTGCCCCACGATCTCTTCCATTCCACATTGTATCCACTTTTCAACACCCATCACAATTTGTTTTTAAAATGGAATGTTTTAATTACGTTTCAATAGAGAATCGCATGTGGAAATATGGTAAAGAAGGTTTTTCTCCACTTAACTTATGTGGGACACAAACACCAAAGTGATTAACATAAATAACCAAGCTGATGCAAATGATTTTCAACCCTTGATCTGGGTATTTTGAGTATGTCGGCTATCTCCCACGTAATATAACATTGATTGTTCTCAATTATTGTTTCAATTTGATCACTATCAACTTCAACTGGTCTACCCAACTGTGGAGCATCGTCCAGTGAGAAATCCCCAGCATGAGACTTCGCAAACCACTTTTGACACGTTCGATCAGTCACAGCACCTTCTCCATGTGCTGCACAAATCTTTTTTTGTGTTTCAGTTGCATTTTTACCTTTCTTGAAATAATAAAGCATAATATGCCCAAAATGTTGCTTTTTTTCTTCCATCTTCAATATTCAAATGGCTACACAAAAATTCACCAATTTTGATAGTCTTTTTTTAAATGCACGCTGATATGACTGCCGTCACATACAATCTAACAAAACTGTTTTGAATGAAGTTAAAGACAACTAAGTGCTACTAGAGACATCTTACGGAAATAATCAAACAAACCTTTTGGCCCACCCAATACAAACAATTATATGATAATAAAATGGACAACCTAGAAGAAATGGATAAATTCCTAGAAATGTGCAATCTCCCAAGACTGAATCAGGAAGAAATAGAAAATATGAACAGGCTAATAATGACCAGTAATGAAATTCAATCGTTACTTTAAAAAACTTTCAACAAATGAAAGTCTAGGACCAGACAATTTCACAGGGAAATTCTACCAAACTTCGAAGAAGAGTTAACATCTATCCTTATCAAACTGTTCCAAAAACAAAAAAAATGAAGAGGAATTCTCCTGAACTCATTCTACAAAGCCAACATCATTCTAATAACAAAACCAGACAAAGATACCACAAAAATAATTACAGGTCAATATCACTGATGAACATAAATGCAAAAATCCTCAACAAAATATTAGCAAACTGAATTGAACAATACGTTAAAGGATCATACACCATGATCAAGTACGATTTATCCCAGGAACACAAGGATGGTTCTGTATCCACAAATCAATCAACATAATACACCACATTAACAAACTGAAGAATAAAAACCATATAATTTCAATAGATTCAGAAAAAGCTTTTGACAAAACCCAACATACTTTTATGGTAAAAACTCTCCAGAAAATGGGCATAGAAGGAACATACCTCAACATAATAAAGGCCATGTATGCCAAACCCATAGGCAACATCATAATCAATGATGAAAAGCTGAAAGCATTTCCTGTAAGATCAGGAACAAGACAAGGATCCCACTCTTGCCACTTTTATTCAACATGGAATTGGAAGTCGTAGCCACAACACTCAGAAAAGAAAAAGAAATAAAAGGAATCCAAATTGGAAAGGAAGAAGTAAAACTGTCACTGTTTGCACATGATATGGTTCCATACATAGAAAATTCTAGAGACACTACCAAAAACCATTTGAACTGAAATGAGTTCAGTAAGGTGGTAGAATACAAAAGTAATATACAGAAATATGTTGCATTTCTAAATACTAATTATTAACTATCAGAAAGAGAAATTAAGAAAACAATCACGTTTACAATTGTATCAAAAAGAATAAAATACCTAGGAATAAATCTGATCAAAGAGGAAAAAGATTTGTATTCTGAAAGCTGTAAGAGATTGATGAAATAAATTCAAGCTGACAAAACAAATGGAAAGATATTTGGTGCTTATGGATTGGAAGAATCAATATTGTTAAAATGACTATACTACCCAAGGCAATCTACAGATTCAGTGCAATCCCCATCAAAATGCCAGTGGCATTTATCACAGAACTAGAACAAATAACTCTAAAATTTGTATGGAAACCCAAAAGACCCCAAATAGCCAAAGCAATCTTGAGAAAGAAGAACAAAGCTAGAGTTGTCACACTCCTTGATTTCAAGCTATACTACAAAGTTACTGTAATCAAAACAATATGGTACTGGCATGAAAACAAACACATAGATCAATGGACCAGAATAGAGAGCCTAGAAATAAATCCATGCTTATATGGTCAATTAATCTACAACAAAGCAAGCAAGAATATACAATGAGAAAAGACAGCCTCTTCGATAAGTGGTATTTGGAAAACTGTACTACTGTATGCAATAGGATCAATGTGGACTACTTTCTTATACTATATGCAAAAGTAAACTCAAAAATGGATTAAAGGCTTAAATGTAAGGTCTGAAACCATAAAACTAGAAGGAAACATAGGCAGTACTCTCTTTGACGTCTGTCTTAGCAATATTTGTTTGGATCTGTCTCATCACACAAGGGAAACAAAAGCAAAAATAAACAAATACACCAACCTAAAAGCTCTTACACAGCAAAGGAAACTATCAGCAAAAGGAAAGGCCACCTACTGAATGGGAGAAGATATTTGTAAACTATATATCTGATAAGGGATTAATATTCAAAATATATGAAGAGCTCATACAACTCAACATCAAAAACAATAAACATCCCAATTGAAAAATGGGCAGAGAATCTAAATAGACATATTTCCAAACAAGACATACAGATGGCCAACAGGCACATGAAAAGATGCTGAACATCACTAATCATCAGAGGAAAGCAAATCAAAACCACAAGGAGTTACTACCTCACACCTGTCAGAATGGCTATCATCAAAAGATAAAGTGCTGGCAAGGATGTGGAGAAAAGGGGACCCTTGTACATTGTTGGTGGGAATGTAAATTGGTGTAGCCACTGTGGAAGACAGTATGGAGGTTCCTCAAAAACTTAAAAATAGAACTGCTATATGATCTAGCAATTTCACTTCTGAGTATTTACCTGAAGAAAACATTAATTTGAAGAGATATATGCATGCCAATGTTCATTGCAGCATTATTTATAGCCAAGATGTAGAAGCAACAAACAACCAAAACAAAATGAAAACTGATTTCTAGATGCAGAGAAAATAATGGGTGGTTGCCAGAGAGGAGGGAGGTTGGGGGGTGGGGGTGAAATAAGTGAAGGGAGTTAAGAAATACAAACCTCCAGTTATAAAATAAATAAGCCACAGGGATTTAATATACAGCAGAAGGAATATGATTAATAATATTGTAATGACTTTGTGTGGGGACAGATGGATACTAGATTTATCACGGTGCTCATTTCATAGTGTATGAAAATGTCAAATTACTGTGTAGTACACCTGAAACATAATATTGTACATCAACTAATTTCAATTAAAAAATGCAATAAAGTGTGTGAAGAAATCAAACAGACCAAAGGGGAAGAACATTCAACAAAGGCACATTTGCAGAGAACCTAGTGTAAATTTTAGAGCTGAAGAAGTTCATTCACTGAAATACAACTTAATGGATAGACTAAGGAGTGTGATTAGACACAGATGAAGATGAAATGCATGAACTGGAAGAGAGAGATGAGAAAATCATACCCCTCAACTAAAGCACCAGACCCAGATTTTTTTCATCTAAGTTTTACCAGACTTTAAGGGACAGATGACTCATATCTGATACATACTCTTCCAGAGAAAAGAAATAGAGAAAAAGGGTTTTAATTCATTTTATGAAAATTATATAATCTTGATTTTTTTAAAAAACTGGACAAGACACTAGTAGTAGAAAATATTTGAAATCAGTTTCTTTGATGACAAACATAAATAAAATATTGGTAAACAAAATCCAGCAATGTATTTAAAAAGGACCAGGATAAGTAAGATAATTTTAGAGAATGAGGGGGAATTTGCCTCTCACGTAGCAAAATTTTTTGATGCCAAGAAGACATTAAAGTTCATTATCCATTCCAAATTTTTAAAATATATACTTTTAGAAAACTAGGAGTAGGTTAAGACTTCTTTAACATAATAAAAAAATACATACAGATATTTAAATTCAAAACTCAACATCATTTTATGGTAAATCACTAAATAGAGATATTAACTTTACAGTTAGGAAGAAAAAAAGCAGGACAACTCGTTTCACCATTATTATTTAACATTAATCTGGAAGTTTTAGCAGTGCTGTCCAATAGAACTTTCTGTGATAATGAAAATGTTCTAAAATGTAGCCAATATGGTAGCCACAAGCCACATGTGGCTTACTGGGGACTTGAAGAGTGACTAGTGCAGTTGAGGAACTGAATTTTTAAATTCATTTAATTTTAATTAACTTGAATGTCAATAGCCACCTGTGGATAGTGACTACTGTATTAGACAGTGCTATGGGTATTACAGTAATGCAAGAAAACTAATGAGAGATGTAAGTACAGGAAACGGGAGCCAAACGTTATTACTTTAAAAGGATGGTTGTGTCGTCCTGCAAAACTAAAAGAGAATCAACAGACTACTACACTAATAAGAAGGTTATTAAACTGGATGATTTCAAAATAAATAGCTCCCTTATAATAATCAATAGCTTTGCCAGGATCTAGCAATGACCAAACATCACAGAAAAAATACAGCAGCAACATATAAGATCTGGTAAGAACTAATTTAACGAAATTTGTAGAGACATATAGGAAGAAAATTACACAACTCTGTGAGGGAAATGAAGAAAATGTAAGTCAATACAGAGGCAGTATAGACTCATGGCATAGAACGTACACTGGAACCACCCAGGAAAAGAACCCTGTTTCTGTCTGAAAGCTTTGTGACCGTGGCAAGTTACAGTATTTAACATCTCCAAGCCTCAATTTCTCTATCTGTAAAATGAGTATGGCAATAATAACACCTCTGTGGTGGACTGTTATGATGTTTCAGTGTGAGAATTAGAGCTCAGAACGGGGCCAAGCATGCAGTAAGCAGTCGATCAATGTTGGCTGCTAATATTAATTTATTATTATCATTATCACTATTATTCAATGGAGCGGCAATTGAGGATTGCAAAGATACCGGTTGTCTTCAAATTAATATTTACTTTTGCTACAATCCCAATGAAAAGTCCAATGGGACTTTTGAAGTTAACAAAATAATTCTAAAGTGCATACATGGAAGAATAAACATTTAAGAATAGCCAAGAAAAATGTGGAAACTTGCCCTAGCCGATTTTAAGATGTATAAAAAAGCTGCAGTAATTTAAACAGTGTATGACTGGTGCCACAAAAGGCAAACCAAACAGAACAGGAAAAACGAAGTCCATAAAAAGAACCAAGCACTTCTGTGAATTTAGTATAAAATAAAATGACCTTTCTTATCGGTGGGAAAAGAGTGGATTATTCAAAAATGGTATTGAGACAACTGGCTAGCCTCTTAGAAAAATGATTCAGTTCAATTTTTAATCTCACACCTTACATCTAAACAAATTCCAGATGAAAAATTTAAATGTGAACATGAAACTATAGAAGTTTTAGAAGAAAACAAATATAAATATTTACATAATTTTCCAGTGGGGAAAGACTTTTTAAGCATAACTGAAAGAAGATACCATGAAGGAAAATTTGAATGGTTTGAGTACATATTTTTTAATTCTTTAAACCTCCCCCCCTCCAAAAAATCTAAAGGGAAACAGAAAACATGCTAAATTATTTGTAAGACATAGAACAAACAAAGGATCAATAACTTTAATATGTAGACAGCTCTTAAAATCAGTAGAAAATGTGAGCACGTCCATGGGTAAAAGATATGAAAAGGAAATTTACAAGAAAAATAATGGCAAATAAGCATGTGGGAAATGCTCACTGTAATCAAAGAAACACAAATTAAAATAATCTATCAAACTGGCAAAGATTAACAAAAAATACAATTCCCAATATTGGCAAAGATATAGAGTAAGAAGTGTTTTCATTCATCATTGGTGAGAGAGACCATTGAATCTTTTGGAATTTTTTTTTTTTTTTTGGCTGCGTGGTTCCCCAACCAGGGATTGAACCCAAACCGCCCAACCCCTCCGCTGCCGCCGGCAGTGAAAGCCTGAAATCCTAACCACTAGACCACCAGGGAACTCCCCAGGAAGGCCATTCTTAAAATGAATCAACTGCTTTTATACATTTTTTGACCCAGAATTTCAATTTCAACTTCATCAAAAGGAAATGATTGAGAATGTTAACAAAGACTCAGCTACAAGATATTCATCATAATATTGCTTATGATGGCAAAAAGAAAAAAAGAGACAGAGAGGAGGGGGGGAGGAGGGAGGAAGGAAGGAATTTGGGATGGAAGCAAGAAAGGAAGGGAGGGAGGGAGAGGAAGGAAAGAAAGTAAACAAATAGAAACATTTAAATGGTAACATAAATGTTTAACGGTAGTTAATTTGTTATATAAATTATACTTTACCCTTAAATAATTAATACTGGGGGAAAGATGAATAATTACTTATGTGGGAAAGATGTTAACGATACTGCTTCACATGTTAAAAATAAGTTACAAAACAGTGCCTTGATGCTATTCCTGTTTTAGACACATACATTTATATGCAGAGAGAGAGAGAAACGTGAAAGACACACAACCAGATTTTAACAGTAGTTACCTCTGAATGAGACCACTATTCGTTTTTACTTTCTTCTTTCTGTTCATCTAAGTTTTCTAGGTTTTCTATGATCCTATGTCCCTTCCGTCATAAGAAAAAAAAAACCACGACCATTATTTAAATTTTAACTTTAAAATTCTTGTTAATTATTTAGGCCAAGCACGCATCTTGAGTTTAGCATTTGGTTGGTTCTCCAGTCACCAGGCTGAACTCACTCCTGGCCAAGAAAATATCTTGGAAATCTTCACACAAACTTTATTTATTCTGGATGCACTTTTTCCTACTCCAGTATTCGGTGTATCGTGCCAAGAAAGATCCACTTTCAATTGGAAATCCACTTGTAGAGAGATTAGAATGCTAAAAAGGAGACGCTGGGTTAGGAGCTGACAAATGATCCGTTTTAACGAACAGTAAATAAGAAATGAATGTTTTTCCTAATACAATAATGAAAAACATGCTAGACTATCCTGGTGTTGCATGGAAAATTATGAGGTACGACTATAAACAAAGGAAACTGATTTTTAACAAACTTACTAAAATTCAATTGAAAGGCCATGTGACAAATCAGTTTCCTGGTTTTATAGGCACATTTCTTTTTTGATGCAAAATTTTGTTTCTCAGCTGGATCTTCAGTCTTATTCACAAGGCATGGCTCTGGTTTACTTTTGGTTCACTCTCAAAGCATAAAACGTTGCCCCCTTTGAAGATATCTTTTTCAAACTGAACATTAGTCATGAAAGCAGCTCTAACAGTTCCAAAGAGGGGCTCGCTTCCCAAGGGGATGAGAGACAATGCTCACTCGAATGTAGGATTTCCATTGTGTTTGTTTTTAAAAATCTGTCCAGTTATCCAGAAACTATACTTTGTCTTAGAAAACATCTGGTCCTCGGGGGCTGTGGGCCCCTTAAGGAGATCATTGAAGTGCACCTATGGTGGCAGATGGGGAGGAGGGCAGAGGGAAGGAGAACACAAACTTCCCAAACAAAAGCCTATTGTTTCCTTTCTCGCTGGTTAGAGTGTTGCATCTGTGGGTGAAAAAGGTACTTAGTGCAATTTGGATGCATTCGTAGGGGGTTGATGTCTTATGAAGATGATAGGATGTCACTTTGTGCAGCTCAGAATGAAGAGATCTAAAGGAGCATCTCGTCTCATGATTCTTAATCAGAATCCCCCAGGAGCTTCATCCAAGTGACAGCAGCCACTGATTGCTGAGCACCTACCCCGTTCTGTTCCTGAACTAGTTCATTTCATCCTCACGGCAGTCCAGTGAGGGAGGAGTTATTTGTATCCCCATTTTGCTGACAAGGGCACTGAAACTCAGAAATGAAGTGCCCAAGGTCACCCAGATGGCCAGAGGTGGAAGCAGTTTGGACCCCAGGCAGTGTACTCCGGAGGCTTTTGCCCGCTTCTCTACATTGCTTCCTAAACACAGATCCCCACGGGTCCCTGGGTCCCCTGATTCCGAAGGCCCACATCACTCTGATGTGTGCCGAGTTGGAGGCCCTGATTTTCACTGCTCCCCCTCATAGTATAGACAGGAAACCTCAGCTCAGAGAGATTTAGCTATTTACCCAAGGCCACAGAGCATGTTAGAGAGTCAAGACTTAAACTCTGGTTCAAGAAAAAAAGCCCTGGACCAGGGAACAAAGAGCCCAGGCTTTAGAAAGTCAGTATATGCAGCTGACTGTGTGATCACAGGGAAGCCACCTCTTCTGGTTCCCCAAATGGTCCTTCTTTCTTAAACTTCACGGGCTTTCATGTATCTGCCCATGTTTCCCTTTTGCCCCTGCTTTCAGAGGGAGTTTGGGTCTCACCCAGTTGCTTCTGAAGTGGCTCCTGCCAAGACTGTGTTAGTCCATGTTTCTATCTTTCAGATCCAGACAAAAATATAGATAAGTGGAAATTTACTGCACTTTTGCTTGGTCAGATAAAACCCCCAGGAATCTGGGATGGGGTGGGGATAAAAGAGAAGTTGCCACCAGAAGTATCTAACTGGTAAAGATTTTCATTCAGGGGCAAAAGAGCTTCTTCCAAGGGCAAGTTGACACAGTCCAAAGTTAACTGCAGCAGTGCCTGGTAAGACAGTCAAACTTGACTTTGCCCCTGTTCTACCAAGTGTGCAGTTGCTTCCAAATGAAAATTGTGAGCTGCCTGTGGACTCTGGCACACAGTGGTCTTCTTTGAAGCATTTGTTGGAGGAGAGATTTGCTTGTGGACTTCCCTGAAACTGCTGTTATCCCAGCCCTGTTGTCCTGAGAGAGGAAGTTGGCACCCCCTCTATTCTGCACCAGATGACTGGACTTTTGTGATGATGTCTTTCCTCATGCCATACTGCTCCTCTGTCACTACAGTAGGATGGTGGAAGAAAGAGTGGTTAACATAGAGATGGGCCAGACTCGTGGGAACCCCAGGCAGGCTAATAACCTATGCCCCCTTCAAACTGACATTCTTTAAATATTTGCTCAACATTCACTTAGAGGAAATGTTGGGTGTTGCTGAGGGAAAGGAAGATTAGGTGTCTCCTAATCTGCATCCCACAGCAACTTAGTGGCGTCCACTGTTACTCAAGTGTGTGCCTGGGGTCTCCTTCCCACCGTTTCTCTAAGATTCTGTATAGGTCTGTGTTCTTTAAGAACGGTCAGCGTTTGCCATAGTTCATGGCCATGATCCTGTGGAAGGCTTTAGCCATTTTAGTGACTTGCCACTCAATCCCAGTTCCAAAGGTAAACCCTTCCAAACCTAACTGTGCATAGCTGAAAGACTTCGTATGTCAGGAGACACATACCTTGTGCATGAATCCTGAATTGTCTTCAACCAAGTGAAAACAAAGCTTTAAAAAATATATTTCTTCTTAGCAAATTACAGCTGTCTCAAGGGCACCGCTTTTCTTACCTCAAGCTCACAAATGTTTTAAAAGTTGATGCTTTGCTTAGAAGATAATTTGTAAGTTTTGTAAATGTCAACAGTCAAGAATTTTTTGGTCTAGATTTATTGAGAGGAGGAAATATTTTGCAAGAGCCCCGAGCCCCATTATCTTCATTCGGTTTTCTTGCAATACCTAAATCTGTCCCTATTAACTTTGGATAGAGATGATGCCAAATACCACAGCATTATGCGTAGTATGATTCCAATCATGTGAAAAATAATATGCATAGAAAAAATTCTGAAATAGCACTAACAATGTTTATCACTGGAAGTTAGGATTACCAAGGATTTTCATTCTTTTTATTCTTTTTTTTTTTTTTTAAAGAAGATGTTGGGGGTAGGAGTTTATTAATTAATTAATTTATTTTTGCTGTGTTGCGTCTTCGTTTCTGTGCGAGGGTTTTCTCTAGTTGTGGCAAGCGAGGGCCACTCTTCACCACGGTGCGCGGGCCTCTCACTATGGCGGCCTCTCTTGTTGCGGAGCACAGGCTCCAGACGCGCAGGCTCAGTAGTTGTGGCTCACGGGCCTAGTTGCTCCGCAGCATGTGGGATCCTCCCAGACCAGGGCTCGAACCCGTGTCCCCTGCATTAGCAGGCAGATTCTCAACCACCGCGCCACCAGGGAAGCCCTATTCTTTTTTTAAACTTTATTTATTTTTGGCTGCGTTGGGTCTTTGTTCCTGCATGCGGGCTTTCTCCAGTTACGGCGAGTGGGGACTACTCTTCGTTGCGGTGCTCGGGCTTCTCATTGCGGTAGCTTCTCTTGTTGCAGACGGGCTCTAGGCTCATGGGCTTCAGTAGTTGTGGCATGTGGGCTCCGTAGTTGTGGCGCACGGGCTTAGTTGCTCCGCAGCAAGTGGGATCTTCCCAGACCAGGGCTCGAACCCGTGTCCCCTGCATTGGCAGGCGGATTCTTAACTACTGCACCACCAGGGATATACGTCTCTGTATTTCTCAGACTTCTCACACTCACTGTGTATTACTTTTATAATTACTGAAAATAGCAGTAAATATGAGAAGAAAGCAGTTTATATCCTGAGAAGTCCAACTAGCTGTGCTAAAGACCAGTTCTGAAAGCTAGTGGGTCCAGAGCCACAGAGGTCCAGCCTTGTGCGGGACTGGGGAATGTGTAAGCGCCCAAAAGACAATCCAGAGACCAGCAGGGCTGCTGGCTCCCATCCCTGCTCTCCTCTGGAAGTGCATGCATGGTCCCTCACCTTTTACTTCTGGGGCCGTGACGTAATCTTGGTCCTCGTGTACACAATGCTCAAGTTAACCGACTTATCTTTTTCTAAGACTGCACTCAGCTCTTTGTCCTCTACTGGTATTTGTAGGTGAGGTGCTCTGACTACAGCCTTCCTACCCACGTCAGCTTGGAGCCTCAACAGCGACCTAAGTCCCACTTCTGGAGTGCCCCCATTTCAGTTGCAAAGCTCCACCCAGCAGGGTGGCTCGGGTGCCACCTACCACTAGGCAAACCTGGACCCATCAAAGCCTGCATGGAAGACTTTGCTAAGAAACACTCTCTTCCTTACTCCAGCCAGGCGTCTTCCAACGGCCCTCAGGTTGTTACTCCCTCTCCCTCCTCTGCTCATAATCTTTTAACACCTCTGAACTTTTCTGGACATTCTACCAGAATTCTCGGGGGTGGGCTGTGAACCACCCAGTACTATCTACAGAACTCTCTACAATGGGCCAAAGAAAGGTGTAAAGCCATGGTAGACATTATACCGGGATGTCTAACCTCGGCACTATCGACATTTTGGACCAGACAATTTTTTGTTGAAGGGGAGAGGGATGCCTTGTGCGTTGTAAGATACTTAGTGTCATCCCTGATCTCTACTCACTAGATGCCAGTAGCCCTCCTCCCCCAGTCTGACAACCAAAACTGTCTCAAACATTGCCTGTTATCCCCTGAAGGACAAAACTGCCCCCATTTGAGGATCACTGCATGACATACACGCCCAGAGATCCTATTAGGATAGATGGCTCTCTTCTTGTCACGCCTACATCATGTAGCCCTGACACAACCCAGTAGATAAGACCTACTCAGTTTGTAGGTCTTACTGCAAGACCTACTCAGTTTGTACACACCTTCACATCTCGTGGTTTACAGGTGCCTCAGGCAATGAGCCCAGAAGTACCCCCACTTTAGCAGTAATAGTTGACGTTTGTCGAGCGCTTATTAAGTGTTGAGCATTTAATCATATCATCTCATTAAATGAGCTGAGTATGAAATGAGTATTATTCCATCTTATAGGTGAGAACTCTGGGTTATGAGAGGGTTACACAGCCAGTAGGTAGCAAGCTGTGATGGGACTCCAGGGCCCAGGCTCTTAATGTGCTCATGGTTCCTACTCTAATCTGCCCCAGAGAACATGGAGGGAAACTAAAAGGCTATCCTGGACACCTACACACACAGCAGCTGGGGAAATAATCACGTATAGCCCGGGGAACTTACCTGGAGCCTGCTGACCAAGCTCATCACCTGATATCATAGCAACTAGCCAGTGAGGGCTTCCAAGGAAACCTTGCAACAACTCCAGGCTAGCGAATGGATAGATAGGTGTGGGTCGTGTCTGAGGAAAACGATGGTGGCCAGCTTGGTTCCGCCATATTAAAGGCACCCCTCTGGCTTCAGCTGGGCCTGAGAGGACGTTACAGCGGACGTGTATGTTCTGAGGATTGTCCCCAACTTGGCCTCACCCACCTGTGCTTCACTACCGGCTCTTCCCATTCTGTGCCGACTCTTTGTTTCTCATTGCTCTGACCTCAGAACCGCTGTTCAGCCTTTCCAAGTAGAAGCCACCCTCTGCACCTTCCAAATCTCTGCTTGGTCCCCTTACGTAGAGTTTAAGGTCTTCTAGCAAAAGAATCCTTGGGCTTGTGATCTCAGCCATCTATGAAAACCTTCCAGCCTGGGGGCTGACACATAGGACATGCCTGATAAATGTTAGCTTCTTTCTACTCTAAGCCATGGAATCCCACTTAGCTTTGCAGTAAGACCCCCATGTGTGTGAATTTTCATTGCAGGAGTCCCCGTAGAGTAATCGACCACCTCCTTTCTGGCTAGGACCCCAGAAAGCTCAAGCCAACTTGAATTTCATCAACTTGGAGTCCTACTGAGTACCATTTTATTTCAGGTTTCTGCACAGTATCTTAAAAGTCGAACTTTTTAAAAAGCTGGTTACTGTTCAAGTCGGTGAAAAGGTAGAAACATTCATTCTAACTCTAGCTTGTCTGTTCTGTCTTAATTCAGAGACACATTCCCCAACCAGCTGATAATTTGGTGCTGAACAGTTATACTTGGCTCAGGGGTGCCCCCCAAATCTCCCTAGACCCAGGGGAGATGTGGAGAAAGGGCAGGGTGAGCTCATTCAGTCCCTAACCTCCACTATTTTGTCACAGTAGGAATGTAAACTCTTCTTTGGAGCTTACATCAGCTTTGGGAGGGTTTCAACAAGCTCCCTTAGATAAGACTAAGGGTTATTTTTCTTGTCCTTTTGGCCAGAAATAAATATTTATATCAAGAAAGGACTGCCAAGACTTGGAAAGGATTTCAGTTATTTAATCAGCCCTGTGAAAGAATCCACTGTGATTGGTGTTTGAATTAGCTAATAAATTTTAATCCTGGTTTTATCCCAAATCCATTAGACAGTTATGAACTGCAGGGAAGAATTCTGGAACTTCTTCACCAGTCTGAAAAGAATTACATTGATCCAAGATCAAAACCTGGGAATGTACACATTTGCATGTATGGTTCTGGAACATGGGTTCATTACGGTAGGTCAGGGTCTCTCTGAAGACAGCGGAACCTTATCACAGAGCTTCTCAACCCTGGTTGCCTCTCGTGGAAGACAAGCCTCCTACTGCTATCCAACCTCACCCGTGGAGAATCTTGATCGTTTGCCTCCGAAACTGCCAGACTCAGCTCCTGGTATACTTCAAGCTGCATCATAAGACTAGCTGTGAGACTATGACAATATAAAATGGCTAACTAGTTTAAATTATATCTGTAAAAAAAAAACTAGCTGGGTTGACCATGGGCAAGTCATTTCAACAAAACCTGGGCTCGATTTCCAGCTCTTTTATTAGTGTGCAATACTAACTCAATTAACCAACTTCTCTGAGCCTCAGTTTCCCAAATTGTAAATTAATAATAATAATGTCAGATGAGACCATGGGTATATAGTGTTACACAAAATCAGTATAGAATAAATACAGATACATATAGATGTATGTGTAGATATAGATGTATGTGTGTGTACGTGTAGATATAATAGCCTGTGTGTATGTACATACGTACACACACACATTCACTAAAACATTTCATTTTCCCAGGAATTCCTAATGAGAGCACAATCCTTCTTGGATGGGGCTCAAAACCCAGCCAAAACTCAGACTGGGATTTGAACCCACAATCCCTGACTTAGGAGGTGACTTGAACCCACTGTCTTTTAATTGAAACTGCTCACCTGGCGTCAGGACTTACTGAAGCTGAGGTTCTTTTGTCTCGTCGCAGAAAGAATTCAGCGTGAGGCAAAGTGGCAGGCAAAGAGTGAGTTTATTAGCACTGGGGGCTTGTGAGACACACGGGTGGGCAGGCAAGGGAGTGCAGCCCTGAGAACAAAGAGGGCTACATTTTTATAATCAAAGAAATAGTGGGGGGCTTCCCTGGTGGCGCAGTGGTTGAGAGTCCGCCTGCCGATGCAGGGGACACGGGTTCTTGTCCCCGTCCGGGAAGATCCCACATGCCGCGGAGCGGCTGGGCCCGTGAGCCATGGCCGCTGAGCCTGCGTGTCCAGAGCCTGCGCTCCGCAACAGGAGAGGCCACAACAGTGAGAGGCCCGTGTACCGCAAAAAACCTTCCTTATTTACATCATTAGTACCTCCTTACTCTATATGGTTTAACCAGAACTGTTATGGAGCTATTTAAATCATATGTATATTAGCAAAAGGGTGGTGACATATACTAAAATATGGTAATTCATTTCAGGTTTCCGTATAATGTCCCCTTTCACCTAGTTTCTTTCCCCTTTCAGCCTTTCTTGGCCACATGCAAAAATGCTACTCTTCAAAGACCATTAACCGCTTGACTTCGAGTAACAAGATTCAGACTCCATATCTATTGTCTTGTGTTTTAACTTTCAGGGTTTGTGGCTTGAATGTGCCTGGTCTTCCTTCAAGATAGTGTAGATTGTTGCTAGGTTACTGGATTCTTTTCTTGAGTGGTCAGTAGCTTACAACAGGCTCCCAGACTCCCTTAAAATTCCCTTTCTATCTTCAATACCCTAGTAGGATTTCTAACTAACTATTTAATTATTCTATTCTATCCCTATCACTAATGCCTAAAAAGATGTTTGACAGAACAATGTAATCAAGCAATTAGACATTTTGAAATGCTTAATTTTCAGTTCCTCTGATTTTAAACCACACATTCACTGTCTGTTTCAAAGGCTTGGATACCCGTGTACTAATGTGGAGTAACGTTTAGTAAATGTTCATTAAGTGCCCAGTAACATACTTCCACGCACTTTCTCTCACTCCCCACACCACCCCGCACAATGATAGCATCACGTTCACAGCCGAGGAACTTGTCCCCAGTCACACACTAGTAAGAGGACCTGGGATATGAACCTGCATCTGTTTGACTCTGGAGTCTACCGGGCCCTGTGCCCCTTGTCCTCATCCTCAGGGATGCGGAGATCCCAAGCCTGGGTGTCTGGTGTTTTGGTGTAAGGACACTCGTTGATCCCCAGATCCTGATTTAAATCAAGCTGTGTTCGATTATCAGACTCTTGTAAGACAGATGCTTTGGATTCACCTATGTCGTAGGTATACACTGAATTCGGAACTACCTTTGGCAAAAGGCAAGGACATTGATATTTATAGATCATCTAAAAATTCCCTGAAGGTCTAGTTTCGAATTCCCGCCCCTCCCTAATTTCCTCCCAGCTCCCGGCGTCCATTTTCCTCGCCCACCCAGTGCTAACGAGCAGTGTAATGGCCACCGGTGGACAGAGGACTGAGGCCCTGTCCCTGATGAGGCCCTGATGACCCCATAAATGTCACCACACCACTGGCTTTGGCAGAGGTGGCCATGAGGTTGGCATGGCCCCCGAGCCAAACGTGGCCCAGCCGAGGAGGAAGGCTTTGGGCCCTGCTTCCCAAGTGGATGTTCCAGGAAAGAGTCAGATGATGAAAGTTATGGAAACCAAATGGCCCTCCTTTGTTTAGAGAGAAAGAGGGGGAAAAAAGTCACTTATTTTTGTGGTAAAGTGGAACACGCTCCAAACCAAACAGTCCCTCTCAGACCCGAAAATGCCAGCTCCCCAGAGCAGGCCCACAGCCTGGGAGGCTGAGGAACTGATGGGAGGCCGTGTCGAGCTGGTGCTACGGCCTCGGCCGCGTCTCCTCCGTCCTCCCAGCGAGGGTCTCGTCTGCTTTGCTCCAGAAATAGCTGCTCTCCCAGGCAGGAAAGGAAAATGAAAGGAGGGGGCAAGTGTGAAGCGGTCCACCTGACCTAGGCTAACCGAGCCAACCTCGGGCTCTCCCTCCCTTTCCTGTTGCGATGTAGGGAGGAGAGGAGCTGCTCAGAGAGAGAGCCCGGGAGGGAGCCTGGGCCCCGGTGCGTGGCTGCGGCGCGCCCCCTTCAGCTCCGCCCGCAGAATGCAGTCAGGAGTCACGAGGCCTCCTGTGGCCGCGCCGTGGCCGGCCTGTGACTCCGTGGGCGGGCTCCGTGGGCAGGGATCTGCACTCCCAAGTATTACTAGAGCATTTGCAGCACCAAGAGAAAGTAAATATAGGTTGTCATCAGCCACGCCTGTCCCGAGTTTGGTTTATCCTCTAATACGAGCCTTTCCTGGAACAGGGAGGCTCTTGGTGAGAATACTGGAGAATCCAGTTCTAGTCCTGGCTTTGCCTCTGACACGCTGTGCAATCAGGGGTTACTGTGGCCTCTCTGAGCCTCCATTTTGCATCTGGAAAATGAGCCGAGTGAGCCCTGCCTTGCCTTGGTTCGTAAGGTTGTAGTGAGAGGAGATCAAGCATGCCTGTCATCAAGAGGTGGCAGCCAGACTGCCCGGGTGCTGATCCAAGCTCCCCTGTGTAACGCTGGGCAAGTGTCTCCACCTATGTCTGTTAAATGAAGGGAATGACATCCTTCCCTGATAGCACTGCTAGAAGGTTACACTAGATGACGTGATGTGTATGATGTCCTTGAGAGCACCGACACACATGCCCCAGCTAGTCTCACTGTCGTTATTGCCATCGTAGATGGGAAAACATCTTGAAGACAATAATGCTCGGTCCAGGCACTGTGTGATCTGCCACTGTCCTCATAAGCTTCATGACTGTACTCAACATACACTCACTATTCTGGCAACATTCCATAATCTGCCAGTGCTCGTTCTAAATATGAGGGGAACCTCCAGTAGCTTCCTGTTACATTTAGGAAAAGTCCCAAAAGCCCCACCATGACCCGCAAGGCCTTGGTCATCTGGTCCTGCTGCCTTTTCTAGCCTCATTTTGAGCCACTGTCTCACTGAAATTCAACAGCCTTGTCAGCCTTCTGTTAGCTCCCGGAAGACCTGGGCTCCTTCCTGCTCCAGGATCTATGCAGCTCCAGTGCTCTCCCACCCCATCTCCTCTCCACCCAGCCTTAGGTCTCAGCTCACAGAGCCTTTCCTCAGGGAAATATTTCCTGACTTCCCATATGAGAGCAAGCCCCCTGCTTTTCCTTCTTTGTGCTCATGATAATTTAATTAAATAGTAATTTGTGTAATAACAGCATTTTTTCTGCTTTGTTGTGCTTTCCTCATGAACTCTCTTCCTCAAGAACTCCTATTCACCCATCAAAACCCAACGTTCATGTTATTTCCTATGTGAAGCCCTCCCTCATTTTCTCTGTTCACCTCACTCAAACAGGGGTACTCATTCTTTTTTTTTTTTTTTTTTTTTTGTGGTACGCGGGCCTCTCACTGTTGTGGCCTCTCCTGTTGCAGAGCACAGGCTCTAGACGCGCAGGCTCAGCAGCCATGGCTCATGGGCCCAGCCGCTCCGTGACATGTGGGATCTTCCCGGACAGGGGCACGAACCTGTGTCCCCTGCATCAGCAGGCAGACTCTCAACCACTGTGCCACCAGGGAAGCCCAGGGGTACTCATTCTTATTAGAATTCTAAATGAAGTTTTGATGTAGTGGGTGGCATTTGCCTGGAGGGCCTGAGTGCCTGCATTTTGTTCTGCTAACTATCCCTTCTCCTTAGGCTACACACCCAAGGAATAACAGGAAATAAATGCCACTTATTATTAGCAAAGTTCAATGTCTGATGTCCCCAGGGCATAAGGCCTGCCCACATTCCCTAAATCCAATAGATAACTAAAACAGTGGCCATTAAACGAAAAAAAAACTGCAGTGCTTCGTTTGTTGTGTTCACTTCCAGGCCTAGCACAATGCCTGGCACATGGTAGACATTCAAGAGAATATGTTTTTTAATAAAAATGAATATGTTTAAATAAGCAACAAGGATGTGTTGTACAGCACAGGGAAATATAGCCATTATTTTGTAATAACTTTAAATGGAGTATAATATATAAAAATATTGAATCACTATGTTACACACCTGAAATTAATATAGTATGGTAAATCCACTCTCCTTCAATTAAAAAAAAGTCTTGTACTAAAGACTAAGATTTAAAAAATGGGGCTTCCCTGGTGGCGCAGTGGTTGAGAGTCCGCCTGCTGATGCAGGGGACACGGGTTCGTGCCCCAGTCCGGGAAGATCCCACATGCCGCAGAGCGGCTGGGCCCGTGAGCCATGGCTGCTGGGCCTGCGCGTCCGGAGCCTGTGCTCCGCAACGGGAGAGGCGCCAACAGTGAGAGGCCCGCGTACCAAAGTAATATTTTTACTTCTTCAAAAATAACTGAATGTGTTTAATAACTATCTCCCCTGCAGTGTCATGAAAAGCAGAGACTGTTTCTCTTCTCAAAGCCTGTGTCTCTAGCTCATAGTAGGCCTTGAATAAATATTTGTTGAGTGAATGAGTGAATGACCTGAAATAACCTCCCTAACTTTTCACCACTTGAAGTTCTCCCGAGACATCAGGGGAGACTGTAATTGGCCATCCTCTTCATCCTCCTTCCATGGAGACACAGTGCTTAGAACTCAGATGTGTCCTCCAACTCCCATCCCATGTGGCTCTGGTCCTTAAATCCAGGCATGGAGGGTATGAGGCTTCCTCATCTCCACTCAGGCAAGTGTTTAGTGGCCCACATTCAAATATCATTAGAGACATCAGTTTCATATCACGTACCAACAACAGCATGGCATCCTTCCATTACATATGGAAAGGCTTCCTTTCTGTCTTCTAGGTATTTGTATTCACAGCTTGATTAAAGGAACACATATTATTCATCTTCATATCACGTACAGGTCCTACCACAATCTTTTGAACAGAGCATGCACCCAGTAAATGTTGAGTCATGAAGGAATGACTACCATATGCTGAGCGTAGTAACTTCTCAGCCCTGCTTCTGGCCCCAGAATCTGGGACACAGTGAAGTTTTGAAGGAGTTCAAGATTAAAACTGCTTAAGCTTTTCCCCGGACATCCATTAGGATAAGAAAAAGAACTCCCCCACCTCCAGATTCCCCCCACTCTAATCCATCTTTCACAGCTACATTTGCTAAAACTTCCAAAATCATCACTCCAAGTTTTTCTCCAAAAACCTCCAAAGCTCTTTTCATAGCCAATCATAGGCCTAGGTCCAAATCCCTCAGTCTTAACTCGAAGAACTTGGAGCACACATTTTCCTATACTGATCTTTTCAAATCCTCCTTACGTCCTACCCCGGGACAACCCTTCTGTTTGCTCTGTCTTTGCTGATGCCATTCCTCCCACCAAGAATGCCTCTTCCCCATCTCTCCGCTGAAGCGCAGTTCATGTTTTGTATTCCCTGTGACCTCATCGTGTCACCCACCTAAAGGAGGCTACTCTGTCTTCTGAAGCCAAACCGTATTTTGGCTTAGCTACTTGTATCTGTCAGCAAACTTTTTTTTAATTGAGATATAATTGACGTATAACATTATATTAGTCTCAGGTGTACAACATAACGATTCAATATTTGTATATATTGCGAAATGATCACCACAATAAATCTAGTTGACATCCATCACCACACACAGTTATAATTTTTTTCATATGAAAAGAACTTTTAAGATTCATTCTTAAAAACTTCCAAATCATGCTGTACATTACATCCCCATGACTTATTTATTTTATACCTGGAAGTTTGTACCTTTTGACCATCTCACCCATTTCACGCACCCCACCCCCGGCCCCTGCCCCTGGCAACTACCAATCTGTTCTCTGTATCTATGAGTTGTGTTTTTTTTCTTTTTTAGATTCCACATATAAGTGAGATTATACGGTATTTGTCTTTGACTGTCTGACTTGTTTTACTTAGCATAATGCCATCAAGGTCTACCCAAGTTGTCACAAGTGGCAAGATTTTCCACTTTTTGTGGCTAAATAGTATTCCATTCTACATATATATGCCCTATTTTCTTTACCCATTCATCTGTAGATGGACACTTAGGTTGCTTCCGGGTCTTGGCTATTGTAAACAATAGCCAATAGCTGAGTCAGCAAACTTTTCCCGTGACTATGGCTTCTCTCTCAAACTAGACTTAGACCTGATACTCCCCAAGTATCAGTCTATTACCTTCTCATTTCCCCTCAAGGATGCCTGGTCTATGGTAAGAACTCACCCTCTATTTGCTCACTGCTTGACTCCACTGGACATACAGGATCAGAGACGAGTGGTATTCAGGCAGAAGACCTTGAGTTCACTCTAGTGGATTTTACAGCTTAAGATGAGTTTATATTTCAAAACATTACTGCTTTTCCAGTGTCTCCCAGGACTTGGTTGATGGTCTGTAGGAAGCACTGGATATGAAATTATAAACTTGCCTCACTCCTCTTAATCCAGTGACTTCCTTTTTACAGATGAGAAGCCCTTCACTGTGGAAGATACTTATTTGCTGTGTCCAGCGCCTATCTTAAAGGAAGTTGGCATGTAAGTTTCCACCAGCAGCTAAACCCCACAGCCAGGGAGGAGAAAGGAGGTAGAGGGGACAAAAGGAGGAGAAAGAGTCTCTCTTCATTGTCATCATGGAGCCTTTCTCTAGACTCCTCCACATAATGGTAATGGTGCCGATGCTTTGCAGTGAGCCAGACACCAGGGTAAACATTTCACAAAGGGTACCTCCCTTTATCCTCCCAAGAGCCCCATGAACCAGACACACACCATCCCAGTTTTACAGATGTGAAATCTGTAGCTGAGAGAATTTAAGTAGCTTTCCCGAAGGTCACACAGCAATAAGTGGAAGAGTATGGGTTCAAAACAAGGTCTGTCTGGCTTAATCACAGCTACATTTCCAGAAAGCTCTCATGCTTCCCAAAGCACTCTCATATCATAACCTCACCCTGTCATCATAATTGCCCTTCTAGATGATTATATCCTTTCTTAGAGATAAAGAAACTCAGAAAGGAAGCTCAAAAAGGATAAGTGGGTCCACGGCTGGTTCAAGACCCCACGTTCAGACCCCTCTGAGGCCACGTGCAGTGTTCCTTCCTCAGTGTCTCTCCAGAGCACCATGTATTCAGCCAGGCGGCCCGAGGTTCCCTGAACTAATTTATGGAGAAAATCTTGCGATGGTGCAGTTATAGTAAATGCTGATGAGATGAGATCAAAATATTCAAGAGGAGGGAGAGAATTAGCACCCTGAGCAAGAAAAGAAATATGCGGGGAAACAGAGAGGCGATGTTTGTGAAAGAGCACAAACTAGCCTCTCTGTAAACACATCTATAATAGGCTGAAGACAGAACGGAGGCTTTAAGGAAGAATGCGAAACTTGCTCATCTGAATTCTGCTTTCAGTCATTTGTTCAAATTACAAAGCTTCCAACTCTGGTTGCCTGACCTCAACCTGTGATACCACTGATTCCACAAACTAGCCCCGTGTCCATGCTGCAGAATGCAAGCTTGCGCTTCAGTGAGCATCTTATAGATGGGAGGAACTAGAAGGCAAATTAGTTCATTTACTGCTGTACCTCTGTGAGTTGGCTGGGTAGCAACAAAACCATGGCCATCAGAATCTGCTCACTGAGAGTCCAGATAACAATAGAGTTTCTAGCTTGACCAGTTTATCCCCCACTGATTAGAACCATCTTTTAAGAATACTTCTTCGTACTACAATGGGACAAGTCAATTAAATGGGAGCAGGCTCTGCCCATTCAATGCAATTCTCCACAACGTAAGAAGGGCTGGATACGCTGCCTTGATACACCAGCCAGGTGTATCCAGACATCTCTCTAGAATGTTAGAGGTGGATGGGCCCTGGAGACCATCCTCCACATTTTACAAATGAGACAGCTCAGGCCCCCAGAGGAAGAGACTACAGTCCCATGGGTAGTTCAGAGCAGAGCCCTCGGGGGACCTGTGTGTCCTGCTCTCGGCCCCTTGCTCCTTGCCCACATGCTGAGTATCCTTGGTTCCCATGTCATTGCAGGAAAGCCGCGCTTCAGGTCAGCATGAATGACGGCCTCTCCTTCATCTCCAGTTCTGTCATCATCACCACCACACACTGTGTAAGTCATCACCTTTCCCTTTACTGAGAACTTCATTGGCATTACCGTCTCCCTGGCAAGTTTCTTTTACCAGTTCTGCCTTCTGTTCATTGAACTTTGACCCTGGCACTGCTAGGCCAGCCGTGGGCTGCATCGGGGGCTGTACACGTATCACGAGTGTATCAAGAATGCCTGTACTTACCCGGGTTCCCCATTTCTGTTACTGAGGGTGAGACCTGGACCCACTTTCACAACCAGATGGCAAGCTGGGACCAGGGTCTGTGCAGTATTGAGTGGGGATGCCTGGATGGACTGGGTCTGGGAGAAAATGCATAGAAAAAAATTGGACGGTATATATAGGAAACACATCTTAGGGAGTTTCTCCTCTAAAAGGAAGCAAGAAAATGGGGCAATAACTGAAGGAAGAAGTGGAGTATAAAGAGAGGCTTTTATTCAGAATGGAAGAAATTGCAGCTTGTTGATATGATTGTGGAAATAATCCAGGAGAAAATGGAAAATTCATGAAATAGGAAAGAAGCAGGGAGGGGCCCTATGACATAGGGGTTGTGAGGCAGAGTGTGGACTGTATCCTCTACCAGCTCCTCAGATGCCCCGTCTCTGGATCCTTCGTGGCAGGTAACGTTCATCTCTGACTACACATAAGATCACCTGGAGAGCTTTTAAAAAATATGGGTGCCCTGACCTCATGCCAGACCAATTGAAACAAAGTCTCTGGAGTGGGTCCCAGCTTTGGTGGATTCAGGGCCCCCTTGGGAGGGTCTTCTGTGCAGCTATGGCTGGGAACCCTTCAGCCCGTGTAGTTGCTCCCACGGTCAGTGTCTTGGAGCCCAGCCCGTCAGAGGGCAGTCGGGACTTGGTTAGCTCATATACAGGTCTCAACCCCTAATATGAACATTTCTGAAAGAATCTTTGTCTGAATATTCAGTTTCTGTAACCAAGTGCGCTTTTCCCATGAGCTCACTCTAGAGACAAATGTGTTTTGGCCGGATGGTCAGCTTAGGCAGATACCATGGTCACTTCCTGGCTGGCCTTTGGAGGGCATGTCGTTAGAACCCCTCGGTGACTGGGGTTTGTGTCCTTCACACCATCCAGGTGGACGAGAGAGAGCAGACAGGCACTGGAGCCAGACAAGGGAAAAATGAGTTGTCTCACAGATGAGCAGGAGACCAGGCCTCACAATGGACAGCACACCCTCCCAGCTCCCCTGCCTTCCCCTACACACACACACACACACACACACACACACACACACACACACACTTTCCATCCTATGTTAGGAACCAACCAGTTTTCTTGAAAGCAGGGTAAGCCAGTGCAATGGGTACAGACAATGGAAAAGTTTTACTGGACCAAAGTAAGAGACTAGGGTTGTCACAGAGACATGTCACCACTGAGAAATGTCTGTGTCTCAGGCATGCCTCAGTGGAATGTCAAATCTGGAGACCAAATATGAAAACTGGATTCAAGAGCAGTGAACTTTCTCCAAGCGTACCCTGCCTGATTCTTTTAGAAATTGACCCTTTTGGAAACTGCCAACCTGCAGGAAATGATTAAAATACCCCAAATCTAATAACTCCATTCCAGATTCCTCCCTGCTTTTGAATGATCCAACAGTTTGGGCCTGTATTTCTCATTATGTCTGACCAGACCAGAGAAACAGCTATGCCCCAAGGCCGCGAGGGCAGGGAGGTGGGAAGGGGAAATATCTTGGGGCCAAGCGTGTGGTGTGGCAGAAGCAGGACTACAAATTTAAGTTCTGGACCTCTAAACCAAGAAGAAAGGGTGTCCCCACTAATGTACCCCAAAAGGAAAAGAACTCCTGGTAAAGTCCCTCTTATGTCTTCCCAGCTCACTCCAACCTGCACTTACGTCTCCCATCTCCTTCATCTGAGTGCAAGTCACTAGGTTTTCTGTTCAACTGACCCTTGACTGGTACCACCTCATAACGTCTTCTGCATTATTGCCCTGTCGCTTGAGAATGCTGTGTGTCTACAACAAAATTATAAGCACCCTAAGATTTGAGATCCAGGTCCATTCACTCATTTATTCAACAAGTATTCACTGATTATGGACAATGTGCCAGATAGGCACTGCCCTGGGTGCTCGGGATACATCAGGACACAACAAGACAAAAATCTCTTATCTCGCAGGGATGCGGGGAGAGAAGGCAGACAGTGAACAATGGACGTAACAAATGAATCACACACTATGTTAAGAAATAATATAGGCTATAGAAAAAATAGAGCAGAGTAAGAGGTACTGCTTGAGTGAGTTCAAATTTTAAATAGAGATACATTGAGAAGGTGGCATCTGAATAGAGACTTTGAAGTTAACTGTGAGGCACCTGGGGAAAGAACACGCCAAACACTGAGCCCCAGTGCTCAGAGCACACAAACCAGGGTCGCCTGGTGTGTACAAGGAAGAAAGTGGTCAGTCACTGGGAGAGAGTGAGTGAGGCGAGCAGTAGGCGGTGAGGTTATGGGATGGAGAGTGGAGGGTCTTATGAGAACTTCAGCCTTTGCAGAGGCACAACGCAATCTGACTTACACTTGAAAGATCACTCGGCTGCTGGAACAGCCCGTGGGAAGACAAGGATGGAAGAACCATGACTAGTTAGCAGGGTTACGTCAATATTTCAGGCAAAAGTGATGATGGTGGCTTGACTCAGAAGGGAGCAGTGGCAATGAGAGAAGAGGTCAGACTCAGATGTGTCTTAAAGGCAAAGCTAACTTATTTCCCAAAGCATTAGACATAGGGCTTGAGAGGAGAGGAATCAAGAATGGCCCCAAGGTGCAGCCACTATGGAAAACAGTATGGAGATTCCGTAAAGAACTAAAAATAGAGTCGCCATATGATCCAGCAATCCCACTCCCGGGTATATACCTGGAGAAAACCATACTTCGAAAAGATACATGCACCCCAATGTTCAGCGCAGCACTATTTACAATAGTCAAGACATGGAAGCAACCTAAATGTCCATCAAGAGATGAATGGATAAAGAAGAAGTGATATATATATATATATATATATATATATATATATATACACACAATGGAATATTACTCAGCTGTAAAAAGAATGAAGTAATACCATTTGCAGCAACATGGATGGACCTAGAGATTATCATACTAAGTGAAGGAAGTCAGAAAGAAAAAGACAGATACCATATGATATCACTTATATGTGGAATCTAAAATCTGGTACAAATGAATTTACTTACAAAACAGAAACAGACTCACAGACATAGAAAACAAATTTATGGTTACCAAAGGGGAAAGGGTGTGGGAGGGGTAAATTAGGAGTTTGGGATTAGCAGATACAAACTACTGTATATAAAACAGATAAATAACAAGGTCCTACTGTATAGTGCAGGGAACTAAATTCAATATCCTATAATAAATCATAATGGAAAAGAATATGAAAAAGAAGATAGATAGATAGATAGATATGATACTGAATCACTGTGCTGTACACCAGAAACTAACACAACATTGTAAATCAACTATACTTTAATAAAAAAATTTTTTTAAAAATGACCCCAAGGGCTTTGGCCTAAGTAATTGAAAGGATGGAGTTGCCCTCAGTTGACAGGAAGAAGACTGAAAGGGGAGATTTGAGGCAGAGGGGGATTTGGGAGATCAGTTTTGCTGTCGACCAGTTTTGCAACTTAGACGGAGTTATTTAGCTCCTAGGTGCCTCGATTTCCTAATCTGTAAAATTAGAAAAGTAATAATTTACATGTCTTAGCAGTATTGTGAGTATTAAATGAAATGATTATGTAGAGTGCTTGGCGGAAGGCCTGACCAGTAGTAAGTGCTCAATAAATGTTAATTGTTATTATAGTGGAAGCTTAGTCAAAATTACTGACCTCTGACTGAAGTGAGAGTCCGCTTCTCACTTCAGAGTCCCTTAGAACAAAAGGATTTTTCTGACCCAAGATGTATTCCTATGAGTACATGTTTGTCACTCGACCAAGCCCAGGTGATTGAAAGGGGGCAGACAAGCCAAAACCATCCAGAGAAGAGGACCTATATTCAAATATTCAATCCCAATCTCCAACAGGTCCTACACAGAAGCTCAAATTAAAAAGACTAAAGCCATCACTGGGCAAAATAGAGATGCAGGTGGAGTGTGTGGTAATCCAGAATATGAAGTAAGGTCTTGGACTTGCCTTTGTTTCCTGGGCAGCCTGTTTGGAGGACAAGGTTTTTAGATCAAAAACTATCCCCTGGGTCTGAGTAAAGGGTTAGACTTGTCAGTACCAGTCTCAGCCTGCCCAGTCCATCACCTGGAACCAAAAATAATTTTAAAATATGTAATTGCGCCTCTTTTTTTCTTGCTTTATTTGGTGCCCATTTGGACAACCGTGTCCAAGATCTGCAATGAATAACTGTTGCCTCTGCCAGGAGCAGAAATTCCATGAAGTTTTACAGGAAAGAGATTTTTCCATCCAAGAGCTAAAAGATTCCTATACTAATGGTAAACTTTGTTGAGCTCCATGACTATAGAAAATGGTCAAACATCCAAAGCCCTCTCTTTCCGGCATATTAAACACTTCCCACCTCTAGAGTCTTCACTGGACTCCTTTTTCTTCTCCAACTCTAGCAATAGGTTGAGAAAGTCACTAATATGGTGCTGCTCTAAGGGAAACAGAAAAAAAGAAGTTTGTCCTTTTGAGAACAAAGCAAGTAAATTTAGGACCTTAAGGAACTTTTCATGAAAGGTTGTCTTCTTCTGGATAAGTACCTTAAAATTCTATAATTTCCCACCCAAGGTGTACAAAAATCAGAGAATCATTCAACAAGTATTTCTCAAACTCCTCCTGTGTCTCCAGTGCTCCATTTACATTTTACAAGTCGCTGTCCCTAAGGAGCTTAAAATCCAGCTTGGGAAATGAGTCCAACAAGCACATAAAAGAGTATGTAACAAAGACCAAGATTGTGGAAGCCAGGTGTATAAATGCTATGGGATTTCAGAGAGGAGAAGAAGGGGTGAATCCAGAAAGAGTCACAAGGGCTTCATGGAGGCCATAAAACCCAACAGGTGATTTGAAAAATGATAAGAACAGGTAAGAAGTGGGAAGGGGCCCTCCCCTAAAGAGAAACCAACGTGAGCAAGGTCTAGATATGGCTATGAGCCTAGTCTGTCCATGGTCCTTCCCAGGAACCATGATTGTTTTCTTCCTTTCCTCCCATTTTGTATCAATTTCTGGTGCCTTCTAATTGGGGGCCATTTCTCAGGTTGGCAACTACTCTCCTAGGAGGTACACTCCACACCCTTGATCACCTGGTGTGTAACAGTGAGGCCCAGCTGATGCTTCTCCCTATTAAATATGATTAGGATTCGATTTGTGTTGGTTTCCAGGGTGGAGAATCACAATATTTAAAGAAAAAAAAGAGGGGCTTCCCTGGTGGTGCAGTGGTTGGGAGTCCGCCTGCCGATGCAGGGGACACGGGTTCATGCCCCGGTCCGGGAAGATCCCACATGCCGCGGAGCGGCTGGGCCCGTGAGCCGTGGCCGCTGGGCCTGCGCGTCCAGAGCCTGTGCTCCGCGGCGGGAGAGGCCACGGCAGTGAGAGGCCCGCGTACCACAGGAAAAAAAAAAAAAAATAGATAACCAACAAGGACCTACTGTAGCACAGGGAACTAAACTCAAGATGTTGTAATGACCTATAAGGGAAAAGACTGTGAAAAGGAATGTATATATATACACATACATATGTGTGTGTATATATATATATATATATATATATAAACTGAATCACTGTGCTGTACACCTAAAACTTCCACAAAATTGTAAATCAACTATACTTCAATTTAAAATTACTTTAATTAAAAAAATAATTTTTTTTATTTTAAAAATAAAAAAAAGAGTCATTCTCTCTCATGCACAGTGTAGCCCATATACTCCTAGAGGAAAAACAGACTGTCTCATTCACTATTGCAACCCAGCACCTGGCATAATGCCTGAACATAGTCATTACTCAGTAGATAGCTGGTGACTGAATGAGTGAATGAATGGACTCAATCAAGGGTCACACTGAGCCCATGATTGTACCTGCTGGTAGGAGAGGAAGGGAGCCAGAATGAGGTAGGATTAGAATAGGGGCACCCAGCTGGTTGGAGGGTAGGCCTCCAGAGAGGATGACCAGCAATCCAATGTGCATATCCAAGGAGCACGGGGAGCTTGAGCCTGAATTAAGAGGACCAAATCTACCAGATGAGAGACCACAACCAGTGAACCAGGCAGGGCAAAAGTCAAAGGCCTCTTTAGAGCGGCGCTAACTCCACAAGAGCAGACCTGGAGAAGGGGATCTAGAAATAGCCCACTCAACTGGATCAAGATTCAGGACAGGCTCTGGCCCATGAGAGTCTATAGCACAAGGCTGGAAGGCAAGCAGAACCGCAGAGACTGATATGGACTCGAAGTAACTACGTTTGCTAAGTCCAAGGAACACAAAGATATAATACATGAGAAACAGACAAGTACTCCAAGGATTTGCAATTTAATATGATAAGTTCTTTAATCGAGAAACAAACAACGCCTAGTGATACCAGGAAGCGGAGTGTCTGGGGAATCAAAGAAGGATTCACAAGAGAGATAATAAGTGAACTGGGCCAGGAAGAAAGAGTAGGGATTTACTCAGGGTATGGCCTGGGTAAAGGCATGTTTGGGGCCAGTGGGGCTGTGATTGGTTGGGGTGGGGTATTAGGAGAGAAAGTAGAGACAAAACAATTGGGACCAGTTGGAAAGCCTTCCTTAGCTGCCATATTTTGGAGCTGCTTTAATATTTAATTTAAATATAATACAGGATGCAGTTTTGATGTTGAATTCCAGCATCTCCTCATTCAGGAAATAAACATCTTTCATCTTCAAAAAAAGAACCTAGATAACTAGAGAAAAGCTGTGACATAGGGAACACTGGCGTGCCCTGAGTTCACCCTGGAATAGGCTTCGGACAGAGGGCAGGGACCACCTTCCAACACTGTCTACAGAGTTCTGTTCTAGGCGACTTCCTGGGCGTCCATTTTGTAAGTCAGTTCACTTCTGTTACTAATTGCTTTGAAGTTACTTAGGAAAATGCAAATCCAGCCTAGGTTTATAGGCATATAAGTATCTAGGTAAACAAACAGTTGGCATGACTGCCCTTGCCAAAATTTCTTGAATTTCCCCAGCCTAGTAGGGAATGAATCCAGCAGCCTGTGCTGAGTGGCAATCTCGCCTTCCAACATAATAAAAAATTATTGCTCCCTCTTCAGAAAAAGTAAAGATCAGAGAAGACTTTTTTCTTCTATTTCTTTTCCAAGGTAAACAAAATAGTCCAGCAATCAAAATAGGTAGCTATCTTTGGAGTAGCTAATTCATACCAGCAGCTATAAGCATGTGGGCCTCTTCATTAAGGAAAGAAGCGTAGAGAAGCAGTTGCTGGTGGTAAATGGGGCCAAAGATCAGGACTAACGTGTATTGAAAAAGTACTGTGGGCAAAGTGATAGGGAACTCAAAAAAGAACAGCCTGTGCTTGGCCTCCAGAAGCCTACAACGTAGTTACCAAGGCAGAATACATACTCCAAGAGGTAAATATATATATTTGGGGGTGCAAAAGGCAAATGTCACAGGGCACCCAGAAATTCTTCGTCTATTCCAAAGACTCGTGAGCCTCCACCCAGGCCTGTGCATAAGTAAATTGACACAAGCACTACAGACTTTGGGGAGAGCCCACTTAACGGGCTTAGTGGGTTACTTCTCAGTTACCCTAAGAAGGCATTCACCTCTTCCTGCAAAAGGGAGCTGGACAAATCATTTTAGAAATTCAAGGATAACATGTAGGCAGCTCATAGTTTACTCAGCCCAAAAACTCTGTCCCTTAAGACAAAAACTCTGTCTTTCCCCCAACAAGACCCTCCCCAAACTGTTTCTCAATTACAGGAAACAGCCCTTGGAGAAGACAAGTCCCTTCCAAACAACCAGTGGAAGGGCAGGACCAGGGCCCACACCCTGACATTCCCCGTAGATTTCTTCACCCTAACATCATTCTACTTCCTGTCCAACTCACTCCCACACCCATCTCTCTCCTTCCTCATTCAACCACCGTCTCTTCACAGACGGTGAAGGATTCTTAACCCGGAAGAATAAGGGCAGACTGGATTGGTGGCGAAATAGGAGACTGACCTTGCAGAGAGTTTGAATGACAGAAAATGGAACCTAGGCTATGGGAAGCCATTCAAAGGAAGCACAAAGCAATGTTTTTCGAAGACTTTGGGATCAGATCAATGTGGCAAAAATCCCAGCCCTTAAATAGCTGGCAGAGGTCCTCGTACACAGTAGATACCCAATTTTAGTCTCCTTGCACTGATGTTATAGGCTCTCTAAGAATCAGTGCGGTGACACGGTTTCCAAAGAGACTCTGACTTCTGGTTGACTTAACAGAAGTATGGTATCTGCGACTTAAGGAAGTGATGGAACCTTGCAACTTGGTGAAGGCAAAATCTCCTTTCAAGTATTATATTAAATAGTAAGGACACTTCAAAGGAAAACCTTGAAAAACTGAATATGTGAAAAAAGTTTACCAAATATGGTAGATCAGATAGAATAATAGAATTGAGACTGTTTAGGCTGAAGACATGAAGAAAGACTTCATGGCCATTTTTCTTTGAAGGGCTGTCCTGAGGTGCATCTGCTTTTATTACACAATAAAATACAACATCTACACAGATCTAAACAAAAATAAATAATATAAAGTAATAAATATACACTAAAAATAAACTAATAATAATAAACATGAAAATACAACATCTATACAGAGCTAAGGAGTAGAATAGGCCGTTAGACAGTTTGTGTTTCAGTTTTTTAAAAGGTCCTTCTAATTGGATGCTACAAACAGGTGGGAATGAGCTTCCTGTTGTATTCAAGTTGTATTCAAGTCCAGGCAACTAGACAAGCTGGCATAATTACATAAAGGCCATTCATGCATCCGATAGGCCATTGGACTGGAAAAGCTTTCAGGCTCCTTCCAACGCTGAGAGTCTGAAACTCTAGAACTAAAAGTAAGCTAGTGAAAGAGTAAGGAAAACATTAGCAGTCCTATACAGTGTAACAAATGAGTTTGGCTTTTATATTTTGAAAATAAATATGAGAGCCTCTCGTTGGTGACACTGGAGACTGCAGTTCAAACTAGCCAACACCCCCCCCAACACAAATGAGATTATGTTTCAGACCAAAGTGAACTAAAAGCTCCTCCCAAGAACCATTTGTGTTCAAATAACCTCAAATACACCCTCTCATTTACAGGCAATTGATACACTAGTCACAAATCATTCTCATCTATTTATTAGCTAGTCTCAGCAGAGCCGTACATAATTCGAGGCCTTTTTTTACGATATCCAATATTTTTTTTATTATTATTAACAAGATGACCTGTGGTTTCTTGTACGGTCATTAGAAAGGGCAAAAGACCACAGGCACATCAGAATGCCAAACTCAGATGTCATGCTGTTTATGAACTGAAATAAAAAGAGTTTGGCAGCACCTCTATTTTGATAACGCTTGTATGCATAAAAACCTTTTCAAATATGTTTTGGAGGATTGAGCTGATTTGTTTTTCTTGGATATTTGAGGAATTGGCTTTCAATACTTTTATCTCAAAGCATTTTAAAGGATATTTGCCCTAAGTTTGAAATATCCTTGTTTTGAGAGTAAATGAGGGGATAAAAAGGATTTTTCTGAATCTGTGCTTCAGGAAACTCTGAGATAAGCACATAATAAGATGGTAATATTTATTTTTAGAAATAAAAGTTAAACCCAAATACTAATCCATAACCAAGATAAATACAAAGGACCAAACTCAGCAGTTACAAAACACAAGCTTGTTAGACTGGATGCTCAGATATCAAACAACCAAGCTTCTTTGAATACAAAATAAGAATCCCCAGTCTCTGAATAAGAACCTGAGAGAAAGTACACGCCCTCAGTGTACGAACTTTAGTGAAAATGACCAGTATGTGCATTTATGCCTGCTCTTGGGTCATTGGGGGCTATTCCAAAGGGTTGAGTCTTTTGGGTTGAGCGTTCTGGATTCACAAATCCAGTCGTGCGAGGCACAATTGCAGGAAGACGTGCACAGTTTAAAGAGGGTCCAAAAGTGTGTGCGTGTGGAGAGAAAGAGAAAAGGGTGGAGGTGCTAAGGCAGGAAGAGAGGGAGGACAGATTGATAATTTGGGAAATACGACCGAATCGCAGAGAAAGCCTGAGAGCATCTTCTGTCTGCCAACCCTAAAATAATGCCAGCTCTTTAAACGATCCAAATTTGGCAAAAATCAGTGAACTAGGCTATCACAGAACTGGAGGAGACAGCAACCAAACCCAGGCCACACTGTCCTGGTTGGGAGATTACAGTCACAGTGCACCAGATCACAAGCTCTCTCCGGGTCCTTACACATATCTTCTGATCAGGATATTATTGGGGATGTGATTGACATTGTTTGCACTCCCAAAGAGCAGACAAACTCTTTCCTCTGCTCCCTACACAGTGACAAGGTCCCACCAGGGTATATGAGCGCCATTCCTTTTGCAAAGCAGCCAACTTCTCACCTGTTCATTAGGGCAGCAAGGAAATTCAAAGGTCAGTGATTTAATTTACAGCTCCCCAAAATAAGTGTCTGTGCCACAAGCAGTACATAACTAGCGTTCCTTTGTTGTAACTGTGGTTGCTAGAACAGATGTTAGTTTAGCCAGTGCCCAAAGCAGTGGGCTTAATATTTTGTTTCATTTATTTAAAAAATTAAAAAGCACTTGAATAATTGGCAACTAAAATATTCCTGGGTTTCTTTTACATACCATCCAGTATCGGGAAAACTGCTTCATTTGCAGGCCAGGGAAGCATGAAAAGTACAGCTAAGGCAATTTTATTTTATCTGCATGGCCCAAATTCATGGACTTAGAAGAGGTAGCTTAAAAGCTTAAGGCTTTAAAGATTGTATGTAAAGGGTGCAGACTCACCGAAATAAATATCTCACAAAGGCTGTTCATGACAGAGTCCAATCCGGCAACCTCGGTTGACCTTCGGCTGCTGGCCTTAAAATTCGTGAATGCAAATTTTAGATCCCTAACAGATTCAAATATTTGATGATAAGCCAGGATTTGTGTTTCATAATTCCTCACTCTAAATAAAGTTATGTTCATCCTTACTCTGTGCCTTTGATCACATTTCACTTTTCTCCTGGAAGGCCCTCTCCTCTCCACCTACCCAAATTTCACCATGGCTACAAGGCCTGCCAAGTGCTGCCTGGACCTGCCCCAGGTCGCCTCACTGATCTTGGCAAGGCCCCTGCACTCCCTCTGCTCTAAGCTCCAGCACTGTGGTTTATGGTATCATTTAGAGATTAACTGCACATAATGCGTGCTGCTCTCTGAGCAAACTCTGTGAATCAGTCCTGACTTTCTAACTGGACAGTGTTAACAACTTCTAGGATTGTAGGCTGACTTTGTTCATCTTTCTGTGTCCCTACTGATGAGCGTGTGTCAGAAACTCAGTAGAAAATGATTTTTTGGTTTCGCAATACCCTATTATGCAGTTTAGAGACATTGTTTTAAGGACTAGATCATCACGGTCACCAATAGTAAGCATCTATCTCTGGACAGTGCCACCCAATCATAAACATGGCTTCCACCTTTCCAAGTTCATAATCTAAAGCAACAGCTAACAGTATAGAGAAGGAATGCCTGCTTACAGATAATAGATAATAATGATGCTGACTGATATATGATCAATAAGACCAATTGAGCATATGCATTAAATAAATAGTTACATTAAAGGCAAGTAGACAAGTCCCTGTAGCTAATGGAACAAAAAATGAAAGAGAGAAATTAGTCTTTCGCTTCCAATGTCATAGCATTTGAACATTACTAAGTAACTTTCTCTGTAATCCTATTTCAACAGCCCACTCACAGGAACTAAGGCATTCTGAATACTTATGAGTTACATCTTGTCTGCATTATTCTCTAAAAACTGGTTTTGATTAACAAGCTCTATGCATTTTATGGAAAGAAAAGTGCTGAATGAATCCAAGGCCTACTTATTATGACCCTCACCATTGCGAGTGACTTGAAATGTCTCTACTGGGTCAGGGTGACAAGAGGATGCTGGAGAATCTTGATACAGAGTGTCCTGCCATGATAAGGACCTCAAAGCTTGAGTGTATAGGCGTGTGGCATCAATCTTCCCCTTCACTGCGTACTAATGATGGCTTATCTAAGTCCTTCTGGTATTATTTTTATAAGGCAAAACGTAATAAGATGTATAGCAAACTAGAATTGACACATCCAAATTATTACTGCTCCTTCAAAATATTTACCTTGGAAAGCTGTATACTTAAGAACGCTGTCAAAATTTCAGCTACCTCCTGCACTCCTGCTGTGAAATTGCCGTGACTCTGAAGGCACAGTATTTGAATAGCCTCTGTCGGGGAATTAGGGAAACATCATCATCATTTGATATCAAAACAACTCCAAACGTTGTGGGAACCAGGTGTGGTGAATGGTGGGTTATCAAGCTGGGAACCTCACTGATAAAAAACAAAGCATGACTTAGAAGATATCAGATTTACTTTTGGCGGCCTATAAATTAGTTTGACAAACACTTCCAAGGGAGATGTTTCAGAATTCCTTTGAGCACTGGTTGAATCATTGGAGAGTCTCCAGCATCCGAAGCCACCAGTTGGGAGGGAATTAGATTCATTTGGGTGTGGGAGTGCTACTATATTCACTACATGGACAGCCTCATTACTTTATAGCCCTGCTTTTGAAAAAGAGTTCCACAAGGGCTTAGGTAATTCTCACCTAATATGTTTTCTATACTGCCTACTTCGAGGGTTAAGGAATCCAGTATCTTCAGTGCCTATCACTTTTATTGCCATTTCTAGCCCAGATTACCTCTCAGGTAGTAAGAATAAATCATCATATTTGATTACGTTTTACCCCCATTAATGTTTGATCAACTTTAATGGAAGCTATTAAATTTACCATTGGAAAACTCACTTGGATTTCCCTTTCCTTGACATTGTGATGGCAACCTGAGGGCCTGTGGCTTCCCAAATATGTAACCTCGGACCACCCACCAACAGCATAGCTCAGTCACAGTTGCAAGAGGTTGTTCACAGGAATCAAATTTATTTACCTGAGCCAAGTCTGGGCACATCACCAGGAACATGGCTTGGGCATAGAAACAAGGGAAGAATGGAAAGGAAAGTCACAGTTATTGAAGGAGGCCTGTGCCAGGATCTGTACATACTTTATCCTATGTAACAGCAAATCAATCCTGGGAAGTAGGAGTTATCTCAATTTCATATATGTTGAGAAAAGGAAGTTTAAGAGAGAGGTTGCATAAGTTGCCTAAAGCCCACATATCAATTAGTGGAAGAATTAGGACTTAAATTTAAATTTTACTGAGTCCAGAAATTCAGTTATTTGTAGTGAGGTGGATGGACCTAGAGTCTGTCACAGAGAGTGAAGTAAGTCAGAAAGAGAAAAACAAATACCGTAGGCTAACACGTATATATGGAATCTAAAAAAAAAAAAAAAGGTTCTGAAGAACCTAGGGGCAGGACGGGAATAAAGACGCAGACCTACTAGAGAATGGACTCGAGGACACGGGGAGGGGGAAGGGTAAGCTGGGACGAAGTGAGAGGGTGGCATGGACATATATACACTACCAAATGTAAAATAGATAGCTAGTGGGAAGCAGCCACATAGCACAGGGAAATCAGCTCGGTGCTTTGTGACCACCTAGAGGGGTGGGATAGGGAGGGTGGGAGGGAGACGCAAGAGGGAGGAGATATGGGGATATATGTATACGTATAGCTGATTCACTTTGTTATACAGCAGAAACTAACACACCATTGTAAAGCAATTATACTCCAATAAACATGTTAAAAAACAAAAGCAAAATTTACTGCAAAGCTCAGGCTCTTTGCAGCAAGGCTGGCGAGCTGTTTCCAGTGACGGGACCATGGAGGGGGTGGTGAGCAGCCTGGGGCAACGTTGGTGCCTGTGCCATTTCTGCCCCCCACAAGCGGTGGAAGGCATTAATCTGCCAAACCGTCATTTCCCTCAGTCTAATAAATACTTGAGGAACAAGTCCTTTTGTGTTTGAAACATTGTATTACATCTCAAAGTCACAAAGATGAGTAAAGTCATATATATGTCCTCCAGGGGCTTAGAGTTCAATGAAAGGCACATAATGATATAATATCTATAATATACAGGAGACGGTAAGATAGAGATATAAGATAAAATGAGAGCCCAAACTCAGAGTTCAGTGGTAGCATTTACTTGTCTGTATTCCCCACTCAACTACAAGGTGTATGATTAGAAAGACCGTGTCCATCTTTACGCCAGTGCTTGTAGAGGGCCTGGCACATAGTAGGTGTTCAATAAATATGTAAGGTATAAATGCACCGGGTGGAGCCTGAGCTAAGACTTGAAAGATGAAAAACAGTTGCCCAAGCAATGAAAGGAAGAAAGGGTGTTTCAGGGAGAAGAACATGAGAGAGCAGTGAGGTGTATACAGGGAACTACACGTGGTTGAGTTTTGTCAAAGCACAAAATGTAAGGAAGGAGGTGGTGAGAAAGGAGGTTGGAGAAAAGAGAGGCTTAGTTGTGAAGGGCCTTGAGCCAAGGACTCTTGGACTGAGGGATCCATAAATGGGTTCTGGGGATTTGATGGACCACCCCCACCTCCAAAATTATAATCAAAATTAGTGAGCTTGTGTACAAATGTGAATGTGTACTTTTCCGAGGAAAGGGTGTATCACTTTCATCAAAGTCTCCAGTATTAAGAACTCTGGACAGTGAAGAGGTGTTGAAGAGTTCATGGGTGGGCAGAGCTGTCATAATAACATTTTAGGTCGATGACTCTAGATGCAGTGGTAGAGGATGGAATTTGACTGACAAGGATGGTGGTGGAGGAACCAGTGAAGCGATAACTACAGCTGGCCAGAAAAAAAAAGTAGTAAGATTCTAAGCCTAATCAAGTATTGGAGAAGGAGTAGACAAGGGCAGATTCAAGAAGTCCTTAGGTGGTCAAAGGAGCAGATGTGCTGATAGGAGGGTGTGACCTCAGGTAGGAGAGAGAGGGAGAAAAAGAAAACTGAGATGGACTTCCAGATTTCGCACTTGGATTGATGGGTAGTACCATTGAATAAGGGGAAGAGAACGAACAGGTTCGAAGGGGAAAACAGGGAGCTCAGTTGGAACTGTTGAGTTTGCAGTGTCAGTAGGACCTACCAGACAGTGGAATGACCCTGACTATGACCCTGAAGCATAAGGAGAGATCTAGTCTAGAGATAAAGAGTTGAGTCATCAATATCTAGATGAGAGTTTAAACTATGAAAGGAAATGAGACAGCCCATGTTTAGAAAGTTTTAGAAAGAGTTTTAGAAAGAAAAACAGCAAGAGACCAAGAATGAATCCATGGGTCATACAACATGGTTAGCGTATTGAATGCCACCGAATTGTATACTACAAACGGTTAAAATGGCAAATGTTATGTGTATATATATTTTACCATAATTTTTTTTTTCTTTGCGGTACGCGGGCGTCTCAGTGTTGTGGCCTCTCCCGTTGCAGAGCGCAGGCTCCGGACGCGCAGGCTCAGCGGCCATGGCTCACGGGCCCAGCCGCTCCGCGGCATGTGGAATCTCCCCAGACCGGGGCACGAACCCGTGTCCCCTGCATCGGCAGGCGCCACCAGGGAAGCCCTACCATAATTTTTTAAAGTGAAATAAAAAGTAGACACTTCAGGCACAATAAAAAGTATATACCTTTCTTGGGCTTCCCTGGTGGCTCAGTGGTTGAGAGTCCGCCTGCCGATGCAGGGGACACGGGTTCGTGCCCCGGTCCGGGAAGATTCCACATGCCGCGGAGCGGCTGGGCCCGTGAGCCATGGCCGCTGAGCCTGCGCGTCCGGAGCCTGCGCTCTGCAACGGGAGAGGCCACAACACTGAGACGCCCGCGTATCGCAAAGAAAAAAAAAAAAAGTATATACCTTTCTTAAAAAAATGGATCCATGTGGCATGCTGACATTTAAGGGACTGCATACAAGGAAAAGCCCATGGGGAGGCGGGCAAGGAATAATCAGAGATAGGAGGAAGGAAGCTGAGGAGAGCACTGCCGCAGATGCCAGGGCAATAGAATTCCAATAAAATGCAGGGTGGGATGGGTGGAGAAGTTAGATAATGGCTAAAGTTACTTCCAGAAATAACAGTCAGAATATATAAGCTCTGGGAGAGAATTTTGGTCTCTGGGCTTGCCCATCCAGAACTTCTCAGCAGCAATAAAATGACTTAAATTTCATCTTTCGAAAGAAAACTTGCCTGTACTCTGCCAGCTTTGTCTGGGCAGGAAACAGAGCTCATACCAGCTGCTGAGGATGGTTCGAAATTCCACTTCAGAGCACTGGAATGTGACACCTCCCAAGTGGGAGCAAAGCTGCCTGGGGTGGAGCGTGACGGGTGCAGCAGGGGGTACAGAGCCTTCCAGCCTCCCTCGGAGGAGCTGATAGTCCTCTGCCTGCTCACAGGTTCTCCCATCTGAGCAGGAAATGTCAGCATGTCCTTGGTCCCTTAATCTCTGTCTGCACATCCCCCTCTCACCCAGATGGCCTCTTGGGTATTTAGAACAAGCAAGTTGCCATGAGATCACAAGATCATGGACCAGAACTGCCCGTAGTGGAAGGGCCTCTTTGCCTTGAGTGCTTTTCAACAGTGCCTCAAAGACATTCTCACTCAATACCAGAGAAATAGGGACAGGGCTGTGGATGGAGGGAGGAGAGGAAGAGGGACCACTGGGTAGCCTCACGTCATAGCAAAGTCTCCTCGTCGCGTCCTGGAGTGCCCTGTGGCATCATCATTTACCAACTGAAACCAGGGAAACAACCTTGCCAGCTTTTAAAAATATCTAATGGATCAACAGCTGTTTTCCTGTCATATTTTTGGCAGAGTTTGGCTAATAGCCCTTCAATGTGGCAGAATAAACCTGCTAATTCATTCTTCAGGTTAAATGTTTAAAAGACGGCCTCATCTAACCATGTGAAAGAATCTGAGTACCTTTAGTAACTCAGTGGTGATTTTCAGAATCCACAAAACCTAGCCTAGATCCTAGAACTGCAGCAAACCCACCACCCATCAGGGAGGGCTCTCCTTAACCCTCTGTTAATAATTCCTGTACACTGTTTTCAAAATGTAAGTGTTACAATTACCAGGGTCCATCCTGGGGGAAGTTAAAATAAGAGATATTGGAGGGATCCCTGTCCTGGGGGCAAAAAAGCATGTGAAAAAATAGAAATGAGACCCTCAAACCATATATGAAAACCTCAGTATTGCCTTTGTTGTTGCGGACTGGAGACTAAGGCTGAGTGTGGCAGCAAATGGGCTGGAAACTGAAGCCCAGGATTCAACAGCTTTGCCAACCTCGTCGCGGGCATGGGGCCTGTCTAGGGAAGACTCACAGCCAGGGGCAGAGTTACGGGAACGCTGATGAAGTTTAAGTCTCAGGGATGCTCATTTGAATGGGTCCCTTCTAGGCCTCCTAAGGTCCTGGGAGGGGTGCTTATTATTTTGCATTTGTATTTTTATGTTCTTTTTCTTAAAGAGGCCTCCCCAAATCGCACAAGCATCAGGCCCCGCACAAAACCAGCCTGCATGGAGCAGAAGAAGACAGCCTCTGCTCTCTCTCGGTGGGCAGCACGCTCCCCAGATAGGAAGGGGAGAGCAGAGGCCCATGTGCGCTGTGCTCAGGCCTCGTTTACTGAATGAGTAAAGGGGAAGAAAGGCCTGGAGTTTTACACACAGTGCCTTCAACGTGGAAGGATACACAGGAGTGGGGAAGGATGCTCCCTCCTTAACTGAGACAGTTTTCCAGGCAGAACTGAAGACACTTCATTGGCTACATAATAACCCCATGCCTGAACGACAAGGAAGAATCCCAGTTCAAACCCAGCTTGGAGATGGGGGATTCCACCAAGTTTCTTTAAGTTGAGCTTCCCCCAGTATCCCATCATTCCTCTCAGTTTGACCCTCCTCCCTTTACCCTGGCCGGCAAGCAGCTAAGGCCTATACAGAAGCCAGGGGGAACAACAGGCAGGGGCCCACTGGGGGCCTTCCCCCTTGTGGGGACAGTTTTTTTTTCCCCTTTTCTTTCTGTTTTTTTAAAGATAAAATGTTCAGAGCCAAAAAAAAAAAAAAAATCCACCATAAAAAAAAACAAGACAGGAAGGAACGGCGATGCCTGATGCTCTGTTGCCCATAGGCCTCCCTCTCTCCTGTCACACAAGATCCCTCGCCCCCCTGCCGTGAGTCAGAAATCCAAAATTACTAGAAACCTACCATGTGAGAGATGCTTTCATTATTCAAGTTTCCAAATCTATTCTCTTGAAAACAATGCTTCCTCATCTTAAAAGATGCCCTCGTTTGGTGAGCCGGGGACAAAGTCATTTTAAAAACCCATGATGGGGGCTTCCCTGGTGGCGCAGTGGTTGAGAGTCCACCTGCCGATGCAGAGGACACGGGTTCGAGCCCCGGTCTGGGAAGATCCCACATGCCGCGGAGCAACTGGGCCCGTGAGCCACAACTACTGAGCCTGCGCGTCTGGAGCCTGTGCTCCACAACAAGAGAGGCAGTGATCGTGAGAGGCCTGCGCACCGCGATGAAGAGTGGCCCCCACTTGCCACAACTAGAGAAAGACCTCGCACAGAAACGAAGATGCAACACAGCCATAAACACATAAAAATTTAAAAATATATATAAAAAGCCATGATGCAGGGATTTGCCTTGCAAGCCAGGCAGCCTTCAGGGAAATTTATCCTAACAAGGAATGACCAGAGGAAGGAGCAGCCTGAGCATCTGCCCTCGTGTTTAATATTCTGTGTCTGCGTGCTCCACCGCAGGCCTCTGTGACATCTTACACCTCAGCGTTCATAGGGAAAAAGGCATAAAACTACTACTTATTGAAGAAAATGGATGTCCCCTCCCCTAACTGGAAGATGTACCTCCTTAGCACCGCTTCCTTTCATCTCTAGTCACACCCCAAAGCCCCCCACCTCCTGCTGAAAATATTTTAAACCAAAGGGCCATGTTGATTTATTAAACTTTATTTTTCCTTTTTAAAGAAAATAAGAAATTAACTTGTGTTGGTATCTAGGCTGTTGGGAAGATAACAGTGGCAGGAGGCAATCTTTGGTTATTTATCTGCTGCTGCCTTCCCTTCTGAAATCTCTTTCAAAGCTTCCAGAGAATTCCATGCAGAGGCTGCCCAGCAAGGACAGGAGCAGAGTTTGCTGGGCAGGTCAGCTCCTGCTCTCGCTTCTTGTCAGAAAGTCAAGTCCAGGCAAGGCCCCACTCAGGCTCCCCTCCCCGGCGTCAGAGAGCCTGGAGGATGCATCCGCTTCCAAGCCTGGAGGCTGGCTGGTTCGGAACTTCTGCGTGGTGAGGAAGCCACCTCGCCTCCTGCCATTCAGCCATCCAAGACAGAGCCTGGGCAGGCGCATTTAGGCCCTGACCCAAATGGCCCTGCTCAGCCCCATGGTGGAGGCCGTGTGGGCCCAGGGGTCTTTTCAGTCCTACCACCCTGTGCCCTGGTGAAGGGAGGAGCAGAGGCCGAGTCCACACGCTTGTCCTGAGTCAGGCTGAGAGCAGTGGTCAGCCCATGACCCTCCTGAGCTCCGATCCAGGAAGAAGCTTTGGGGAGCAGGCAGCGCGTAACACAGAGTGCGCCAGCAGACAGTGAGCTGGGACACAGGAGGGTAGGTTGGAGGCCAAAGCCCAAGGAGCCAAGGCGGTTTGCACCAGTGCAGGAGGACAGAGCCAGGTTCTGGGCCACCAGGCTACATGGTGTGGGCTGTGGAACATTCCACATGCCTCCCGGCCCATGGCAGAGTCTTAGCACCCAAAGGGGCTTTTCATCTTGGGACTAGATGAAAATGCAAAAGGATTCATTTAGAGTAGCTGAACTAATTTCACGAATGAAGCAGATACTAAACAGGGCAGATGTGTATGTATTTCTACTACATACTCATATTCATTCAACAGGTAACACAGAGCCATGCTTACATGATTGTCAATTCCTCTTCACAAGGTAATTGATAGAAATTCCAATTCAAGATCATAAGGGGCAACCAGGCCCTGCTGTGGCCTCCATCCCTTTCGGACTTCACTCTGAAATACACTTGCACTATGTGACTCTCTGATCCACCCGGAGCCGTGTGGATGAACTTCCTTCCATCAGATGGAGCGATTACAAACACGGTCTCAGTCTCTCATGCAGCTGCCTTATGTTTAGTCTTTCAAGTATAGATATTTCTTAAGCGAATTTTTTATAAATCTGGCATTAGAGTGTAATGATGAAGTGGAAGGGCACAAGGTTCTAAAATCAGACTGTGAAGGTTCAATTCCCAGTTTTGCAACATTAAAATTGAGGGCATATAACTATGTCCGTAAGTGGTACAGGAAGGGTCTGGGTAAGTTACATACCTTCGCTGAGTCTCCTTGTTCCTTATTCAAAAAGGGGATAACAGTTCCTGCAACAAGACTGCTTTAACAAGGCTCGTTTAATTAAATGAGCTCATGCATAGGTAGCACTTTGCCTAGCGCCGGGAATGCAGATAGCACACAATAACAGTCGGTATCGTTAGTAAAATTAGTACAAAGACATCCATGACAATGCAAGAGTTTCAGAAGGAGTGACCCTGTAAAATGTCATCCTAAAAGACTGGGAGGGACTGCAGGAGCCTTCCACCTGGGCCTTCGACCTCCAGTCTTCCCCTCAGGTCCATACTCTATGCACTGAAAGCATTTACTTCCCAAGAAACAAGTCCGATCACAGTCTCCCCAGGTTGAAGCCACTCAGGCTCAAGATAGAAGCCATGCCCCTCAGCTTGGGCTCCAACAGTGGGGACCCTGCCTCCTTCACCCCTACACCATGCACTTTGTGTTTGCTTTCTGTGCAGGAATGCCAAGCTCTCCTTCGCCCTGAGGGCGAGAATCCAGTGTCACCTCCTCAGTGCTAGTTCCAGACACTTAGTTCTTAGTGCTTGCTGAGGGCAGTAACCTGCTGGTTGAACTTGTAGGCTGTGGAACCAAATGGCCCAACTCTGTTAAAAATTTAGTTTATTGAAATATAGTTGATTTACAATGTTAATTTCTGCTGTACAGCAAAGTGATTCAGTTATACACATATATACATTCCTTTTCATATTCTTCTCCATTTATGGTTTATCACAGGATATTGGCTATAGTTCCCTGTGCTATACCGTAGTACCTTATTGTTTATCCATTCTCTATATAATAGTTTGCATCTGCTAATCCTAAACTACCAATCCATCCCTCCCTCCCCCTTGGCAACCACAAGTCTGTTCTCTGTCTGTGAGTCTGTTTCTGTTTCATAGATAGGTTCATTTGTGCCATATTTTAGATTCCACATATAAGTGATATCATATGGTATTTGTCTTTCTCCATCTGACTTACTTCGTTTAGTATGATAATCTCTAGGTCCATCCATGTTGCTGCAAATGTCATTATTTCATTCTTTATTATGGCTGAGTAGTATTCCATTGTATATATGTACCATATCTGCTTTATCCATTCATCTGTCAGTGGACCTTTAGGTTGCTTTCATGTCTTACCAAATGGCCCAGTTTTAAATTCTGGTTTCTCCCTGTGACCTTGGGCAAGTTGCTTCTTCTGTCCTTGCCTCAGTATTTTTCTGTAAGATAGGAAAAAAACAATATTATTGAATTCATAAGGTTGTTAATATTAAGTGAACTAACACATGGAAAGCATGTTAGTACATATTTAGAAAGGACAGTCCCTGGCACATAGTAAGTGTTCAATAAATACGAGCTATACTGATAACAAGTATTATTATCATCACTATCATTACTACTATTGCACCAGAATGTAAGCTTTAAGACTCAAGAGACTGTTTGGTTTTTTCACTGCCTGGCACATAAAAGGTGCTGCGTGAAACTCACAGATATAGAGAACAAACTAGTGGTTACCAGTGGCGGGCGGGAGGTTGGGGAGGGGCAACCGAGGGGTTGGGGGGGCGAGAGGTTCAAACTGTTGGGTGTAAGATAGACTCAAGGATGTACTGTACAACACGGGGAATAGAGCTCACCATTTGTTATAACTGCAAATGGAAAGTAACCTTTAAAGTTGTATTAAAATTTTTTTTAATTTTTTAAATAAAATAAAAACTATCCAAAAATAAATTAATTAAAGGTGCTGCGTGTACAGCTGTTGAATAACAACACACAGGCCCCTGAGTGTGGGTAACGGTTGATACATATTCCTCATCAGACCATGAGCACCTTGGTTCTGTGTGATCCATCCTTACCGCTGAGGTCTGCTCCGTGGGCACCGGACGGACCCTCAGTAAACGTTTGCTGAATGAATCCATGAACGAACCTCCTCCGAGGTTGCATGCACATGTTACCTACTTGTAGGACATTAGCTTCATGTCTAAGTTCATCAGAGATTCATGCCTCTTGTCTGACGGTGACCCTTTTACACTGGGTGTTTGTATATAACGGTGCTGGAAGATCTTGAAAACCAGGCAGTGCGTTGGGGGGCTTTACTGGGGGCTGCATCCAGAGCAAGGGTCAGTCCCTCCAGAAGCGTCTGCCCCACTGCGTTTCCACTCCCCCAGCGTCCCCACTGCACCTTGCCCCTGCTGAGCCCCACGCTGTCCTCCTTTACTACGGAAGGGAGGGCTGGGACCAGGCAGACCAAGCCTGGTCAGAGACGGGCCGGATGAAGCTTTGTCTGAATCCAGGAAATCTCCTTCAGGAGCTGAAGCCTTCCCTCTCCCCTTGTGGTCCCGGTCCTCCACCCTCCCCACTTCACAGGAAAATTCCTTCTTTTTCCAGAAGGAATTAAAATAATTTTCCCCACAATATATCAGCTTTTCTGCTTCAGTTCCTCTCTCTAGAGTGAAAGTAAAATCAGGAGAGGGGAGATTGCATATAATGGGAATAAATGCAGTCTGTAGTCTTTACTAAATTATAACCTTATACTGAAAGACCACTGTTTTATAAGCCTTGCAGTAACCAAACCACTTATTATTCCGACGGCAAACAGACTTATGATCTGAAATGGCCACCATGTTTGCTGGCCACGAGGAAACAAAGGGAGGATGAGTTACAGCTCAGCGTCTGACCTGATAGCTTCCGTCCCACTTGTCCAGCCATGTCTGCTTACATCTTACAGCTCATTTTCCCCTCACATCAATGCAATGAGGCAGGTGAGGTTCAGTATCTCCATTTTATGGGCATGGAACGTAGAGACTGAAAGATCAAGGGGGCTGTCCTTGACTAACAGTAAGTTTGGAGAACACACGGGATTTCTTTGTATCTTCAAGGAGAGCATCCGTCTGCCGTAGCTCATTGCATAAACGTTGTGGGTCCAAGAGCGTCCTCTGGCTGCTGTGCCCTCTCCCCACCCACTGCCCAGCCCTGCACCTGCACTTGTGAGGTGCAGCTCCCTCGGGGACAATCTGGCATTCCCAAGCCTTGGCTTGGTGGGATCTGAGTGTTTAGTTCCCTGGCTTTTGGGTCAAAGACATTCCAGGGAGTAAAAGCTGCCTTTAAACAGCTTCCAGTAGCCCCCACTGAGCACTCAGAGTAGGGGTGAGTCACGCCCCAGCTCTGCCATTAACCTGCTGTGTAGCCTCGGACGGGCCATCCAACTCCCCCTCTGTAAATGGTTGGGGAGAGGGCAGCTTTGAAAGTCTGATCATGCTGTGAACAGTCTCCCCTGAAGACACATGCTCTGAAGGTCATGAGTGTTGTTTCGGGAGGGTCACACCTCCCATCCACTTGAGCCCATCTGTGTACCCCATAGGTCCACTGATCCTGGGTGAGAACCCCAGGGCCACGTGAGCCCTGATACCATAGGGAGGAGCCTCAAGTGCAGATTTTTAAAATACAACTTCAAGAGTTTACTTTCTCATTGTGCAATGTTCAACAAAGAAAAAGAAAGGCAAAGACAGATTTTTTTTTAATTACCATAAATCCACTACCAGCAAAATCACCATTACTGTTTGAGTAAATAGCCCTCAGTCTCTCTCTCCCTCTTGGCAAACGTAAGTCCACTCATTATATCAGGGCTGTTCTCTCAGGTCATTTAAATATTATGTGTAAATATAATGTCTACAGAGTAATTGGTGGTTCTACCATGTATTATTAACTATTCCTTAATTGTTAAACATTTAGGTTGCTTTCCTTTATCATCAGCATCTGTGCAAACATATCTGATTTGGGGGGGGAGCTATATTGCCAGCTATATTCAGAAGGGGTACCTATGACAATTAATACCTGTGACAACTTGCCCCTCGCCCCCAGCTCCAAAGGTTGTACCCACTTGCACTCCCGGTAGCTGGGAAGAAGGGGTGGTGGCGGGGACTTAAATCTGCTCCCTTGAACCAGCAGCCCCAGAATACTGACACCGAGGGAGTGGGATCTCTGTTGATGAAAGTTAATCATCATGTCAGCCCACGGCAACTGTCTGTCTAGGGGGCTGGCCTAGGCATGTTTGGAAGTGGGCATGATTTGTCTTGGGCGCCTGCTTCATTGGACCCGAGAGCAGCGTTGACTCAGTCACCACACCCCTCCCCTCCCAGGGTCAGCAGAAGCTGCCTCACCCTCTACTCCCTGGAATCCCTCTGCCCTTTATCACATCCCATCAGTGGGCTCTAGACTTTGCCTCGTGACTCTCTTACACGCACCTACGAGACACGGGCTCAGGCAAGCAGGCTGAGTTGAGAATTGTCCCAAGTCCAGCCCAAGGGGTGGCGGGAACAGCAGTTCCAGGGAGTGGGAGGCTGTCACCGGGCACAGGGTGATGGTCCGGAGGCAGATGGCGGTGGTAGGCCATCTCAGTGCCCAGCTGCAAAGGCAGCCATCTGCTCTGTCTCCTGCAGGATTGGTCCTTCAGGCTGTTGTTCCAAGAGAAGAATGGGGCCTCCCTGAAAAGACAAACCCACTTCTCATGAGAACTGACTACATAGAGTGTGTTGCCCAGAATGTTGGGCAGCACAGTTTACTTGGCAAACTGTGCTCTTCTCTGGGACTTAAATCTGCATACTGGGGATGGGAGTGCGGGGAGGGAGAGACCACAGGTATTGCCTTGCCCCCCAAGCTCACATGCTGGTTGCGCGCACAGCCGGCCCCACTGCTGACCGCCCTCTCTCTCGGCCCCGCAGTCCGATGGCTCCATCCTGGCGATCGCCCTGCTGATCCTGTTCCTGCTTCTGGCCCTGGCTCTCCTCTGGTGGTTCTGGCCCCTCTGCTGCACCGTGGTAAGTGCCCCAAGCTTCTCCCCCGGCCTCAGACCTCAGGCGGCTCAAAGCAAAGAATGACACAGGTTACCAGGACCATGAGTAGGTAGAGGGCAACAAGAAACTGTGTAAATAATTAACAATAAGTCTAGCGTCTTTTGTACAATTTTTACAAAATTGGCAAAAACTAACACGATCGGGCTTCCCTGGTGGCGCAGTGGTTGAGAGTCCGCCTGCCGATGCAGGGGACATGGGTTCGTGCCCCGGTACGGGAGGATCCCACATGCCGCGGAGTGGCTGGGCCCGTGAGCCATGGCCGCTGAACCTGCGCATCCGGAGCCTGTGCTCTGCAACGGGAGAGACCACAGCAGGGAGAGGCCCACATAATGCAAAAAAAAAGAAACTAACATGATCGATAAAATCATGGGTCATTAGGAGTCAGTATGCGTTACGGTTTGCCAATGGACACACCATTTTGGGTGGAGCAGCTGAAGGGGCTGCTCTGGGTGCAGTGCCTAGGAAGGATCAGCAGAATACTGTAAGTGATGAGTGTTACTTGATGTGTAATAAATACACATGCGTGTGTGTGTGTGTGGCACATGTGCACGTATGCACACACACGCACACACACTTGTTGAGTTGCACCAGCTGATACTCTTCCAAAGCCACCTTGGTCTTAGCAACTAGTCAGTCCATCTGAGAAAGTGCCTGAGGCCTCTTTATTTTTAACAATAAAGAGTGGCACCGGGCTTCCCTGGTGGCGCAGTGGTTGAGAGTCCGCCTGCCGATGCAGGGGACACGGGTTCGTGCCCCAGTCCGGGAGAATCCCACATGCCGCGGAGCGGCTGGGCCCGTGAGCCATGGCCGCTGAGCCTGCGCGTCCGGAGCCTGTGCTCCGCAACGGGAGAGGCCACAACAGTGAGAGGCCCGCGTACCGCAAAAAAAAAAAAAAAAAAAAGAGTGGCACCTACCTTTATTTTATTCTTTTAGCTACCATTTATAGGACACACCTCTATGTGCCCAGCACAAGATCAGTAAGGATCTCCTCCCCATCACCGTCACCTGGAGCCACCACATAGCTCTGGCCAGCATCCCCAAATAGTGCAGGGCCTGGGATAACCCGCCATCACCTGCCGTGCCCAAATGATATGTGCTTGTCTATCAGTTTCTATTCCCTGGCCCCCAAACCAGGAAAAGACCAAACAAAGTAATATCCAAATGAAAAGAAAACATAAGCTCTTGCAAGTCTAGTTCTAGCACATGCCCTGACTTCATGCACAATCAGAGCATGCGCTGTAAAGGCAGGTGCGTTTGAAGCGAGCGCTGCTCCACTGCCACAGCTTCTTCCATTCCCTTCATCTCAGTTCTTCCATGGCAGGCCCAGCAGAGGAAAATAGATGGTGAGCATCTCCAGGCTAGAGCTTGTCTTCACTTTATCTCTGGAAATCCAGCATTTAGCATACAGTGCAAGGCGACTCAAATCTGTGTGTAGGACAGAAACTGAAGCCTCATAGAGCACTAGACTTGAACAAAAGGGAGAAATGGTTTCAAACAACACTTTAAAGAGATGATAAATGGATGAATGCAAAACTCAGTCAGGATGTGGATCCCTGTGGCAAGGATTCTGGAAAGAAAGAGGCTTTTGCACCAACAGAAGCCTCTGGTTTTGAGGGGAAAAGATGACTCGTAGCAGACAAGAATGTGTGGGTGGGAGGAACCCTGGTGGGAGGGACAGGTGCAAGTCTCAGGTCAATTAGTGTAACCCAGGCTGGAGTGATTTCACCAAGATTTTAAGCAGTCTTAAGCACAGCAGCCCCAGATTTAAATGTTTAAATACTTAAGGCTGCATAACCATTTTATTTTTAAGGTTAAAAAAAACACTGAGGCAGCCAGACTGCTTTCTATGGTGATTCAAAAGGAAGCATATCTTCAAGTCTGGAATTCTCGGGGGAAGAAAACTTTCAGAGGGCTCTTAAAGAAGAGGGTGGCTGGGAGTGTTGGCGGTGGCAGCCTGAGGTGAACACTGGGGCTTCTGTTGTAGTAGGCATCACCCTTTGTTCACTTAGTCCCTTTGATTATTAAAAACAGTTACCTCTGGGTGGGGACAGCTAGGAACAATACAACAGCCAAGCAGTACTCCACCATTTACTGGTTGTGTGATCTTGGGCAAGTTACTTAACCTCTCTGTGCCCCAGTTTCCTCATTTATATGATGAGGACGATGAGAGCTCTGACCTCGTAGGTAGATGGTGAAAATTAAAGGATTATCTATATATCTGCTTAAGATTGTTCCTTGTATTATTATTAATAATTACTATTATTAATATTTTAAAATATTTACTATAATAGGAATATATAACCGTACTGTATGGCATTCAATTTATATGAGTGAGAAATGTCTCTTTTTTCCAGTTTTATTGAAACAGAATTGACAGATAGCATTTTATAAGTTTATGGTATACAACTTAATGATTTGGTACGTGTATATATTGCAAAAAGTTTACCATAGTAAGTTAACATCCATTACCCCACATAGTACACACTTTTCCTTGTGATAAGAACTTTTAAGATTACTTTCCTAGCAACTGTCAAATGTACAATACAGTATTCTGAACTGTAGTCATCCTGTTGTACATTATACACCCCGAGCTTTATCTTGTAACTGGAAGTTGTACATTTTGACTACCTTCACTCAATTCCTCCACCCCCAACCCTGTACCCCAGCCCCCACCTCTGGCAACCACAGATCTGATCTGTTTCTATGAAGTTGGTTCTTTTAGATTCCACATGTAAATGAAATCATACAGTATTTGTCTTTCTCTGCCTGACTTATTTCCCTTAGCATAATGCCCTCAAGGTCCATCCAGGCTGTCGCAAATGGAAGGATTTCCTTCTTTTTTATGGCTGAATACTATTCCATCGTATATGTATACCACATCTTCTTTACCCATTCGTCCTTCAATGTACACTTAAGTTGCTTACATGTCTTGGCTATTGTAAATAATGTTGCATTGAACATGAGGGTGTCTGTATCTCTTCAGGATAGTGGTTTTGTTTCCTTCAGATATATACCCAAAATTGGAATTGCTGTGTCATATGGTAGTTCTATTTCTCATTTTTTGAGGAACCTCCATACTGTTTTCCATAGTGGCTGCACCAATTTACATTCCCATGAACAGTGTACAAGGATTCCCACTAATACTTGTTATCTCTTGTCTTCTTGATGATAGCAATCTTAACAGGCATGCAGTGATATCTTATCGTGGTTTTAATTTCCAGGAAAATGTCTCTTATTTAATGCCGTTCATTATTGGAGGCAGGATCACACAAGGTCAGATTGCTTTGCAATATTCAGAATATTTTTCAGCGAATCTATCTGGCTAAGCCTATGTTGCTTTGGAAGACAGCAAAAATGTCTTAATGTGGCCTGATTTTGTAAGTCCTGAGGAATTTCTTTACAAGGGAAGATCTTAGAGACTGATTTTCCTGTTTATGAAGCATTTAAAAACTGCCCTTCCACATATTTCTGAAAGCTGTCTGGGGCTCTGATGCTTAGTGTGCTCCCCAAATTACTCGTTGATCGCTGGCTTCCTTTATGAGTGATGATGTTCTGAGGAGGACAGGGTAAATTCACGTGTTTTCTAAAGGGAGTATACAGGAAGGAGGGCAAACGTCATCTCCCCGCACCCCAGGATGCCGTATGCAGTAAGTTTCTCTCCCCCGCGTGACAGCACGCCCTCACCACAGTCTGGGACTAGCAGAGGGCATCCTTGTAAATGACGGTCCTGAAACCTCCCTGCCCTGTCTTGAGTGTGGGAAATACCCCATGGCCTGGTACCAAAGCCATATCTCCATGATGGGAAATAGCCAGAGAGCAGAAAGGGTCTGTAACATGAGGAGCCATGAGGTTTGCCTTCCTCCCGCTTCTGCACAGTTCTTCCGGGGAATAATATTCAAAATCTTTAACAATTTGCAAGGCCTCCATCCCAATTGAGACAAACATTAACCCTTTAGTGGCTGGATATGGGGTGGGATGGGGGATGGTCCATGAAGTCCTGTAGCGTGGCAGGGGTACAAGGGCAGGCACTCAGGTCACTATTTACTAATCATAAAGAGCATTTTAACATGTAACGACCAGTATGGCCAGATCAGGCATGATAGACACTACGAGGCCAGGCTTCTGCAGCCGTCAGCATCCTCTTGCCTCCTGCTGGTCCTGGAAGAAGAAATCTGAAGGCTGAGAGTGACTGGTGCTACCCATTGCATTTTGCCTTTCTGGAAGGACCCCATTCCCAGCTGGCTCTTATCTCCCACCTAGAAGGAACCTGGGTTAACTTATTGCCCGCGTAGCAGAGAATAATCTATCAGTAATGACTGATGGACAGAGAATTGGCCAGGTCTTAGATCCAAAGTTTCCAGTGTTTCCCAACGTGGCCCTCAGTAACCCCAGGTAAATCTTTGCTTTCTAAGATTCCTAACTTTATTCACTGGCACAAAAAATATTCACATTGGAAGAGAGAGAGTCATCGGCCTATGTACCCTGTGCTTATTTGCATTTTCAAAAAGGGAATTCAGGGGCCAATATTTTACAAAAAAATAAATGAATAAATAAAACCCTGCCTCAGTTCCACAAAGGGCATTGCCAGAACGCTTTAAGTCATGCTATGGACACTCCACCCACTTATAAATTTGGTCCAATATTATTGAAATCTCTAAATTGAACTTTAAAAAAAGGAAGACTAGGAAATCTGCATGAGAAGAGGATCATGGGGAAAAAGAGTTGAAATGTACTGGATGAGTAAACGTATGAACATATGGAGGAAAAAAGTCCACAATGAATCAGTGGTATTAGAGGTAAATATTATCTAATACAGATCTAGAACATGCAGGTAACCCTGAGAGTCTACCATCATCCCAGCCAAGAGGCAGCACCCTGAAAGCCTGCAGTCTAACTAGGATGGTAGCTTTACGTACACAGGCAAAGGCCATCACATCCTGCCTAAATTTCAGCAGGTCACCAGACACTGATAGATTCTGATTAGCAATGGGGACTGGCTCCTTCGAATCAAAAATCTGGGGGAGAGGATAAATGCCTGCCTGGTGTCTTAACCTACGGACCCCATGTTGACGCTCTCATGAACACCCTCGATTACCTAACACCCAGCCCACTTGCCCTGCCCCATCCTTATACCGAGACAGAGCAATTGATAGTCTTCTCCTCTCCTACTCCATGATGATCCCTTCAGAAGAGAATTGCCCAAGCATGCTGTTGGGGCCACTGCTCATTTACGAGGCCTTCTCATTGCTTAGCAAACTCTCACCTCATCTTTGTGGAGCCCCAGACTCCACCCCCATGGTGTCTCTCCCAGACTTCCCGTTCTCCCGGAGAGGACTGTCCTATCTCTGGCTCTTTCACTCTCAACAGACAGCCTACCCTTCTGCCTCAGTGAGAGGTGGAAGCTGTCCTGTGAGAAACCTTCCACTTCAAGTAGCACTTTCATGCGTGCTGCTCCAACATCCCTCCCCTCCCCGGATGCAGCCTGGCCCCTCTGCCTCTCTCACCACTCATGTCCTTCATTTTGTTCTCTCTCATTCGCCTCTGCCTGTGGTATCTTCATCCTTTCCTCTCCACTGCCTTCCTCCCTGCTGCCTACTGGCCTCTTTCAACCTTTAAAAGTTCTCATACATTATTCCTCCTTCAAGCCGCCCTCTTCCTTCTCCCTCCCTTTCATCTGCCAGCTTCTCTGCAGAGCAGACTGTCCACAATTCCTTCCATTCACTCTTCGGCCCACTGCACCCTGGCCTCCATCAGCATCGTTGCTCTAGTCCATACATTGCAAGCCTGAACTCCCCAGCCAGGGATCTCTGCTCATTTTGCCTTCTACTTTAGCTCTTTCAGCAATGGGCACTCTCTTCTTTCAACTCTCTCCTCTGCTGGCTGCTGCCGCCTCTTCTAAATCTGTCTTCAGTTTTCCCCTGTCTCCTCCTGCTGCCACTCACCTCTTGTTCTCCAGGATTGTCTTCAACCTTCTCTACACATTGTCCCTGGGCAATATCACTAATGCTCATGACTTCAGCTACAATGGATATGCTGACGGCTACTTAATGTGTCCACCCATTGCTGGCCTCGGCTTCAGAAGACCAGGCCCACAGCATTGGTACCCAATGGGCATCTCAAATGTAGGCATCTCTCCCCATCGTGTCCCAGCTAAATTCATCATGTTTTCCCCAGAACTGCTCTTCATCGATAGATATGTCACCATCCTCTGAGCTGCCCAAACTCTAGACTGAAGAGTGATTGCCAAGGTCTCCTCTGTCTCTCCTAGTCTTCTCTCACTTCACAGGTGTCTGTAGAGCATCCTCTTCTCTCACACGCCATCTCATCTGATACATCCATCTGCACCCTTTACCCCAGCATAAGCATAATATGGGGCACTCATTAGTTGCTTAATAAACAGTTGTGGAATGAATGGATGAACGAATGTCATTGCCTTAGTCTGAGGTTCTGCATCTCCCGCCTGAACTACTGCAATAACTTCCTAACTGCTCTTTTAGCCTTTCTCACTGTCACTAGGTTTTTTTTCCCTTAAAAAAAGAAAACTAGGGCTTCCCTGGTGGCGCAGTGGTTGAGAGTCCTCCTGCCGATGCAGGGCACGCGGGTTTGTGCCCCGGTCCGGGAAGATCCCACATGCGGCGGAGCGGCTGGGCCCGTGAGCCAAGGCCGCCGGGCCTGCGCGTCCGGAGCCTGCGCGTCCGGAGCCTGTGCTCCACAACGGGAGAGGCCACAACAGTGAGAGGCCCGCGTACCGCACAAAAAAAAAAGAAAAAGAAAAAGAAAGAAAACTAATCAGGTCATGGTCCCACTCACTTCCATGCCCCAAATCCTCTTGACTGTTCAAGATCTCTAAAGCAGACTTCAAATTCCTTGACATGGCGTACGTAGACCCTTCTCAACCCGGCCACACCCCACTTCTCCACCTCACCTCCCACCTACTCCTCCCTGTGCCCGGACCCCCTCGGCACCCTGTGCAGACTCCTTCATGGCACTGACCATGGCGTTGTAACTGATCATTTGCTTGTCAATCTTCCCCTGTAGACATATGCTATTGGAAGCCAGGGCTGTAGTTCCCCAGCGCATAACCATGCCTGGCTCAAGACAGACTGTTACTCAGTATATCTCAAAACTCATTGAGGAGCTAAATGGAAGGAGGGCCATCTCCAGGCACACTCTATTCTTTGGGGTTCCTTGAACATACCTCATAGCTACTAATGATCTCTTTGCTTATATTGTTTCCGCTTGCTGAAATATTTTCATCTTCTTTATCTACTCTGTCAACAATTCCTCTTTCTTCAAAGCCCGGTTCACTGATCACTCCGTCTCAGTAGCTTTCCTTTTTCCCACCTGGGGAGAATTAGCGCCAACCTCCCTTGGTTTTCATAGCACTTTTTTCACACATCTATTAGCGAATTTTCTCATTCTGTCACAAGTGTTCATTCATATATATGTTCCTGTCACTATATAATGAACTCCTCCAGGGGACGGAGAAACTTGTCACAGAAAATCATCCCACAAAGAAGTACAGTGCCTACTATGTAATTCATATGTTTTCCAAACTAAACTAAAGGGGGGAAGGGGAATGGATACGAAAGGAACCCACAAACCGGTGGAACTGTAGGGCATGGTAGTTTCATGGGTGTTTGTATTATTATTATCAGGTTTCATAAATTACATGTATGTTACACACATTGTTTTATATGTATCAAATATTACATAACAAAAGACACTTTTATCAGCTTCTTAAATAAAATCCTAGAAATCTGCCCATTTTATTAGGGGGTTGATTGTATATCAGGAACCCTGAATCAAAAGATCTTGCCATATTTTGCCAGGTGAAAAAGTTTCTGGAGATTCGTTGCATAGCAAGGTGAACATACTTAACGTTACTGAACTGTACACTTAAAAATGGTTAAGATTAGGTTATGTGTTTCTTACCACAACTAGAGAGAAAATAAAAAGAGATCCTGCTGTAGAGTTGGAATTCTTCTGCAGCCCAGCTAATTAAACTACACTATTAAGGTGAAAGCAAACCATTATATTTCTGTTCAAATAACGGCAAATATTGGGAGAGGATCTTGTGCGTGCTTTGAGAATTTCTCCCGCGAGAAACAAAATGCGGTTCCCTTTTGTTTGGGTTTGTTTTTAAAGGCCTCGTAGGTATCTTATGAACAGTTTTTAAAGAATTATGTAAAGGATCATGTTTAATTCACTTTATTGAATTTCTAGGGTAGTTCAATGAATGACAAATTGCAAGGGACAAAAACTAATCAGGAACTTGACATGCCTTAAATTGAAATAAAAATAAATTCTTCAAATAATGCCCTCCACACCTTTAAGCATAGCATTTCATTTTCAGGGCCAGACAACCAAACCTAACATCACCAAAGGGATTCACTGAAGCATATTTAGTAGAAACCTGACAAGTACAAGCCGTTCCTTAGCCAGGCATCATGGACCTAGACTCATCGTGCTTTCTGGATCCCTTTCCAGCCTCCACCCATTCCCATCTGGACACACCTCTCTCTGCAGCTGACAAGGTTGCTTCCCACTAGCACGCAGAGCCCTGCCATGGCCTGCCCTCGCCTCAGAGCTCTGCACCACACGCCAGTCTGTTCTCATCTCCACCTTGCCTGGAAACCCACCCGCCACCATCCTCATGCCCCTAGGTGAGCTGGAAAGAGGCAAGCTGTCATTAAAGACAATGGGGTTCCAATATGAGATCTGCCTCCATAAATATGAGATCTGCCTCCATCAAAGGCAAATCTTTTAACCTTCATTTCCTCACATGAAAAATTAGAAAATTGGAACCATGCTGGCACTAAGGTAGCTTCCTTATATTCTTACCTCCTATAAGTGAATCTACTCCTCTCCTTCAACATTTCCTGGCCTGTGGTCCTTAAACCTGGTTACACATCAAAATATGATGCAAGTATCAGGGGCAGCATTTCCAGACGTTGTTCACCTAAACTTCTTTTGACCTGGAATCCTCCCTTGACCCTTACTCATTAACATACTGACATCTAGAAGGGCACTAGTCCTTCCCGAACACCTATTGACATCCTGATGTCTGGAAGGACACTAACATTCTGCCAAAGACCGTTTGGGAAACATAAGCCCAGAGAATGCTGAATTGGCTGAAAGTCAGATTCCTGGGTCCCTAGGTGTGGCCTCTTTACCGCCCTCCTCGAAGGGTGTCAATGCCAACAAGCTCAAACACACTGTGAACATCATCCCGTGCCCTTGTTCCTTGTGTGTCCTGCTCAGATCCCACAGGCACTGCCAGTGGCTGGAATCACTTTGCCCATAACCCAGGCAGACCAGATGCTCCTCTAAGCCTCAGGGAATCTGAATTCATGAATTTTTTTTAACTGTCTCAGTGTTTCGCAGTGACTCGTGCATCATCTAGTGAGGAATGTGCATAGCTGCTCTTTGAAATTACCATGTACATCATTTAGGCCTTATCAACTAATGTTAAAATTCTTGCCACTACTCTCTCTTACGTATGAATTTGGCCTTTTAAATAATTCCAGTCTTAAGGGAGATAAGATGAGAGGCCAAAAATTATTTGGAATTTGAGTTCCAAATGTAAAAAACAAAAAAGTTGAGCTCATTTCTTTGAAAATTTCTTGTACTACATTCTAGATCAACACCCTTGGCACTAGACTTTACTAAACTTTTACAGTATAAAATTACTGGATTCAAGCAGTACTTGGCCAGCTCTAATCAACTGTGAGGTTTCTATTACATTTATACTGTTTGTATAGTAAGTTTCATTTATCTGTCATCAGCTAGTATTTCATGTTTCCTGGACATTTTCCACATTGCATTGCCTAGTTTCCCTTGGTGTCTTGATTTTAATTAAAAGGATATTTATTATAAGGTCAGGGAATCAGAATGGAAGCCTAAATTGTAAAAGCATGAGAGCAAGCATCCCCTTCCATCCATGAAATTAAAGCCTTTTGTTAGGTGGCTTTTCAGATCTCATTGGCATTTCTTCTATACACAGCTTTCTTCTGATGGCTTCTCCTCACACAGAACCTATGAGGCCAGGGAGGTAGCAAAGGAGCTGGAATTAAGATATCAGCCCAGAAGTCTCAGGATATGCGATGTTTTAAATCAAAGGCTCCAAATACAACATTTAGGCATACGACAACATTTAGGCATCTAAATACAACATTTATTTGAGTTACCCCTCTGAGCATGCAAGAGGTAATCATTTGGGAAAAATCAATTACTCCTGGCTGGTGATACACTGGACTTCCTAGCAAAATAAAAACAAAAAATTTCCTGGTAAAAAAAATGTAATAAAAGTTGTTTTAAATGCATAGCCAGGCTCACAAGAAAATAGACATTTCCAGGGACAAAATAAAAAAGGTTCTGGAAATCAGACGGTTAGCTGACCCTAAAGCGGTGGTGATTTTCCAATCTCAATAACCTAGACATTTGGTTTCAGAGCCTTACATAGGTCCAGAAAAGTTTGGGAGTCAGAACTGAGTCTTCTGCTACAGCTGAGACCTTAAGTAAAAGGATGAGCTATGAGTTGTGTGTGTGTGTGTGTGTGTGTCCCTAAGAATTCAGAACCACAACCTCTCAGTTTTAGAGTTCAAATGTTTATTACTTGGGGTTCTGTAAATTACAAACTAAGAGAAAGGGATCACAGTTTGGAAGTGTTTAGGAATCTGCAAAAGGGAACTCTCTGGCAGGTTGATCCCTTAGCTCAGTCTTCATAAGATTCCCATAGGTAAATGCAAACTTCACATGAGCTCACAATCGAAAATTACCAAAAACCCAAGGAATATTATTACTCAGACTCCTTGGGGTTTTACTACGCATGGAAAGCACAGAAGACCAGAAATCAGTTGAGGAAGTCAAGGCCCTGTCATTGGTCTTTCCTTTGCTCTCTACAAAGTTAACAGTGGTTGAGTAGCAGATACATCAAAAGTTCTCTAAGTACCATTATTTCTCCCATAACATGAAGGGTATTCCTAAAAATATCACTTCATATGGAATTTTAGCCCTATGGAAATAACAGGACTGGGGGGGGGGGATATAGGTTCAGAACAGAACATTCAAAACTGTGCAACGTTATAAAATAATACCCTTTTAAAAATTAATAAGAAACTGAAAATTTCCACCATTTTAAGCATCTTCCATTCTTGAAGTAATGCTACAGTATAAATAGCACTATGTCTCAATTTTTAAAAAATAAACACATGAAGTTTTGTGATGAGTTTGAGTATGATGTAGCCCCATGCCTTTGAGTTAACGGGACAGAAGGAAGGACATTCTTAGGATGAAGTGTCACAACAACAGAGGTGGATGACTGAGACTCATTGTCTTCTTACCCCTTCTGTGCTGGCTTAAAATAGAAATGCAGCTTTTGTTGTCTTGCCAGGGTCCTCTTTTCATAACAACAACAACAAAAAAGCTGTTTGTGTGGTTCCAAATAAGACCAAATGCCACAAAAGTGTTATTCTGCTGCTCTCAGCATGATAGCCTTTTCTTCAATCCATGACACATGCTTCTAATCCCCTTTAAAGCAGATGAAGGGCCCCATGCCTTCCATTCTCCTTTCTTTGGGTTCCTCAGTGTGGTCTCCAATGAAGCTCAACGTGGATTCCTTTACTCCCTTTGCTCTCAGGGTGTCCCATGAATCTCATCTCTTCATGAGCATCTCATGCACAAGCTTAAGGCTTTCCTCCTTCCCTGAATCCTTGGATTCTTATAACCAGGACATACACTCGTGTTGAGGATGCTTTAAATGCTTTCATGAAGAAAGGTACACAGGCTCACAAGTGCGATATATTGATTTAATTGCACTGCACAAGGGTAAACAGAACTAAGAAAACAGATGAGGTGTGTGTGAGTTTTGTATGTTTCTTCCAGGTCACTCCTGACAGCTGAGCAGCATCTTCACATTCACCTGATAGTACTTGGTGGCACCCAATATAATCAGCCAGCTCACACTTTTAAATGGTTAATGTTATGTTATGTGACCTTTACCACAACCAAAAAAATCTAAAACACATACAGGCATACTTCAGAAGTATTGCAGGTTCCATTCCAGACCACCACAGTAAAGCAAGTCACATGAATTTTTTCGGTTTCCCAGTGCACATTAAGGTTACGTGGTCTATTGAGTATGCAACAGCATTATGCCTAAAAAAAAATTTACATACCTTAATGTTAAAAATATTTTATTGCTAAAATATGCTAATCACCTGCACCTTCAGTGAGTCATAATCTTTTTCTTTTAATTTTTGAATTTTATTTTATTTATTTTTTTATAGAGCAGGTTCTTATTAGTCATCAGTTTTATACACATCAGTGTATATATGTCAATCCCAATCGCCTAATTCATCACACTACCACCACCACCACCCCGCCGCTTTCCCCCCTTGGTGTCCATACGTTTGTTCTCTACATCTGTGTCTCAATTTTTGCCCTGCAAACTGGTTCATCTGTACCGTTTTTCTCGGTTCCATGTATATGCATTAATATACGCTATTTGTTTTTCTCTTTCTAACATACTTCACTCTGTATGACAGTCTCTAGATCCATCCACGTCTCAACAAATGACCCAATTCCATTCCTTTTTATGGCTGAATAATATTCCATTGTATATATGTACCACATCTTCTTTATCTATTCATCTGTCGATGGGCATTTAGGTTGCTTCCATGACCTGGCTATTGTAAATAGTGCTGCAATGTGTCTTTTTGCAGGGGTGCATGTGTCTTTTTGAATTATGGTTTTCTCTGGGTATATGCCCAGTAGTGGGATTGCTGGATCACATGGTAATTCTATTTTTAGTTTTTTAAGGAACCTCCATACTGTTCTCCATAGTGGCTGTATCAATGTACATTCCCACCAACAGTGCAAGAGGGTTCCCTTTTCTCCACACCCTCTCCAGCATTCGTTGTTTGTAGATTTTCTGATGATGCCCATTCTAACTGATGTGAGGTGATACCTCATTGTAATTTCGATTTGCATTTCTCTAATAATTAGTGATGTTGAGCAGCTTTTCATGTGCTTCTTGGCCACCTGTATGTCTCCTTTGGAGAAATGTCTATTTAGGTCTTCTGCCCATTTTTGGACTGGGTTGTTTGTTTCTTTAATATTGAGCTGCATGAGCTGTTTATATTTTTTGGAGATTAATCCTTTGTGCATTGATTCGTTTGCAAATATTTTCTCCCATTCTGAGGGTTGTCTTTTTGTCTTGTTTATGGTTTCCTTTGCTGTGCAAAAGCTTTGAAGTTTCATTCAGTCCCATTTGTTTATTTTTGTTTTTATTTGCATTACTCTAGGAGGTGGATCAAAAAACATCTTGCTGTGATTTATGTGAAAGAGTGTTCTATGTTTTCCTCTAAGAGTTTTACCGTGTCCGGTCTTACATTTAGGTCTCTAATCCATTTTGAGTTTATTTTTGTGTATGGTGTTAGGGAGTGTTCTAATTTCATTCTTTTTCATGTAGCTGTCCAGTTTTCCCAGCATCACTTATTGAAGAGACTGTCTTTTCTCCATTGTATATCCTTGCCTCCTTTGTCGTAAACTAGTTGGCCATAGGTGCATGGGTTTATCTCTGGGCTTTCTATCTTGTTCCATTGATCTATGTTTCTGTTTTTGTGCCAGTATCATATTGTCTTGATTACTGTAGGTTTGTAGTACAGTCTGAAGTCAGGTAGTCTGATTCCTCCAGCTCCATTTCTTTCCCTCAATACTGCTTTGGCTATTCAGGGTCTTTTGTGTCTCCATACAAATTTTAAGATTTTTTGTTCTAGTTCTGTAAAAAATGCCATTGGTAATTTGATAAGGATTGCATTGAATCTGTAGATTGCTTTGGGTAGTATAGTCATTTTCACAATATTGATTCTTCCAATCCAAGAACATGGTATATCTCTCCATCTATTTGTATCATCTTTAATTTCTTTCATCAGTGTCTTATAGTTTTCTGCATATAGGTCTTTTGTCTTCCTAGGTAGGTTTATTCCTAGGTATTTTATTCTTTTTGTTGCAGTGGTAAATGGGAGTGTTTCCTTAATTTCTCTTTCAGATATTTCATCATTAGTGTATAGGAATGCAAGAGATTTCTGTGCATTAATTTTGTATCCTGCAACTTTACCAAATTCATTGATTAGCTCTAGCAGTTTTCTGGTGGCATCTTGCGTATTCTCTATGTATAGTATCAAGTCATCTGCAAACAGTGACAGTTTTACTTCTTCTTTTCCAATTTGTATTCCTTTTATTTCTTTTTCTTCTCTGATTGCCATGGCTAGGACTTCCAAAACTATGTTGAATAATAGTGATAAGAGTACCCATCCTTGTCTTGTTCCTGATCTCAGAGGAAATGCTTTCAGGTTTTCACCATTGAGAGTGATGTTTGCTATGGGTTTGTCGTATATGGCCTTTATTATGTTGAGGTAGTTTCCCTCTATGCCCACTTTCTGGAGAGCCTTTATCGTAAATGGGTGTTGAATTTTGTCAAAAGCTTTTTCTGCATCTATTGAGATGATCATATGGTTTTTATTCTTCAATTTCTTAATATGGTATATCACATGGATTGATTTGCATATATTGAAGAATCCTTGCATCCCTGGGATAAATCCCACTTGATCATGGTGTACGATCCTTTTAATGTGTTGTTGGATCCCATTTGCTAGTATTTTGTTGAGGATTTTTTTTTTTTTTTTTTTGCGGTACGCGGGCCTCTCACTATTGTGGCCTCTCCCATTGCGGAGCACAGGCTCCGGATGTACAGGCTCAGCGGCCATGGCTCATGGGCCTAGCCACTCCGTGGCATGTGGGATCTTCCCGGACTGGGGCACAAACCCGTGTCCCCTGCATCGGCAGGCGGACTCTCAACCACTGCGCCACCAGGGAAGGCCTGCTGAGGAGTTTTGCATCTATGTTCATCAGTGATATTGGCCTGTAATTTTCTTTTTTTTTAGTATCTTTGTCTGGTTTTGGTAGCAGGGTGATGGTGGCCTCACAGAATGAGTTTGGGAGTGTTCCTTCCTCCACAAATTTTTGGAAGAGTTTGAGAAGAATGGGTGTTAGCTCTTCTCTAAATGTTTGATAGAATTCGCCTGTGCAGCCATCTGCTCCTGGGCTTTTGTTTGTTGGAAAGTTTTTAATCACAGTTTCAATTTCAGTGCTTGTGACTGGTCTGTTCATATTTTCTGTTTCTTCCTGATTCAGTCTTGGCAGGTTGTGCATTTCTAAGAATTTGTCCATTTCTTCCAGGTTGTCCATTTTATTGGCATAGAGTTGCTTGTAGTAGTCTCTTAGGATGCTTTGTATTTCTGCGATATCTGTTGTAACTTCTCCTTTTTCATTTCTAATTTTATTGATTTGAGTCCTCTCCCTCTTTTTCTTGATGAGTCTGGCTAATGGTTTATCAGTTTTGTTTATCTTCTCAAAGAACCATCTTTTACTTTTATTGATCTTTGTTATTGTTTCTATTTCATTTATTTCTTCTCTGATCTTTATGATTTCTTTCCTTCTGCTAACTTTGGGTTTTGTCTGTTCTTCTTTCTCTAGTTCCTTTAGGTGTAAGTTTAGATTGTTTATTTGAGGTTTTTCTTATTTCTTGAGGTAGGCTTGTATAGCTATAGAATTCCCTCTTAGAACTGCTTTTGCTGCCCCCCATAAGTTTTGGATCATCGTGTTTTCATTGTCATTCATTTCTAGGTATTTTTTGATTTCTTCAGTGATCTCTTGGTTATTTAGTAATGTATCGTTTAGCCTCCATGTGTTTGTGTTTTTTACGTTTTTTTCCCTGTTAATCATTTCTAATCTCATAGTGTTGTGGTCAGAAAAGATGCTTGATATGATTTCAATTTTCTTAAATTTACTGAGGCTTGATTTGTGACCCAAGGTGTGATCTATCCTGGAGAATGTTCCATGCGCACTTGAGAAGAAAGTGCAATCTGCTGTTTTTGGTTGGAATGTCCTATAAATATCAATTAAATCTATCTGGTCTATTGTGCCATTTAAAGCTTCTGTTTCCTTATTTATTTACTCATAATCGTTTTATAATAGTAACATCAAAGATCACTGATTGCAGATCACCATAGCAAACATAATAATAATGAAAAATTTTGAAATATTGAGAGAATTACCTAAATGTGACACAGAGACATGAAGTGAGCAAATGCTGTTGGAAAAATGGCACCAAAATACTTGCTCAACACAGTGTTGCCACAAAGCTTCAATTTGTAAAAAACAAAATATCTTCAGGGCACAATAAAGCAAAGTCTGCCTGTATATTACCTTCTCCTTTACTTCATGAAAAATCATACTTTGAGCTAATACGATTTCATAGTTGATTGATTTTATTGCTCAGCGTCCTTACCACATATGAATAAATTCACATGTTACATACCTATATTGTAACAAAAGAAACTGTACATGTTGTTTTCAAATTTTCAGGAAGCCTTCTTGGAAATTTAATTTGGGACACAAAGCTGATTCGTGAACCACAAGGCAAGGGAATTTACTTGGAGGCTGGGGTTAGGGGATAAAATGGGATATAGATGGTGTCAATAAAGTACCGTAACTAACCATGAGTCCAACCCATAACTCTAATGAGATCCTTATGGTGCATACATGTGTCACAATCCACTCATGGCAGTTGGAACTGTTAGCATATTAATTACTAAAGAAACATTTATATGGAGAGTTGAGAAACCAGAGTTGCATCTTGTATCACTAAAGGGCTTATTTGACAGGCAAAGAGTTTAGAATAATCAGAAATGCTTTCTTTACCTTTTCCTTTATAATGCATACTCATTCATTCCAGAAATAGTGACTAAGCAGCAAGCACGGACTATGTGTCGGGAGATTAAAACTGAGCCAAGTATGCCCATGTCTTCTAGAAGCTTAGAGTCCAGTTCTTCTTGCAGAAGAAAGAGATGCCAATACAGTGCAGTCAGTTCATTGCCAATGGTGCAGTGAAAGATAAGAACCGTGTCCCTAACGCCCAGGCAATCATCTGCCTGGGATTGCTTCAGGGCTGGATCCAAGAATGCAGGCCATGCCAGCTCTGCACACAGATGAGCACGAATGCTCTTCAGAGGAAGCAAGAGAGTTTCCTCCAGAGATAGTACTCTGTCTTCCCCTAGGTGGGACACGTAAGAAACGAAGACCCCACAGTCCCTGACAATAGAGCAGGGACACAATAACGTTTAGACTCAAACATTTTCTAACCAGCCATAGGCAGCTCTCAACAGAACAGTCATAGGAATGTCTGACTTGAAGCAAAACATACCCCCATATATCCACTTGAGGTGTAGCATTGTTAAAAACAGGCTACTTCATAGTTCTCAAAGTGTGGTCCACGGACCAGCAGTATAAGCATCATTTGGGAGCTTGTTAGAAATGCAAAGATCCCACTCCAGACCTATTGATAATAAACTCAGGGATGCAGCCCAGAAGTCTGTGTTTTAAGAAGCCTTGCAGGCTACTCTGGTACTCGGTAATGTTTAGAGCTATTCACCTAATTCAAACTAGAGGACAAATGCTTAATTTTGTTAATAGAGTAGTTATCTTAAGCCATTCTCATGGACTTTGTCTGGACAGCAGAACTGGCTGTGTGTCATGGAAGTGTCTCCTTTGCAACAAGAGAACCACACCTTCGGTACAAAGGAGGTTGCAGGAGATGCTCCTCATCCAGTTCAAGCAAGAAGGACACTGAGACACTGAAGACAATCTAAGAAGAAAGGGGACCCAAAAAGAAGTCCTCTTCTCATGCCATAAGATGAGCATCTGTCTAACATGAGCTCATACAGCTTAGCCTACAGCCAACAACCATCAGAGAGAAGAGACGGGAAAGATAAGCAGGAGAAACGGAATGTTGTGATGGTGGAGCCATAGCAGGGCCCATGGGGGAATAGCCAAGCCTGGCATCCCCCTGCTCCTTGTGCACCACACTGACCACACTCACTCTATTAAATGGAATGAGCCAGTGTGGCTACCCTGAGAGGAGGAAGAGGGGCCGGTGTCAAAAACCAGGTAGAGGGCTTCCCTGGTGGCGCAGTGGTTGAGAGTCCACCTGCCGATGCAGGGGACACGGGTTCGTGCCCCGGTCCGGGAAGATCCCACATGCCGCGGAGCGGCTGGGCCCGTGAGCCATGGCCGCTGAGCCTGCGCGTCCGGAGCCTGTGCTCCACAACGGGAGAGGCCACAACAGTGAGGGGCCCGTGTACCACAAAAAAAAAAAAAAAAAAACAGGTAGATTGCATTCTGCATTCCATTACACAGTACTATAGCAGTAGAGATGTAAGGGCAACAAAGTGCAAGGATCCAACATAAATTAGGAGCAAATCTTGAACACTTCTAGAGGGGAAAAAAACAAGCAAAATAAACTCACCAGGTGCTTTATTTCACCTTAACATTTTATAAAATAAATTTTAAGAGAGAGATTTACAGAGACCTAAACAGTTGAACTTGACATAAAACACAGTAAAGTTCCCAGATGTCAAAAAGGACCTGGGCATATGTGATCTTTCAACTGTAATCTTCCCATGCTAACGATATCTCCACATTTTCTATCATTTCATTTCCAACAGCCAAACTAAGAGGTGTACCTAAAAAGCTGAATTTGTTTCGACTCAATGAGAAGTTGCCAGTAAGATTTCAATTTAATGAGATTCCACCTGGTCTTTTCAATCTTTCTTTCCTTGACCCGTACGACAGATGATTTTGTCAAATCTGGCCACCTCTACATCTGCCTAAACAAACATGGACTAAATCAGAGTTAAAGTCACTGATAAGGGAGAAGAGGCACATCTCCCAATTCACAACAGAGTTTCAAGACATTCTCAGGTAGCAAAGAAACACTAATAGAATTCAGAAGCTCTCTATCCCATTTCATTTTTCTTATGCGCTTTCACTTCACCAGTCCAACCATTAATGCAGAAGGGACTCTAGGGCAGCTATCCCAAGAAGGCATCTGGTCACTTTCTACTCATCCCAAATATCCAACCTGAAAATGATAGTAAGTAGAGATGTGATGTTGGCCTCTGGAGGAGAAATATGAAAAAATGTCCCCAGAGTTATCCGTGGTACTGCCATTCAGTTCTGCCATGTTATGCTTACAGATATGTTTGTTGAGGGATTTTCCTCTTAAACATTTCATTAAGGGTCTCTTCAACCTTATCCATCTTCTGTTTGTCCCTCCTAATGAGGAAGGAGCTGACAAGTCCACCCACAACCAAGAGGAAGCTCCCAGAACCTTCTAAGAAGGGAAGTAGCTCAAATCCGACCTAAGCTTTGTAGTGTTCAGTTGCTTCTAGCTTGCATTCTTGTTGGCAATAAAGACCGTCTAATCACACTAGTTGGAAGCCAAGAATTATGCAATTAACTTTTAATTACATTTAAAAATGCTACAGAAAACACTGGGTTATGTGAGACCCCATAAAGGGGACCTTGCTTGTTCTGTGAGGTCCTGGGCGACTTCTCAGGGGAGGTGATCTAGCCGATGAATACGTGTTAACTGGGGTACATGCAGGTGTGCAGACAAAGCAGGGAGGTTAGCAAGCAATTAGGCAGAAGACGCTACAAGTGTAAAGCAGCAGGGTGTGTGGAAGGGACAGGAAGGTGACAGGAGGCTGAAGTGCAGAAAGTGAAGGGGAGAGAGGTGGAGAGGGGTGAAGTGGAGAGGCGGGGGGCCACGCCTGCACGTCATGCAGGCCTTTTGGGGGCTGAGGCAATTTGCATTTTCTCCTCTGAGGCTGCAGTGGTGCTGTAGGCTCAAGACCAATGCAAGTTGTTGCCCAATTGCTCCTCCAGGCCACCTGGGCTCGGGCCCTGGCGGGGCGGTGGGGGGAGTGGGGAGGGCTGACTGTCCCTGTCCTCAGAGCACTCCATTGGGTGGCCCAGGCACTGGTCTTGGCATGAGAGTTTGTCTCACTCACAGACAGCCCATCCAGCCTGCCCAGATCGCACTTTGAGACGCTCTCCTGCCATTCCCTGGGCAAGTTGCACCTGCCCCCAGGAGCAGACTGGGAAGGAGGGGGCAGGGACTGGAAGCAATAGGAAGACTTCTTCCTCATTCCCGCTGAATAGAGCCAGACACCCGTCCGATAAGGCCAGATTGGAAGTGGCTAAATTTCGTCTACCTGAACATGGTGGCATTTTTCCAGAAGCTCAGGTGCCCAGTTTACAAGTATGTCAGCCTGGCATCTAGATGATGAATTAGTCCGCCTTTGATTAATACTTAATAAATCATGTGTTTTGCTTTGTCTTTTGGGTTCCCCTTGGGACACTGTTGGATGCAGAATTCGATAAATACCCGATAAGACACGTTGGCCATCAACCCACAGACGGGTTGGTCTGAGTGGTGGCTGCCTGGCTGATGTCAGCACTTCCTGGCTGGTGTCATGTGCTTACACGTATGTGGTGAAGCAGACTCCTACTGACCCCCCCTGAAGACCCTGGCCACTGTCAGGCCCTCTGGCCACCATCTGAGCGCCAGCCTCCTGTCTCACCCTTTTTATGAAGCTCTGGCTTCTAGGCTACACCATCTGGAAACCACCATACATAGTATATACTGAATTTTCATTTGGTATATGTGGAGGGAGGGCAAGTTAAGTGAAACCTTTGTTAAAGATTTAATAAAAGCAAAAGACAGTGACGACAAGAAAGGGAAAGGGGAATAATAATAGTATTCACCATCTATTGAGCACCCGCTCTGTTCCAGATGTTTTGCAAACATTATTGCTCATCGTGACTCAGTGCCTGCAAGGTTAGTGTTATTGCTCCCATTTAGCAGATGAAGTGGAGCTCAAGGAGGTTCAGGGACTTGGCGGATCGTCACAGTCAAAAAAAGGCAGGTCTGGGGTTCACATTTGACAACTACACAGTGCTTCCATGCAGCAAGGGGGCAAGCCGGTTGCACTGTGAAGACAAAACCCCAGCTGCTCTGCACCAAGTCTCTGTACACCCAGGGTACTTAGCAAATACACTGACTACAGCAATCTTGTCAACATCTGTCTGTGTTCCTAAGTATCCTGCTCTCGTCTCGCTCCCTTCCTTAATCCCGCCCTGAGAGAAGAGATGCATTCCAGATCGCTGTCCCCAGCTCCTCACCCCTCCCTCCAGTCTCCAGGCATTTCCTGTTTGAAAATCATCATTGCCTCTGGGATGATGGGAAATCAGCACTGGGCAGTAATGACCCTCCTCAGAGACTGTTTTTAAGGAATTTGGAGCCAGTGTTGAGTGGGTGAGCGAAATCATGGCTTCATGCTTTCCAAAGACCTTCAGCAGGTTTCCCACGATGGCCAGGAAGTGGAGGCAGATGAAATGAGAGTTTGAAATGATAGCCTCGGGGCTTCCCTGGCGGTCCAGGGGTTAAGACTCTGCGCTTCTAGTGCAGGGGTTGCGAGTTCGATCCCTGGCCGGGGAACTGAGACCCTACATGATGCACGGTGCAGCCAAAAGATAAAATTAATAAATAGATTGAAATGATAGCCTCTGCCTCTTATTTAATTGAGTCCTATCCTTTTAGGTGACTGGAGGCTCAGTCCCCTGGCTGACGTTAGTAGAGCCTCAAGTCAGTAGCCTGTCTCAACATACAGAGATGACATTACAGATAGTGTTGGCATGGGTGACAGCAGTGGGGATCAGAGCCCAAATGAGGTCCCAGAATAATCATCAAATCAAAGGTGATATGTACTTAGTAGGGGGCAGAAGTGAGGAAGAGCTGCCTAGTAGGCGGCCTGCCCTGCAGCCGGGAGAGCTCTCCCACTACATTAAGGAACTGGTCCCATGGACAGTGCTCAAGCATCCATCCATAAAGTGGTCCAGGTCAGCCCTGACGCTAAGACATCAAAAGATATTTAATGACTTTTGTATTTACCAGAATTTTCTAAGGAAAAAGACTGCAGGTAGGGGACCCAACATTCTGATAATAAGCTTGGGGTATGAGAGGAGGGAGACATGGTGCAGTCAGAGTGGATAATGGCCAAATTACCTTGTAAAAGGCTCTAAATCAAATTAACTGCAAGGGTACAAGAGCTTCCCTTTTATGAATGGGGTGTGCAAGGTGGAGACAAAAGTGAGGACAGGCTACTTACCACCACCATGCTTCTCCGTATGTCACCCATCCTCTCATTGGCTAGAAGGGGCTCACAATTGCTTGCCTTCCCAGAGTGACCACAGGTCTCTCTTTAACCCTGATGATGGGGTATTTGCAGAGTCCAGTCTTAGAATATTGTTATGTAAATCTTTGTGCCTCTTAAATTTCAGGGCCCTGAAAGGAATCCCCAGTTACCCCTTCTTTGCTGCCCTTTGTTGGGAATCCGTCAGCCTGACCGTCACATCCTCCCTCCATGGGTACCACCTGGGGCCAGTGACAGTTAATGGGATTGCCAACAGTTTGAGTGTGGTCCATACCTGACTTATCTCTGTAGCACTATCTTAACTTCTGTTCTGGACCATTCTTTGTTAAATGTGCAGCTGTTTGGGCGGGTGGGTGAATGATTTGATGCAGGAATGACCAGATGAAGAAATGAGTGAATAAATTTGCAGGATAGCTCCCTGGGGTAAAAGATGAAACTTTTACCCGTGGAACGTTTTTTTCTCTATACAAAACTACAGCAGAGGGGCTTCCCTGGTGGCACAGTGGTTGAGAGTCCGCCTGCCGAGGCAGGGGACACGGGTTCGTGCCCCGGTCCGAGAAGATCCCACGTGCCGCGGAGCGGCTGGGCCCGTGAGCCATGGCCGCTGAGCCTGCGCGTCCGGAGCCTGTGCTCCGCAACGGGAGAGGCCACAGCAGTGAGAGGCCCGCGTACCGCAAAAAACAAAACAAAACAAAAAAATACAGCAGACACAATTGAGTGTGGAACTCTCTGCCTGGGTCATGCTCTAACTAACTGAGCTATTCTGCCCAGAAAGACACCTGCCTTGCTTGGGCTCATTACTATGGTAATTATGGCCGCACCACCAGGTACCTCTTGAGAGCAAGGGCTCTTGGAAAGCAGGTGGCTGGAGATTTCTACTGACTTGTTCTTTTTTTTTTCTTTTCAGATTATCAAGGAGCTCCCTCCACCCCCTGCTGAGGAAAGTGAGGTGAGTGACTAGGTGGACAGGATGGTGGAGTGGGGCAGAGAGCTGACTGGGCAGCCCGAGACTCAGGCCTCTGCAAAGCAGAGCTAAGTCAAGCCCAGACTCCCACTGAGTGCAAAGCAGCAAAGAGGGAGGTAGGTCTCTGGCTCTTTCCTAACCAAGGATGAACAGGAACTGAAGTGAACTGGCAGCCCGAGGCAGAATGGTTTTTGGAAGGTTTTCTCCTTGCAAGAAAAATTTGAAATGCAAACATAAGTAGTTTTATACGTACAATTATTTGGAGCCCCAAGGTACTGACTTTTCCTGTAATACAGACACCTGATGGATCTCTTCTCCCTGCAGAGACTTATGCTTTATATGCGTAGATCAGAGTGAATTTGCCACATCGTCCAAACAATCAGCGGTTCTAGAAACAGATGGTGCTGAAGTTTGCCAGGCAGTAAAGAAAATACAGTGGAGGGGGATATGCTAGTATGCCAGCCTTGCACAGGACATTAGACCCTCATCATTTAAAGGAAGAAAAGTGACTTAAATGCCACTGTCAGTTGTCCAACAAGCAGGTCTGGTGCATGTGTGGCCTGGAGGCGTTAAAGGCTAATGGTGAGAAGGAGAATCCCTGGGCAGCAGTGCCTGCCCAGTGCTTTTCCTGATCCTCCGATTACTCCTGGGTTAGCTGGCCTCCCTCAATGCAACACTAACCAATTTAGAAGCCAGAGTCCAGGTCTGCAAACTTAGTGGGACCAGAAGATATACTGGTGAGGTTTCAAGTTCATTGTCCTTAATCCGTAAGGTCTGTTGTTGCAAAGCGAGCAACACCCCCTCACCACTCGTCTTCCCAATGCCTTTGTCAAGTTGCCTACATACAGAAAAAAAAAATAATAATAAGGATTACATTTAAAATTCCATGTGGCTCTTATATCCTGAATTCTAAGCTTGTAAGCTAAGGGATTTAATAACTGCAATCAATTAAAGCGCATCTTGTTGGAATGCTAACTTTCTGCCCAGAAATCAGAGGAGGAAATTACATTTCTGTGCACAGAGGAGGGAGGGAAAAAGACTCTCCTGACATCCACAAAAGCCTTTTCTTAATCCTTCAAGAGAAAGCACCGTGGCTAGTTCCCCGGGTTCCAGCTTGGCTGTGGTTCTGTTGTGTGCAGCTGTGTCTTATACTCCCAGAGAAAAATAGGGCGAGAAGCTCTCGCTGAGGTTGCTCTGTTTGCCCTGAGGTGAAGAATGTTCCCTTCACTCATTATGTTCAATTAGCGGAGTTATTGCCCTTTTCTGTTGCTGGCTCTGCATTTGCCTTTGGAAGGTGATGTGATGTGGCAGCCACCATGGCCAAAATATGCCAGGAGACTTAGGTCCAAGACTGTGGGGTGTGGTTGACCCCAGGCCCCAGCATCTAGCCTAGGACTCCACACACAAAACAAGCTCAATAAGTATTTGTAGAATGAAGTCTGATAGCCAACGATACAATTTTGGAGGAAAAAAAAAAAGCCCAAGCCAGAAAACCACCAAGAAAGAATAGCTAAAAGCAAGAGAAAAGAGGTAGTTGAATTTTTCCAGTTTCATCCACTATTCTTATGGAAGTCACGCTTTCACCTCAAGAAGGCAGACCTGATTTCTGAAACAGGAGGACAACCTGGGGACACTGGAGACCTACAAGGTTCTGTTAGACCTACAGGAGCTTCCGGGCTGGCCGGGGCGGGCTGCATGTGTGCTGGCCCTGATTGGTCCTTGGCCCTGTGAATTAAGCAGGCTTAATCTCCTTCCTAATGTGTTTTGGCAGAAAAAAATAAAAAATAAAGAAATCCCACAGAAACGATGACATAACTCAGCCCATAAAAGTATTTTATACAAGGCCCTAAAAATCATAGCCTGAATCTAGACAACCTTCTCCACTGCACCTCCCTGTGTGTTCAAATCCCACCAGCCTTTCCAGCACAGCTCCTAGGCTGTAATTCCTTCCACCAGAGCTAATTTCTACCTTCTGCACATTCCCAGGGTATTTATTTATTAAACTTTTCCTTCTGCATCAAAGTTTAAGAGCATTAGCTATACTTGAAGGTCAGGATCTATATCTAATTAATCTTTGACATATTCCCCAAAGAGCTTAATACAGTATCTAACATTCAATCATTAGCCAAATGAGGTTAAATCATCTCTGCCATGTATATGAACAAGCATCAATTATCCAAACTTTCATCAGCTCTGTAAGCATCATATCCTAAGGGAGGTGAATCTACTAAAACATGAATAAACTTAGACAATGGACACAACTTAATAATGAGCTCTCAGTGGTCTCCTCTTTATTAGGGAATATCAAAATGCGTAATATGAAAAGGCATGACTTTTTGAGATTTCGTGCAACCAACAGTAATGTTTCTGTATATAAAGACAGGACAAGGAAAAATTACTTGAAATTTCAAGCTCTCCCCAAAAACAAGGAAGCTCAATTTTCACAACCAAGAAGGGCATTTCCTGGGTTAAGGGTCTTCTCTAATTGGCAACAGAGTGAGGATTCCTCACTAAGTCTCTAGTTATTCCAAACAATTGGCAGTTTATGGGAGAATCAATAATGCAGTACTTCATCTGCTGATTTAGTTCTAAATGTCCTCACCTTCCATGGATTTTCTGACCGTTTGAGAGAGAGAGGGATGTGTACTGAAGGAAATGACACTGGGTGGGCATCCAATTAACAATAAGTACTGGGGCTTCTCTGGTGGCGCAGTGGTTGAGAGTCCGCCTGCCGAGGCAGGGGACACGGGTTCGTGTCCCGGTCCGGGAAGATCCCACATGCTGCGAAGTGGCTGGGCCCGTGAGCCATGGCCGCTGAGCCTGCGCGTCCGGAGCCTGTGCTCCGCAACGGGAGAGGCCACAGCAGTGAGAGGCCCGCGTACCACAAAAATAAATAAATAAATAAATAAATAATTAAAAAATGAAATAGATAAAATGTAAAACACCATATAGGTACACATAGTAAGGATAAGTATTTAAAAAATAAAATGAAATAAATAAAGTGGAACATTGCTTTAAAAAATATACACACAATTCTTTATTGAAGAACACAAGACAGTCACTGTGTTAATCACTGTGTGTGTGTGAACAGATATGATGGTACCAAAACATATAGTTAAGTCAGTTGGAATTTTCTGGTATTTACAAACAGAAGTGTTGATGAATTTTTCAGATTCGCCAATTCACTCCTAGGAATTCATCTCCAAGGCTGACTGACAGTGAAGGTGACCTCTCTGGCTTATCCCCAAAGACTTCAGATGAGACAGTACAGCCAGATCTACTTGAGGTCTGCCCTCCCCTCCAGAGCCTCTTGGGCCTGGGAGTTTCTGTAGCCTTAATCCTTTGTTTCATGTCGTCACCCTCACAAAACTTACCCCTCTGTAAATGTAAACGATCTTGTTGACAGCTGCATTCTCTCTGTTTTTCTCAAACTAGAACACTGTGCAGTGGGGCACAACTACAGCTGCTTGAGCGAGTGAAGGAAGGAACGGACAAATACATTGTTTGGGGCTACACAGGGTTTATCCTAAGGGTTTAAGATGTGTTACAGTTCAGTGACCTTTTTAATGAATTCAAAGTCTGATTTAAAACTGTTTCCTTGGGCTCCATTCCGTTTCAGTTATGTTCTCCTTTCCATAGGTAGTTCCCACTGGTACCCATAGTGAATTGGAGATTGAGAGCCTATTTGGGTCAAACTAGCCATCTGTCTCTCCTGCCAAATGGATGTCAGAGAAGCAGGAATGTTAAAGAACTTGTAGACTGAGTCTCAGAGGGCCACCACATCACAGCTCCAGGGGGCGCTATTCACATCATGGCCTATAAGGAGGAGTGAGGCAACCCCAGGATCAGTGATCTCACCCCTTCTCCTTGCTGGTTTGCTTAATAACTAACTAACTGTTAAATATCTGTTGAGTGAGTGAAGGTCAATACAAGGAACCATGGCACATACAAGAAGGGAGCATTGAATCCTCTGGGGAATCAGGGAGTTCTTCACAGAATAGGTTAAATTCGAGCAATAGCTTAAAAGGCAGGCAGAAGAAGTGGGAGAAGTTTGTCCCGAGCACATGGAGCTGTGAATGTTGAAGCATGGGGCTATACAAAAGCCTGGCATGATTAGAAAGATGGAAAGTTTCAGTGTGTGACAGCAGCACAGGACTAATCCAGTTACGGGCCAACCAAACGTGTGCATCAGACTTCATATTTTATAGCTTTTTTCCTCCTAGAGCAGGTCTGCCTGAGGACAAGCAGGTCAGAATGGGCCTCACTGTCTGGGTCACGTGCTGCCACTTGTGTTACCCAAACATCAGACAACTGGATGTCTGGGGCCACCACATCCTTTAAAATTTAAACACAACTTCCCCTGATGGGAAACCAGCATCCCTCCCTAATCTCTGAGGTTTCTCCAGGCACCACTGACTCCACTTCTGGCTTCTTCTGTGTTATCTCCTCTCAGAAGGAGACAGATACCATCTAACAAACCAGATCCCTCCATCCCCCAAAGGCACCACGGGCACAAAGCCGTCTGCATAGGGAGCGTTACTGAAGGTTTAAAAGTATGAGTGGGTTACAGCACAGTGCAGCCAATTAACAACTTCCGACAGACTGTTAAAAAGCCCCTTCATTCCACTCTTGGACGGTTCTCCTGGCCGTCTCGGGGGGTGGGGGGGGGCAGGGCAGGGGCTGGTAGTTTTCTGGAGCTCAGTTCCACTCTTCTGCTGACCGCCCACAAACCCCTGATTCCTACGGCTTTGCTAACACAAAGCAATTCAGCTCATCCAGTCTGTCCTCCATTTATCATACTGGTGGTTTTTCCCCTCCCTGCGACATCCTTAAAGGGCAGTTTGAGGGGGACTTCCGCCAAAGCCCTTATACTTGATTAGAGGTAGAAATTCACCTCAGGTGCTGCCAATTCTGTTAGTGGAATTGCTGGGGACTATGATTTTACTCCATCAATTTTTGGCCAAATGAAAAAAACACATCAAAGATTCCCTTCTCTTCTGAAGATTGCAAAACCCTCCCGTCTCTAGAATGTGTAAACAGAGCCATGGTAACTGCAGGGAAATTCTGACTCTCCCTTTGGTCAAACCCTGGGCCTCTGTGTTGTCTTTTGCTGTTGTTGTTTGAGTTTGGCAGGCAAGCTCGGGTCAGGGGATTAAAGGCAGGCTTGGTGTATCAGGAACGCGTGGAGCGGTCTGCAGTCTCGGCATTTCCCGTGTGGGATGTGGGCCCTGCACATGCGCAGAAAGCCGGCCCAGCCTGGGTACCCAGGCACCGCGGAGAAGTAGAGCCCCTGGGGCGGGAAGAGATGAGCGGGAGGGCGCTCCGTGTGCAAATATAGGGGGAATCCCGGACGAGGCATCAGCAAGCCAGATCGGAACTTCTCTTCGTTTTTCTGGATCTGACTATCCTCTTCTGTGCAATGAAAACGCTCAATTAGATGGTCTGTAATGTTTGTGCTCCTGTCATTTAAGAAATTAGGAGACTCATAAGACCTTTTCAGCCCCCTAATGAATAAGAGCAGCTGTATCCTTGGAGTTTCTTACATTCTTGGTGGTATGTTCAGTTTAGGGTGACTTAATTTCAGTTAAGTCCTTTGAACAAGGCACTAGACCAGGCATGCCCAGGCTTTTTGAAGCCATGTTTCATGTATGACACACAGACACACTCTGGTGGTAAAGTTTAACCATATAAAGTTCCTGGTTGACATCATCATCAGAAGCTTTCTGAAATTATATCATAAGGTAAAGTACTGTGAGCTATAGTATTTCCCTGCTTGGGTCTTTTTTTTTTTTTTTTTTTTTGCTTTTGCTTGTTTTTATTTATTATTTTGCCATGTTTTATAGTCAGAAGTGTTCAAAATTAGCAGCTACAAGGGTTGAGAAGCAGAAAACTAGCATTTATTTGAAAGCATCAAATGGTTGGAAAAGCAAAACAAAAAAGGGCAAAACCTTGAATTTTGTCAACACTGAGAAACAATCAAACAAGAGTGTATAGCTGCCTGGGCTCAAATCCATCTCCACCGCATTCCAGCTGGTGACTCAGTCACTTAACCTCTCTATTCCTTCTCTGTAAAATGGGTGTAATAGCACCAACTACCTCAGTGGCTATTTGTGAGCTAACTGGTTTATTTTATTTATTTTTCATCTCTGGAAACCAAATTTTATTAGAAATACGAAAACGGGATAAAACCTTTGAGACAATTTCTTGTCTGTTGGGCCTCTTCTTCCCAGGTCCCTTAATTATCAGATCTCTATTGTAAGGGATCCAAATACATCTTAAGAGCTTTGTCTTACCCATTAAATTTATCTGACAACATGTAGGTTTGAAAGATTAAAGATGACCTAACTGGTTTAATATTGATACACGTCAAGTGCCCAGAAGAGTGACCGGCACATACACGGTCAAGGGTACATAAATCCAGCTGTGGTTATCGTGAATTCAATACTTGCAAATATTGAGCACCTACTGTACACCAGGCTCTGTGCAAGATTTAAAATATAAAGGTCAACAGAATCCACTGTGCCTTCAGGGCACACAGTCCCACGTCCAAGAAGGACATATACGTTGAAGAGAGAGAGAGAGACACAGAGAGAGACTGACCCATTCTGCTCACCTGCCAGAATGTTGCAGGTCCTCTGGTCAGCGGTGATCACTATGTATTCATGCTTTTTTTGAATTTTTAAAAAGAAGCCTGCCTATTGCAAGCACAGCAGGTCACCCTGGGAGTCTTAATGTGTTACGTGTTACTGTTTTGCTTTGTCACCTCTGGCTCTGATCTCTCTTCTGCCGACCCGTGCTTTATACCCTGCCCCATGCATGGGATGCCCCTTTCCATACAGTGACGGCCCCACATGGGACTCTACTGCCTCCACAGATGCCTCCAACACAAGTCTGTAGGAGGCCCGCTTGTTCTGAGCTCATCCTGCTGCTTTGCTGACCCCTTTTTTAGCTTCCTTTCCCTACCCAGGAGGGAAATTACACACCACCTTATAGCCCATCCAGGACCGTAGATGGTGAGTTTTTCTCCCCACGACAGGAATAATCACTGTGCCAAGATGAGGAACAGTTCTGCTGACTATCCTTCCCTTTTCCATCCATAAACTTACAAGCTCCTTCATTTTGAAAAATATAATCAGTGCTAGCTTCCTGTCTCTGAGCTAAGTTGCAGGCACTGAGTTTACTGCTTTATTTGAATCATCTCATTTAGTTTATTTGTAAATTCAGCAGATGATTCTTGGGCATCTACCACGTACTAGATGCTGTTCTAAAAGCTGAGAAGAGAATAGTAAATACGACAAATAACCAGAAGTTTCCTTGGAACTTACATCCCGGTGTGCAGAGACAGACAATAAATAAATAGCAAGCCATGGTAAGAGCTAAAAATAAAAATAAAACAGATTGATGGGACGAAGAGAGTGGGACTACTTGAGAAGGATGTCCAGGGAAGGCCTCTCTGTGGAGTGATAAGAAGGATGCAACCATGAAAAGACCAGGGGAAAAGCCATTCCTGGACAAGGGACTGTGCACAGTCCCCGAGACAGGGATGCACGCAGAATGTTTGAGGGCCAGAGAGAAGGGGAGCGTGGTAAGGAAGAAGGCTGGAGAGGTGAGCAAAGGCCAGAGCTCGCAGGGCAGAGTCGGGGTTTGGAATTTATTCTGCTGCTTTGTGGAGCATGGATCGTAGGTAAGAGGGCAGCAGGAAGGTCAGTTAGGAGACTACCTCAGTATCTAGGAGAAAGCTTATGGGGCCTTGAGACCAAGGTGGTGGAGGTGGTGATGGGGGTACAGTTGGAGAAGTCACACATTTGGAATCTTTTAGAAGTAGGGTCAACAGAGCTCGCTGGGAAATTGAGATGGGGTGGGAGAGGGGCAGTGGGGGAGAGAGAATTCAAGAGTGACTCCTAGGCAGGGGGGAAGACTGTGGGAGGAGCAGGTCTGAAGTGGGGAAATCAGGACTTCTTTTTGACTCGGTATTGCTTTGTTTTGTTTTAACCTCTTTAGTGGAGTAGAATTGCTTTACAATGGTGTGTTAGTTTCTGCTGTATAACATAGTGAATCAACTGTACGTATACATATATCCGCATATCTCCTCCCTCTTGCGTCTCCCTCCCACCCTCCCTATCCCACCCCTCCAGGCGGTCACAAAGCACCGAGCTGATCTCCCTGTGCTATGCGGCTGCTTCCCACTAGCTATCTATTTTACGTTTGGTAGTGTATATATGTCCATGCCTCTCTCTCGCTTTGTCACAGCTTACCCTTCCCCCTCCCCATATCCTCAAGTCCATTCTCTAGTAGGTCTGTGTCTTTATTCCCATCTTACCCCTAGGTTCTTCATGACCTTTTTTTTTTTCTTAAATTCCATTATATATGTGTTAGCATACGGTATTTGTCTTTCTCTTTCTGACTTACTTCACTCTGTATGACAGACTCTAGGTCTATCCACCTCTTTACAAATAGCTCAATTTCGTTTCTTTTTATGGCTGAGTAATATTCCATTGTATATATGTGCCACAACATAAGTGTCCATCATCGGATGAATGGATAAAGAAGATGTGGCACATATATACAGTGTTTCACGTTTAGTAGTGTGTATATGTCAGTGCTACTCTCTCACTTTGTCCCAGCTTCCCCTCCCCACTCCCCGTGTCCTGAAGTCCATTGTCTATGTCTGGGATGCGGTATGGTTGAGATGTTGATTAGTCCCCCAGGAGGAGATGTCCGTGTCAACGGAGTTCAGAGTAGTCAGGGATGAAGATGTAAATTGACAGGTCATTAACATGTAGATGGGATTAGATGAGATACCCTATCAAGGAGTAGAGATGCAGAAGAGAACAGGTCCCAAGAATATACCACAGTCTAACCACGTCGTGCTGCTCTTTATTCCCACTTTACAGGTAAGAAAAATAAGCTTAGGTAGGTTAAGTGATTTCCCAGGGCCCCAGGAAGCGGTAGCACTGGGATTTAACCCAGGCAGTCTACCCCTATCCGCTCTGCGACAGTGGACACATACATACAGCAATGGTGCTTTGCTTCCTTCATGTGTCACAATCTCTCTGCAGGAGGAAGATGACGATGGTCTGCCTAAGAAAAAGTGGCCTACGGTAGATGCCTCTTATTATGGTGGGCGAGGAGTTGGAGGCATTAAAAGGATGGAGGTAAGAGGACAGCTTCATGTACTCATATCTATGTGCTGACTACTCAGGGACGGAAAACCAAAGCAAATTGGTGAAAACTCACACCTGAGGTCTAATGAGGATGTGGACTGGGAGGCATCAGATGGAGAGATGGCGGGTACAGCCTTTTACCCGTGCACTCCTGTATCTTGCCCACCGTGAGTCAGAGCGATTGGCGCATTGGCTCAACCCCACCCGCAGTGGTTTCTTCTCTCACTGGAATAAAATCCCAAGTTCTCGCCTGGGCCCACAATGCCTTTGCACGTACTGTCCCCACAGCCTGGACAGTTCCTCCCCCAAATATCCATGCCCCTCGCTGCCCTTCTCTGCTCCTTTAGCCCTCCCCCTTTCCCTTTTTCCATACCACCGCTCTTCCCTGACCCTCAAAACCCAAAGGAAATGAGGACTGGGTAGCACATCATACAGTTATTTGTGATTCTCGTTCTCCAGAGCCGTCAGATTTTATTCCGTCCTTTTGCTTTTTTTGTATGTTATTTATTTTAGGTTCGTTGGGGAGAAAAGGGCTCCACAGAAGAAGGTGCTAAGTTGGAGAAGGCAAAGAATGCAAGAGTCAAGATGCCAGAGCAGGAGTACGAATTCCCAGAACCCCGAAATCTCAACAACAACATGCGCAGGCCCTCGTCCCCCCGGAAGTGGTATTCTCCGATCAAGGTGTGCCTCTTTCTACTCAAAAACCCATCCTCACTCCTCCTAAAACACTTACATAGGAAGAATCAGAATCTTTTGGTATGATAAAATATCAAACCAAAATCCAGCTTATCACAAAGAAACAAATTTCTAAAAGCATGGACTTGAAAGTATAAGTGTGTACTTCCTCAACTTCCACAATATCAAGGTGAGAGCTGGGCTTTTTTTAATGGAAGTAGAGTTGATTTACAATGTTTTATTAGTTTTCAGGTGTACAGCACAGTGATTCAGTTTCATGTATATATATATACTCTTTTTCAGATTCTTTTCCATTATAGGTTGTTACAAAATATTGAGTGTAGTTCCCTGTGCTATACAGTAGGTCCTTGTTGGTTATCTATTTTATATATAGTAGTTTGTATCTGTTAATCTAAAACTCCTAATTTATCCCTCCCTGCCTCCTTTCCCTTTTGGTAACCATAAGTTTGTTTTCTACGTCTGTGAGTCTGTTTCTGTTTTATAAATAAGCTCATTTGTATAATTTTTTTAGATTCAACATATAAGTGATAGCATATGGCATTTGTCTTTCTCTGTCTGACTTCACTTAGTATGACATCTCTAAGTCCATCCATGTTGCTGCAAATGCTATTATTTCATTCTTTTTTACAGCTGAGTAATATTCCATTGTATATATATACCACATCTTCTTTATCCATTCATCTGTTGATGGACATTTAGGTTGCTTCCATGTCTTGGCTATTGTAAATAGTGCTGCTATGAACATTGGGGTGCATGTTATGTTTTTGTCTTTTCTGGATATACGCCCAGGAATGGGAGCTGGGCTTTTTTAAGTCACCATGGCAAAGTGGTTGAATGAGAGTGGGCTAGGAGAAAGTGACTTGGGCAGTAACCCCAGAGGATCATTATAAATTACAGTAACATCTGGTAACTTCACTGGTAGGAAATTCCACAGTCTAACAACAATGGCAGGATTCTCCTTAATGCCTAATCTCTGTTCCTCTTGCCATAACATAAGCCCATCTCCCTTTATTCAAGCCAGGTGCTGGTGTATCAGGACACGCTAGTGGACTGTGTTGGCCATAGATCTGATACTCACTCTTCCTGGCTGTGAGCAAAATGCCTTATTTCTCCAGCATCTCTCTTCCCCCCACCCCGCCCCTCACAGCTCCAGAGCTCAACTAAAACCCTCTTTGACTTATTGAAAAATTTAAGTCATAGGAGGCAGTTAATACTTCCTAAAGTCCTCTTTTCTCTTCCTCTTGGGTGCAGGTATCTTTGAATTCATGTGATTCATCCAACACCCTTGCTCTGTGGTCTTGCCCATAAGCATCTACACTAAGCCAGTTATCAGAGAGCACTAGGAAATCGTAGCTAAAAAGACTGACATAATCTGTCCCCATTCCCTCGTTTCCTGCCATGGAAAACTGAGATGGTAGAGTCCTTGCTCTGCCCAGGTCTGGAACCCAAGGCTCCATCTCAGGTCTACGGCCTCTAGTTCTGTGCTGCAGACAGAACTATGCCAAGTCCAAGGACTCAGCGAAAGATTCAATATAAGAACCAGCTCTCATCACCACCCCATACATACACACACACACACACACACACACACACACACACACAGCTTTACCCTTCTTCCAGTGACAACAAAAATAACACTCATCATTTGCTGAGATATTTGCTAATTTTAGAGCAGACTTTCTGCCATGAAGTCAAAAGAAATAACCATTTTAAACAGTGGAGGGAAACTTTCTTAATAGTGGTCTCTGCTCCGCAGACCTACCTCACGCTCAGACTAATCGCGGTGCATTTCCATTTCGGTTTGACGTGTTTAACGTGGTGAGATTCTTTAGATAAGCCACCCCTCCCCCCAGGGCAATGGGTTGAACTCTGGAAAAATGTAGGCAAAATGTGGCTTGCTTGACTAACAGCTGTTTGCTTCTAATTATTTTCTAATGTGGAACATGCAGTGGCGTGCATACATGTGCAGACAGGAAGGAGCCAAGTAGAATCTCAGAGACAAGACGAAAGGGGATTTTCTATTGTGTTGTTTTCAGGAATCTGTACCTCGTGACTAATACAACATATTTGGTAAGAGCCGGGTTTTCATCTCTGTAATCTTGGACGTTGAGAGAACATTCATTCTATTTGAAGAATTCAGTTTCTGCTTGAGAGCATGTTATTCGTCTGTTAACTAGTGGTTTAGGACTGAGTTTTACGAAATAAGTGAGGATATGGACAACTCGATTTAGAAATCTCAAAACACTCCCAACACACACTTGGAATTAGATCCAGTTCAATTGAGTATTTGTTGTGCACCTACTCTGTGCCAGG